>NC_138197.1:41711183-42311183 GCF_964194105.1 Spermophilus citellus
TTTCATATGAGCCCGTGTTCCTTTCACTTTTATTCCTTGTTCAAGAAAATGTGCTGAGACCCTAAGATGTAACAAATACTAGGACAGATACTGGAGATCAAGATAATCTCCTGAGAACAACAGATAAGTGAACAAAGAATTACTGCACCTGATCGAATGAGCTCTATGCACAAAGTAAATGATAGAAAGGTCTCTTGAGTTCACAGGAGGAGCTGGGCATTAGGAACAGATTGGGAGGAGAGATCATTTAAACACTGGTCATAAAACCTTTCCAGGGGAAGAGAGAAACAACCAAGCAGGAGTTGGGATGTCTTTTGCTTGTTTGTTTTACTTTTTTTTTTCCCCATTCTTTTAGGTTTTATTTTAATTATAAAAGTAAACGTGTTCACGGAGAAAATAATTCAAAAGTATATAAAGTAAAAAAAATTCCCTTCTCACCCATCACAGCTGAGAAGAGTTTTGAAGGATAAATAGGAGTTAACTAGCCACCAAGGATAGTGAGGGGCAGGTGGAGAGGTGTTCTGTGAGGAGCTGACAGAATGGGTATGCACACCGGAACACGAGTCCTGAAGGAAATTTGACAGCAGGAGTTGAGAGCAACATTGCTCTCGGTCGCCCTGAGAACCTGAGGCCTTGTTCTATTTTCCTAAAATCTCCTTTTATTTTTCCATATGGTGACATTAGATGAATTTTGGCATCTCACATATTATTTCCTTCCCTAAAGGCAAAAAACAATTAAATTACCTATTCATGTGGAGAAACTTCAGGATGTTCCCATTCCTCCTAGGAAAATTAGGCAGTAGTGAAATTCAGACAGTGAGAAATTTTAAATTAATAAGAGAGATTACGGAATTATGACCTTCAGAGCACTAAAAGCAGTAGGATGCTGAGATAAAGCCATACTTGAGGATGAACCCACCCCTTGACTTAAATTAAGGGGTAAATGTGCTGATCCACTAACTAGTAATCAGAGCTCATTGTGCAGCCCACTACCTGCCTTGGCTGAGAGCACTCAAGATAACTGGCCCATTCCACTGGCAGAAGAATGGGTTTCCCTTACAGTGATCTGGAACTCAACAGTCCAAAGCACATTTCCATCTATGTACAAATTCTGTATCCTTCACATAGAAGCCAAAAGCTGAAGGTGCAGGTAGACATTATAAATTATAAATGAGCCACAAAAGTCTCGTCTAAGTGTACTTTGACAGTGCCCTTTCAAAATGCAAACATGAACTGTTAAAGGTTATGGACGGCCACAGAGGCCAGTATTAAAGTGCAGTGCAAGAGCTAGAACACTAGGCTAGTTGTCATTTGTAACCATGAGACTTTTGGGGGATACCACCATAGTCCATCCCCCCCACCCCCCACATACACAGACTTTTCAGATGAGAAAACCAAAGTTCAAAAAGGCTCAAGAACCAGCTGTGAGTTATATAGCAATCAACTAAAGAAATCTAAAAGATGATCTTACCAGGGCTGGTTTAACTTTGGCTTTGGCTTATTTCTTAAAGCAACCATTATCCCAAAAGAAAAAAATAATATTTCTTGAGCTTTATATTCAATGGTACTGTATATATATCAAAAGGAAAATCAAAATATGGCTCTAAAATAAAATAGATTTTAAAGCCAATCTAAGCTAAGTATCCCTTATTCAAAATACTCAGGATCAGAAGTATTTCAGATTTCAATTTTTTTTTATTTTGGTATATTTGCATATACATAATGAGACTTGTATGAATGGCACCCACATTCTAAACACAAAATTTATTTATGTCATATATAACTTATACAAATAGGTTGATGTTAATTTTATAAAATATTTTTAATAGTTTTGTGTATGAAGCAAGTTTTATGGTGTGAAATTTTCCTCTTGTGGGATAACATTGGTGTTCAAAAGGTTTCAGATTCCAGGGCATTTCAAATTGGGGGTTTTCAGATTAGGGATACTCCAACCATCACTCATCACAATGGTTTCTCTCTTGTAGTCTCACTGTACTTACATTGCTCAACCACTGTCTGTACCTCAGGATTATGCTTTTTATATTACCTAGGTGATCTGTAAGATTCACTGCTAATGTCCCTACTCTACCCTTTAACTCTACTGATTCCTGAGTGACTCTGTGTAAGGTGGGTCATATGAGGTAGCACAAATTTAGACCTGAACCCTAATTTCATGAAGCTTAGAATCTGGCCTTCCTTGTCAGTACACTGTATTAAATGTGTTCTCATGGTGTGTGTGTGTGTGTGTGTGTGTGTGTGTGTGTGTGTGTTGCAAGCAAATGTTCTCAGGAAGGAGTTTTGTGATACATTTCTCCCAGCACCATTATAAGACTATTCATTTACAAATATGTTGAACATAAAGTCAGTGCTAAATCAGTGTGATGTAAAACACTTGAACAATTCTTCAGAGTAAATGTGCTCTCGGCATCCTCTCCAAAGACTTGTGCATAATCATACTTTTCAGAATGAGGAAGAGTCATATTCATGTGTATTAGTTCTTATGTGTGGTCTTAGTCCATGAATGTGTTCTGGCAACTTAGAGGAATGTATAACTTAATGACAAAATCAGACAGAAAGACAATCAAATGAAGAAATGGTAGAAGTAAAAGAATATTTATGGGATCTTCCCAAAGTCACATAGCTGGTTAGTATCAGAGCAGTGGCCAACATCCAAATGATCTGAATTCCCAGCCAGTTTTTATGGATTGCGTATGCTGCCTTACGGGAGGTTCACCCTCACCATCATCCTGACAGAGTCCAGAGCACAAACTCCAGCATCAGAACAAGTGTGGGTTTAAGACCTGAATCTAACAGTGAACACCAGGGCAACTTTTTTCATCTCTGCAAGTCTTGGTGTCTTCATCTGTGATATGGGGAGAAGTGAATTCTACCTATGGAGTTGTGATAAAAATAAAAGGACTCTTTGTTTAATTCAGCATTTGGAACATAGTAAGTGCATAAAAAGAAGTATTAGCATTTATTACTATCCAGATTTAGTTGGATGCTTTTTGAGTCAATGGAGGGAGGTGAAGCAGCTCTGGAGTCCTCTATAGAAAAGTCTGGGATATATGTATAGCTAAGAGCTAATGGAGGAAGGACCACACAATAGAATAAGAACATTTCAGACTCAGAAGAACTGTCACTATAATATAGCTCTACCCCACTATTTAACAGTCTATCTCCTATTTCTTCCCACCATGCTCTCTAATACATTTTCCCTCATATTTCTTGAGCTGAAGAGGGGTAGTAATGGGCCTATTTGGAGTGAGACTGATTTCAACTGAGTTCTCAAGATTGAAACTTAAACCAGTCAAGAAAAATACAGAAATGCGAAGATAGGTGGAAATTGATGGAAGGAATACAGAGTTATCTAGTAGGGAATAAAGCTAATGTTATTTAGTAAGAAGAATGCAGGAGCATTTCCCTCTCCCCCCTTCAACACATGTCTAAAGAGGTCCAGGATAAATACAAAGAAATGGATATAGAGAAGACTTCTGCACCCCCACATTCATTTCAGCATTTCTCAAAGTAGCCAAGAAATGGAGTCAACTTAAGTATTCATCAGCAGATGAATAGATACTGAAAAAGTGGTATATACCCAGAATGGAACACTATACAGTCTTTTAAAAGAAGGAAATTCTATCATTTACAACAATATTGATGAACCTGGAGGACATCATACTAAGTGAAATAAGCAGTCATTGAAAGACAAATGCTGTGCGATCTACATATATATGGAATCTTTAAAAAAAACTCAATTTCATAGAAACAGAAGAAAGGTAGTTATTAGTTATCAGAAACTGGAGGGAGGAGGAGGAAGATGGGAAAAGGGAAAATGTTGAATAAAGGCTATAAAATTTCAATTATACTGGAGGAATACATTTTAGTGAGCACTTGATGGTAACCACAAGTAATAATCATATATAGTATATTTCAAAATTGCTAAAATAGATTTTTAACAGTCTTACTTCTAAAAAAATGATACACTGGTGATGTAACAGATAATGTAAATTAACTTGATGAAATCTTTCTGTGATATATATATATATATATATATATATATATATATATATATATATATATATCTCGATCGATCAGAGTATCACATTTTACCCCACAGGTACCTACAATTATTCTCCAGGTATAAATAAATAAAAAATAGGCAAAGAGTAATAGAAGTATAAACATAAGCTGGCAGCTTAGCAAATATTTAGAAATGAGGGATGCATTTGTGTTCATAATTTTTTGTTACTAAGGAAAGTAATTTGCAATACCACTTTCTTTAAAGTGAAGTAGTGTGTGTGTGTGTGTGTGTGTGTGTGTGTATAATCATAAATAAATAAAGGAGAATGGAAGCCATCTTGAGAAAAGGAGACAAACAGGATGAATGTATAGCAGCATATTTAAGTGGTTATGATTCCATGTATTTCTTTGAATAGTTACAATCAACTACAGCCTAAAATATTAAACTAAAGAAATAATCTAAGCTCTTTACATCCTGTGCAATTCTGAATATTCTAAGTAGGCAAAATGAGTGACTGTTGATCTAAGTTAGCATTTACTGGTACAGTGGGAAGTTTATAACATGCTGTAGAATTCAAATGAAGAGTTCCGAGAGGTGTTCATAATATAAGACATATATGGCTCCATGACATATTATTGACGTATATGTGCTAGAGGAGAGTCTAGAAGAATTCCTGCCAAAATATCAGAACTTGTGGAATGAGAACAGAAAAGACTTCCAATTTATGTCATTTACTCTTCTGCTGTGGGAACAATATTTATAATGAGCATGTGTTCGTTTTGCCACTTAGAATTTGTTTGTTTGTTCTTAGACATCTTACTATGTTGCCCAGGCTGGCCTCAAACTTAACATCTTACTGCCTCAGGCTCCTGAGTAGCTGGGATATAGGCAGGTGCTGCCTCATCCAACTTAGAATATATTTCAAAGATATGAAATAGTCCTGTTTAGTTACATATAAAATGTATGTTCTCATTCACATTGTCTCTTTAGAAAATTCACTATCAGCTAAGGACACCTGAGTCACTTTGTGTATAAGTCCCCAGTAAAATTGAAAATCTAAAATGTGAGCAAAAAACACTGATACAAAAGAGTGTAAATAGAAAAGAAAGGATAGAAGAGCTAATTTATTAATCAGATTTAATCTCACTTTGGTCAAGCCAATGAAATGGGAATTTTGGTGTGGTGCTCCGACTGCTTTTGTACAAAGCAGTTTGTACCAATTAAATTACACAATTTCTACCATTTATAATTTGTTTCTGATATTAGAAGAGATTAAAATACACTTTATAACATCAGTTATATGTTTATCCTAAAAAATCTTAATGAAACTTTTAAAAACATTAGAGTATAGGGGCTGGGGTTGTGGCTCAGTGGTAGAGTGCTTGCCTAGCATGTGTGAGGCCCTGGATTCAATCTTCAGCACCACATAAAATAAATAAATAAACAAAATAAAGGTATTGTGTCCATCTACAACTAAAAAAAATTTTATAAATCAGTATGGTGCATTCTCAAAAGACAAAGAATGGAATCACCATCTGACGCAGTTATACCATTCCTTGGTATTTATCTGTAAGAATTAAAGTGAGCCTACTTTAGAGATACAAGCATACCCATGTTAATTGCAGCACAATTCACAATGACAATTTATGGAATCAGCCTAGGTGTTCATCAACAGATTAATGAATAATAAAATGTGACATATATAAAAAATAAATTCAAAAATTACAGTATAGATAAACTATTAACAATACTGTTCTCATTAATTTGTATTCCTTCCTGCAGTGATTCTGCAATTTTATATCCCAGGTGCCAAAAAAGTTGATTATAAGAGTTAATATTTCTTGATATTCTGGTTTATCTCTATGAGATATGTGATATTATTATCTATATTTTATCAATGAAGAAACCAAGGTAAAAAGTTTAAATAATATATAAGAAAATCCCCAGGCATATACAGAGTTTGATGTCAGACAGCCTGAATAGAGAACCTGTGTTCTTCCCATTAAGGAAGATCATCTTAAATATTAGAGGCACTGAAGTCAAAATAGCTCACTTCCTAACCACCAGTTGAACCATAAATCCATGTGCATTTCAACATGCAACTTTAATAAATCCATTTTGTTCATCTTATACATTGTCACTATTGGACTCCATATGGCATTTGTTACATAATCAGTAGTTTTTTTTGTTTTTAAGTGAAAAGGAGCTCATCTAAATGAGAAATGTTCTCCATAACATTATTTTATAAGGTTACCAACAGACTTGCAAAGTGCTTACTGCTGTATTTCTACATTCTGCCAGTGACTTGCCCACAGATTAGAGGTCCCAACAATAAGCTTCTATTGCCAACAGTGAGTTTCAGTATGTGACCTTGGCCATTCTCTGGCTTTACTTTCTCAATCTATTAAATGAGTGATTTGAACTAGGTAATCTCTGAGGTCATTTCCATCTTTATAATTAGATATTATGTGCTTCTAAGTGACGAGAAACTAAAGACATTTCTGCACCGATCTTCGCATATAATCAGCTGACACTACAATTTAGCATGCCAGACTGTCCTTATGGTATTGCTGATTTGATTATGGTTAGAGGCTGATGTGTCTCTAGTGTGCAGGGCTACAATTGACATTGATGCATATAAAGCAGTTCATGGGGCTTATTAAATCCAGCCATAGAATTGGAATGTTCTGGGTTCCCTTCAGGGTTCACATAAACTATAAATCATCCTAATTTTGAAATCTGACCTTTCCCAGCATAAGCAAAGGCTTCTGGATTTCAAAGTCACTGTGGTTCCTCAGAGGCTCTGAATACCACATAAGCTTCTGCAAATCCCACTCTGAAAGCCCATCTCTAAGTAAATCTTATTGGGTATTTGGTTTATAGGTGAACTCAAGCAAACCTATTATTGAAAATCTGGTTCCTGGTGCCCAGTACCAGGTTGTGATGTACCTAAGGAAAGGCCCTTTGATTGGACCACCTTCGGATCCTGTGACATTTGCCATTGGTAAGTTCCTAGCAACAAGAATAATGACTTATCTTTCTCAGACTACTGGTTGGAGGGGTGCAATGTGCAAGATTGAAATCACTATCATTGCATAAGGAGTACCTACACCAGTTCACCCAATAGTCTACCTTCCGAGTATAGTGTACAGTAATGGAGGATTGCAGCCAGGACTCCGTTCCCCATCTCACATGCACACACATTCTTACAAACATAGATGCCAAAATTGTCCTATCCTCACTTCCCTCCTATAAAATGACATAGTATTTTCATATAACCTACACACATCCTCTTTAAACCATTTCTAGATTACTTATAATACCTAGTGCAATAAAAATGCTGTGAAAAGAGTTGTTATACTACATTATTTAGGAAATGAAGACAAGAAAAAAAGTCATTTTACACAGATGAATTTGAGGGAAGAATATTTTCCATCTATGATTGGTTAATCCCACAGATGTGACACCCACTGATACACAGGGCTTACTGTAAGGAATGACTAGAACTGAACACTTAGTCCATCCTTAGCATTTACTACTTGGGGGGAAAAATCAGATGCAAATGTATTTACTTTGGCTTTCAATGATTTTGTCAGAAGGGTAAAAGCCTTATTTTTAAGTAGAAGTTTGAAGCCATGGCTGAGATATTCAACACATCTTCTCCGCTTTCTATCCTTACTCCCTACCCCTCTTCTTTTTAGTTCCCACTGGAATAAAGGATTTAATGCTCTATCCCTTGGGCCCGACGGCAGTGATCCTGAGCTGGACCAGACCTTACTTGGGAGTGTTCAGAAAATACGTGGTTGAGATGTTTTATTTCAACCCTGCAACAATGACTTCGGAGTGGACAACCTACTATGAAATAGCAGCGACGGTCTCCCTAACTGCGTCTGTGGTAATCGCCCCTTAACCAGCTATCACGCTTCCCTAGGTCGACAGATGTGTCACAAAGAAGTGATTTGTAAATCAGATCATTTTGTAAACACACAGAGGTAGTTTGCTATTTTCAAGGCTTTTAGTTATTTTTGCTTTTAGGGTTTGGGGTATTTGGGGTTCTACTTTTGTTTTTAAGAGAGAGAATTTTGTGAAACTACCTTTCCCCCCTCAATGGAATTTGTCAATGAACATTTTTTTTATTGCATTTGCCCAAAGCAGAATAGATTTAGAAAGTGTTTATTGTGCTTCTCTGGTCCTAAGGAGGAACACACAAAAGGTTTCCCTCAGGCCTTCAATAGTTATTTGACCCTGTTTAACTCTAGTGATGACTCTTTCTGGAATCTACAAATTGGTTCAATACCTATATTACTGGGTCATTACAGAATGGTTTTCACAAAACTATAAGTGATTTTCTCTGTGAGACTAAATAATTTTTTAAAGTATAGGTTACCTGCAAGTTACACGTGAAGTATAACAATTATCCTCTACCCTGTGAGGTCTGTAGTAGTTATCACCCAACAAGACTCTGGCTCATGGTCCATGTTGAAAGAATACAGACTTGTGAGAGGTCACTTGTCTAATAAATAGGGAGAAGTACACGTATGGTTACTTACAAACAAGTGCTATTTCACTGTGTATTAAAATTTAGGAAATTGCAGACTGAAGCCAAAATTGGAAATATTTGTTTGTTTATCATTGAATCATCTTCAAAAAATTTTAGTTTTGTATTTTATTTTATTATGGCTCACTTCATTTCAGAAAGAATTACAAATACAAAACACAAAAAAAGGAAAATAAAAATTGTATTATGACCCAATGAAAATGCACTACTCCAAAAATATTACTTTCCTCTTAGTCCTTTGTCTCTTTGCTTTTTTGCCCCATTCAGAGAATAGCTAATCTGTTGCCAGCGTGGTACTACAACTTCCGGGTAACCATGGTGACATGGGGAGAGCCAGAACTGAGCTGTTGTGACAGTTCCACCATAAGCTTCATAACAGGTGAGCATTGTGTGGGAGATGGTTCGATGACAGAGAACCTTATTTTGAGCAGATACTAAGAGGCCACATCTCCAGAAAGGGTCAGTCACCCACCCAGCACTGAATGAGCATCAGTTTCATGGGAGATAATATACTTGATTCTGATCATTTGTTATTTGTTGAATTGATAACCTTTAAAAATTAAGATGTCATTTTTATTCTTAGTTGCTGCCCTTGACTTAGTTTTGCTCTGATCATTGCCCTTGACATGTGCTTCCCAGTTGGGATTGATTAGAACAGGGGTATAGCAGCAGAGCCTTCGGCTTTACACAGCACACTCAATTGACCTTACCCATGCAATGAGTATATTTGTTAGGCAGCATCCATTTCCTTACTAATTAAACCAGTTTTAAAGTCACAGCCTGGCTGTGGTAGAGTACAATGCAGGAGTTTAAAGTAGGCTTTGAAGAGAGATCTCCTGGAGCAAGTTAACTTTTCTACGCATCAGGTTTTTTACGTGCAAAATTGAGAAGACAGTGGTATCAATTATCTATTATTATTATGTCTTATTACCTCTTTATTGAAGATGTTACTTAGCAAAATACATTGCTCAAAGTTGAGGTACTTAAAATACTACTTAGATCACTGAGGAACTTAAATGATATAGCTATACCATCAACAGTTAAAGAAAACAATGAAAAGTAGAAATTCATCAAAAAAACATTAACCTTGTTGTTTGAACTAAGAGATTTCAGGAACTTGTTTTTGGACAATACATTCTACTTGTACAGAGTTGTACTGAGAGATTTATTGTTAATTAGAATTATTAGATGATGAATAATTTTGCCAAAATCCTTTCCTCATTGGACATCTAGCTTTCTTCTGTTAAAATTATTAATGAAACAAATGAAAAGAAATCAATCAGATGTGAATTCTTACACAATCAATTTACATGATATGTCATTTTCTTTACAAATCAATATCCAAAGTACTTTTTTTTCAGATGTTAATAGTAATAATTGCATATGTAAGTGAAAAAAAAAGACTTAAAAAAGGAGAAAATACCAATCCTTGGAAAATCACTGTACTAACCTCTTGAATGTGTTAATGATCACATACTTTATAATTAAACTTCACTGTATCAATAATTCTTAGAGTTCAAGTTTCTTGAAATTAGCTTTCAGAGAATGCTGTTTTCTTCTCAGGCAGAACAACTATCTGAAAAACTCAAAACCAGTTTCTGCTCACTTCCAGCTACAGAGCTTGAAAATTATCTTAATGGTCCTGAGCTCTTGTTTTTATCAGTGTATCTAAAATATTGCCTGATATTTGGTTAATAGAGCAAAACTTTGTATATTCAAATACCACCTTAACAGATTCTTTGCAGTGTCTCAGAGAGGGACATCAGAAACAAAATATCTTAGGAGTCACCATTCTGAGTGGTTCAAGGTGTGCCTTTTAAACTAGGGAACTGAGTTGGAGTAAAATGTATAATAGTCAAGGTGCACACAGAAGTCTGGATTAAAAAAAAAAAAAAAGTAGTTAACAAAAGAGTTATTTACCTTGATGAGCAGTTAACAGTCCCCAGCACGCTGGTCTTTAGGAATTTCTTATCTTTTCCTGGAACAAACATCTCAGCCATACTGACACCAATGGTCTAAAGTATTATTATCCAAGCATATTAATATAGATGGTTTCAATTCTCATATCCGTAAGTATAATACTTCATAGCATAGTGTCAGAATTAAATATAAATCACTATTAAAGTATATTTTATATTTATTTTTTAAATCAATGGAAATTATATTCTTTTTTGGCCTTTCTTACAGGATTTCAAATAAGGATCTTATTTATAATAAATGAGTCTTTCATGCTTTATTTCCCTATGAAATTTAATTTAATTTCCATATAATATTTCCCTTTGAAATTTAATCTAATTGCCAAATTGATATAAAAGGAAATAGGAATAAAATATTTGAATTAATTGTGACTCATTAGAACCTCAATTCCATTATCTTTGTTAGGCAACTTTGCAAGCCAAGTTCATAGTTAATTGGGCTTGGATAGCAAATAATGATTACTAAACAAACAGTGACATCTGGTGGTCTTTTAGCACTATGATGGATTTTGAAGCAACAATATGGAGTACAAAAATCTGAAGACCGGTGCTTGTTGGGTTTGCTATGCATTGCTGGGTTTGTAATTTTAAAAAGTGTTCTTGTCCTCACTAAAATTAGAATATGAGAAAATATCCTTTGAGGAAATACGTGTATAGGTATTTGGATGTGATAAAGTACCCTGGAATATCTTAAAAAGCTATAAAGAAGCCACAGTTATTTTTTCCTATATTAGAATAATCTGAAATAAGATGTGGGTATTGTTGATAGTTCATGATTATGTAAAGCATGCTAGAAATGCTAATTCCTATTACCTATGAAACAGAAATGTGTTTTTATTTATATACAGGTATTAAAAGTTTTCAGTGAATAATTGTTTTTGAAGGCATAGTCAGTTATATGTGTTTGTTATGAGTTCTACCAGCATACTAATGAAGAGAAAGCTTCATGATTTACATAAGTGTTCCTCCCATTTTTGTTGGCTTTGTGCTGCATTTCAGAACAGAATATTTCATAGTTGTCATGCCAACTTACATGTATAAATTAAATGTTTCTTAAAATCTTTAGAATTACCAGGTTCATTAAAATATGCTTTCAGAGCTCATGTTTTATAAATCTTGTGATGAACTCTGCTCCTAAATTAGCAATTTTAAAAAAATCTAACTGTGTTAGGATGTAAAATAAGTGCAGTGTTAGAATTTAGCTTTGTGGCATGATTTTTTTAAAAAAAAAATTATTCCTTCTCCTTTACCAATTAATTTGGGTAATACTTCTTGAAACCACAGGGCTGGATGTTGTCAATGATTCTGTCTTGTTATCTTATGGAAATAACATTTGCCTTCTATCCTACTTAGAGAGCTACTATATATTCTGTTCTTCACTTTTCTCTCTTTTTGCTCCTTATTCCTGTCAACATCTTCACTGTACCACAATGGAAGAGATTTTATACTATAGGACCCCAAGTTTTCCAATACTGCTTGGTTAATAACTTTACCAATGCCTACTAATTGACTGAAACAAGCGTACCCAAGCAAGGAAACATACTAGGAACCCTGTAACTGGATCACATAACAGGGGGCACCATTGGGTTTAGCTGTCTTGTGTTTGAGATACACAAGATGAAGTCCCATGAAATAAATGCCCACCCTGTACCCAGCCTTCTCTGCTTCTGAGAGATCCAGGAGTCCCCAGGCCTGATGTTAGCTTTAATTCCCTAAAATGTTGCTATATGGGATTTCATCCTCTCCTGATAAGTACTTTATTAGTCCTTTGTACTAAGTTGTATCTCTTTCCTCCCTCATAGCCCCAGTAGCTCCAGAAATCACTTCTGTGGAATATTTCAATAGTCTGTTATCTATCAGCTGGACATATGGGGATGACACCACTGACCTGTCCCATTCTAGAATGCTGCACTGGATGGTTGTTGCAGAAGGAAAGAAGAAAATTAAAAAGAGCGTATGTTGTTTTTTTTTAATTCAAATATTAGGCATCTCAACATTTAGTAGCATGGACTATTGAAAACCACTAAGCAAACATTTATGTAGATAAACATATGTTTGTATACCAACTGGCACTGTTTGAGCTCAGGAAATAGAACAACCCAAAATTACATTCTTTCTTATATAGAACTTAATCTTTAATCTCTAACAGTGAGTTGTAATAGCTGAAATAACTATTGGTTTAATTTATATTCAAAGTTATGATTTGAGATCATTCTTCAGGATGCCAAACATTTTCAAGAAAATGATAATTAACAAATTTCAATATTTTCTCCATATATCACCAACACCTAAATATTTGGATACACTGGGGATATTGATTTCTTCTCTCCAAGTTTATTAGCTTTTAAGCATTGTGTTCATTATGATACAGACTAAAGTACTATAATAAAAACAAACATACAAACAAAAAACAAGATACAAGTTTTTTGTTGTTTTTAATTATAGCCTAGTATGGGTCACCCAGGTCCTTTCTATTTTCCTGCTCCATTTGTCACTATGTGGAGTTGTCATTTGCACAGGAGAAGTTCATTATCATTTCATCCATCCTGCAGTCTGCAGGAAGAAGGCAAGAGAGGACATGGAGGCCCAGCACTTATAGAATATGAACTCGCTCATTGCACACATGATCACGTGCCCCCCCAGCTGCAGAGGAGCATGGGAAATGTAGTCTTTAGGTAGAAAGCCATGTCTATAGACATAGCTAGGTTTCTTCTGAGCCTTTCAGAATATGTGTATTGGTAACAACCCAACAATATCTTTTCTAAAATCTGCTGCGACTATATGGGAAAACACTAGAGCAATATCTATATCAAATAAGGGAATGGATTACTGAATTGTTTTATCTAGAGTGGATATACATGTTTAAGTCTCCTTGCATTTGGCTCAAATGAGAAATTTGTATAATTTTCAGAGAACATAACTTATATGTAATATAAGTAATATAATTGTAGATCACAGCACAAAACAGAGAAGGAATGGTGCTATAGCCTTGTAATTGTGTAGAATAGTGTGCTGGTTCATTCAATAGAAGTTTAAGCCCTGGATTTTGGTGTTCTTCCAGGTAACACGAAATGTCATGACTGCGATTCTCAGCTTACCTCCGGGAGACATATACAACCTCTCAGTAACGGCTTGCACAGAAAGAGGAAGCAACACCTCCACACTCCGCCTTGTCAAGCTAGGTAGGAGTATATGGGCAAGTGTAGAAACTATCACACTGGGAGAACTGGTGCTTGATCCCTTAATTCAGTGTGGGCTCCTTGACTCAATGAAATAATAACAGAAAACAGCTAATTCTCTCTTGTAAAGAGGCAGAAGGTAGACATTTATACTACCCAAAAATATAGTCAAGTTAGAATAAGTTTTTGTGAGTAAAATGTATATTATGCTGGGAGACAGGTGTATTTGCCATTCTTAAAACCATAAATGAACACAGTTCGTTTTAAAGATGGATGAATATTAGAGAATATCTAGTGCAGTGTTTTTAACTGTTAGACAACATCCCCTTTTCATATAAATGGCTATTAATTATCTTAAATAGACACTCATAGCTAAAATAACCCACACACTAGTTTTTTTAAAGTTGTTATGATTTCATATGAATATAAAAATCAATATGAATGAAAAAATATTTATAACAAAATAATAGAGTCCCCTATGTATGTGTGTTCAAACACAGCTACTCTGAAAGACTTATGAAGTTGCCTACTGCATACACATAGCTCAAATGAACAAGTTTATGTTTGCAAGAACTGACCAGTAGTCCTGATAATTTATAATTTTCAGAAAATATAACCATAAATATATAAAAGAATATTTTTTAAATGATGGAAGGAACAACTGAAAATAAATTAATTAATAATAAATAACTGAGAAAGCCCAGATACAAGTGTGCCCTAGAATAAAACTAGAGTTAGAGTAAATCAGAAGAAATTAGGTATTTGCATATGATGAGACCAAGAGGTAGATGACCTTAATGTGGAGATAACATACCAAGAAAACAATAGACTGTGGATGAGGGAAGGTGAGGAAAGTAGGGTATTCTTGCAAATGAGCTGAAACTTACTGTGCAGTAATGTCAAATAATTCTTTATAATTTGACATACAAATTGGAAGTGACACTGTGTAACTCAACATATATCTTCTAGAGTAAAATAGTGACTACTAGAAACTAGGAAGGGTAAGAAGGATAGAGGAACAGTTGGATAATGGTTATTATATATTAAGATATACATTTAGTTTCTGATCCTATAATTGGCAGCAGGCAATGGAGAATGGATTGGCAAAAAAAGTTGTGTTGTTGACCTCTTGGGACAGTATCAGTATGAAAACAACTCAAAAGTGAATTCATAATTTCAATAGGTAATGTTCACAACATAGATCTCTTACCACTTTTATATCTCAAAAATTTTAAATATATGGAAGACAATAACAAAACTATTTCCCAAATGGTGATACAGTTTACTGATATCAGGCTTTCAGGTGTCTATTAATTTATAATATGTGCCTGAATCATCTTTGTTATCTCATATGTTCATGTGTGCAGCTATGAGTAAGGAGTGCTTTATTAGTGGAATAACACCATGGGTAGCATTGTGTCTGTGAGGAATTTTTAGAAGATCTCCAACAAAACAAAACAAAAGCTTTCTTTAATTTATTCAGTAGGCACATTTCTCTACAACTAAAGGCAAAGGGCACTGAGTCTTGAATCCTTTTTAACTCACACTTGACACGATGAAAACTAAATTCTTATACTAAACCCCTTTAAAATTATGCATCATGTAGTTGGAAATACATGATGTTTTGAAAAGATACTATGGGAAGAAAAGTACATTATTGAACAATTTTTAAATGATATCTTCCTAATCCGTTTAAATATGACAACTTTCTTCTTAATTATTTTACTTAATTCTTTGAAATTTTTTCAATATCATTGCAGTAAAGTACATGAAATTTATTTTTATGGTAAATTATTCTTGTGTGACATTCTGAAGTCATGTGGCATATAGGAGATGAGACAGTTTTTTATTTGAAATCCTCTTGCTCATTGTGGACAGCCAATATTTATCAAGTCCCTGTATTCTGACTACACAAAACATTCCTGCATGTTTCCAAACACATTCAAGGAGACAGTGCTTCTCACTTTGGGAATCAAGTATAGGGTTGTACACTGCAGGTAATCTGTTCTTCTTCACTGGTGGCCCATGCTTGAATTTTAGAGAATACCAACTTCCAACATGGCATCATCTACTTATTAAGATAAACGCTTACCTTCCTATTTCAGATTGTGTCTCCCATGAATTCAAAGGTCAGTTCAAAAATCATTTCCAAGTAACCAGAACTACTTGAAGATTTCACTCATGTCCTCAGTGTCTTTCTTTTCCCAAGCATTATTATTACATGTAGCTGTGTGTTTGAGGTCCTGGCTTCTTTCTCCAATTAATTTGTATAATCAATCTCCTTTACAATTCAAATTCAGAGTGTGCTTACCAAAATAACATCTTCATTGGGCTTAGTACAGGCTTCTCTGTCATTCTGATGGTATTGTGACATTACAGATGACTTACGGAGCCCTGAGAATATGGGGAGAAGTTATAACTAGTACAATTATGTCTTCATTGGAAGTGTAAGTTGAAAATCAAGATGCTTTCTCAAACATCATGAGGTCTTGAGCTTCCATGTTTGCCTGATACATAGGACTGTCTAAGCCAACTGGTAAATTTCCTTTAAACTTTTCAAGAGTAAAAGGCAAGTTCCTAGATAAATTATTTCTATGAAATAAAAAAGTTTTTCTTTATTAATATCTTAATAGCAGATGGAATACTGTCTCTATCTTGTTCTTCCCTGAAAGACAATCTATACATAATATGCCTTTTTTTTTCATGGCAACTAAATAATCTAACTTTTTATCCTTTTGATAAAACATTCTATTTTTCATCACTAATCATGTTATTGTATTTTATTAGCTCTCCCAATTTTTAAAAAATATTTTTTAGTTGTAGTTGGACACAATACCTTTATTTTATTTATTTTTATGTGGTACAGAGAATCAAACCCAGGGTCTCGCACGTGCTAGGTGAGAACTCTACCACTGAGCCACATCCCAAGCCCCTAGCTCTCACAATTTTCCATAACACAATGCCTTGCCACCTATAGCTGCTCAATATATATTACTGAATTGAATTGAAATAGTAGACTTCAAGGTTGAAAGTAGTAGCTAATATTTAACCAAAATAATTTCATCTTTGATAGAAGTGAAATAGCATTGTGCTTTTAAAATAACTGAATTGAAGTTACTTTTTGTTTTACAAAACTTCATATCATTTTGTTTCTTCACAGTGTTCATTTTGGTGTACACAAAAGTCATATTAATTCTACTTTACAAGAAAATACAATTTTGACACACAGATTTTCATTTGAATCAGAATACTCTTGTTAAAGCTTGGACGAAAACTAGCTGGGTTAACCAGCATTCCAGCTTCTCTGACAGAGGTCTCTTTATGCTATGGCTATCATAGGAGGCAGGATTTACCTCTGTGGAAAGAAATTAAACTATGGATGACTATAGTATAACATAAGTTAATCCAAGATGACATGTGCAAAGGTAAATAGCCCTTTCTCAAAATAATTGCCAAGAATTTTCAATTATAATGTCAACAGCAAACATCCACATTAAGACACATACCATCAGTGGTGCTATTTACAGAATGTTGAGCCAGTCCTCCCACAGAGAATTTCTGAGTGCCTGCAGTTTCATGGTACTACGGTGGTATGTGATGACCAGTCCCTTTGGAAGTCAACACAAATGTTAAAAATTAAATCTGTACCTAAGACCCGTCGTGTTGGAAGAAACCACTGGTCTGCACATGACTATGTTTTCAACCAATAACCAGTCATATCTCCAAGTCTTGGTGAATCCAACTAGAACTTTGGGCCAACTTTAAGAGGACTTAGGAAGTTTATATCAGAGAATCAGTTTTCCAACCTTAAAAAAAGGAGGAAGAAGAAAGGAAAAGAAACAAGAATGGTAAATGTTGGACATTTACAAGATAGCTCTGTACTAATAGAACATTCACTTATTAATTCATCTAACAAATATATATTGACAGCCTTGCAAGCACTAGTGAAAAGTCAAACTACTTGTAGCAATGAACCCAAAGCCTTCTTTCACAGAAATGTCCACAAATAACGTATGATCTAGTGAAGAGAAAATGATAAGTGTTTCATAGAGCATTAAAGCAGAGCACTGTGGTACAGTCACTGTGTGGTTAAAGGTTTCTTTGAGAGAGCCATCAAAGCTGAGGTCTAAATAACCAAAGAGGATCATCCACAGAAGGTTGGGGAAGTGTTCTATGTGGAGGGGATAGGCAGAGACCAGATTGTACAGGATTTTGAAGGCATTGAGGTAGAATTTTACATTTAGAGCCATGGGACATTTAGAGGATTTAAAAACATCTGACTTACATTTGAAACAATCCCTCTGGTAGCTTAAGGGAGAAAGGATGGTTGAGTCAACAACCAATAAAGGGTTATTTGTCCCAGTTGAAAAAATAACATTCTAATCCAAATAAGTCCCATGAGAAATGATGGAAACCTTGACTAAAGTGGTTATAACGGAGATGAAGAGAAGTGGACAGAATTGTGGAGCTATTTTGAAGGTTGTATCAAGCTTCTGTTGCGACAGAGATGGGAAGTGAGAGAAAGAAATTGACACTGACTTCTAGGCGTGGCTCTTGAGCAACTAGGATGGATGGTGGTACAATTCATTGAGATGGAAAAGTCTTGAAAAATTAGAGGAGCACTAAATTTGGAGTAAAGTAAGAATCAAGGAATTTTCTTAGGATATAAATTTGTGGTAACTGTGGGACATCAAAGAGCAGATGTTAAATAAAGAGATTATTGATAGATGTGTCTGGAAATTGAGGAGAATTTCTAGGCTGGAAAGATCATTTGGGGGCATCTAAGATGAGGTCACCAAGTAATAAGATGAAACAGATGAGCAGAGAAGCCCTGGATCTAGCCTACAAGAAACACTTCAGCACTTACAGATTGAGCCCAGGAGAAGCCAGCAAGAGACACTGGGAAATACTAGCCAGTGAGGAAAGAAAAAACCCGAAGACAGGATTTGCATACCACCATTGTGAAACTTCTGCTTTTTCCTGCCCACAGACTTGTGCAGGCAGAGTCAGGACAGGAATCCTGTACCGCCAGTGCTTGGAGAGGGTTTGGGGATGACTGAGTGCTGTGCTGCCTTGCAGCACAACAGAGCCTAGGAAGGCTGGACCCACTCTACCCCTGGCAGACCTGGGTCTGGACACAGGATCAATTCTTTTTATCTGTTTTCTGCATACTTGTTCCTGAATTGGGTTTTCTCTAAAACCTTCATTTCCTTCATAACACATGTAACAAACAAGGGAGGATCCCCACACCGGCTCTGTGGTTTTCTGTTCCCCTTTTATAATTTGGACATTAGGACATTAGCTCGATTTTCTGAATCTCCATCATGAAAATTTTTGAAGAGATTAGAAATCTTTAAAACATCATTTGGCCACAGACAAGGGGAAAAACAGAAACACTTTGAGATGTTTAGAATTTGGGAAGTATTGGATCCCTTGTCCTCTCTTTCTTCAGTAGATTGCAAATAATTATGGAGTTTATTTAATAAACTGGGTTTTCTGACCAGCCTGTTGTACTTGTGGTCTCACTCCCTCTTAAGAACATTTGTTTATCATTTTGTTGAAACCATGGAATTTACAATTTTGGAAATAGTTGCTTGAATATATGCAGTCCTTGGTTTTAGAAAGGAGTGGGTTAAGTGTGTGAGTCATACCTTACTGAAGTCTGAAGTACCACTCCCTAGCCACCCTTTCCTGGAATCCTCTCCTAATATATAACTAATGTTATTTTTCTTATTCTCTCCCCCCATACATACACAAAAAGAGCTAAGTAAGTTGAGAATATGAATAAATGGTGTCAAATGGCACAGAGAGAAAGAAGATTAAAAAAAAATGGACGAATGAATGAATGTATGGGAAGAAAAATTGAAGAAAAGGAAACAAAGTGTGCATATCTGTAGCATTCATTATATACACATCCCCGTTATACACACATACCAGTCTCTCTCTCTCTCTCTCTCTCTCTCTCTCTCTCTCTCTCACACACACACACACACACACACACACACACAACAATAAAGTCATGTACTTTTTACAAATGCATTCATTCATTTTATCAACCACCAAACATTTAGTCTGCTTTTACTATGTGCCACACACTATTCTGGGTTCTGGGTATACACAAATAACAAAAATTTTTGGCCTGTTCTAGTACAAAAAAAAAAGGATGATAAATATAGCTACATGAATGTTGAGCAGTGATGTTTTGTGGGAAAAAAAAAAAGAAGAGGCAGCAAAGGCAGTGAGTGCTGAGGGGTAAGTGCGATATTTGTTGTGGGTGGAGTAAGTGTCACTGTGACTAATGTTTGAGTCCAAACCTGAAGGTGAGGGGATGAAGCAAAGGGTTAAGTAGGAAGTTATCAGGTGAGCAGAGGGAGTCACAGGTAGAAAGTCTTGGAAGCATCAGTGAGCCTGGTAACTTCAAAGAACAATCAAGAAGGCTAGAGTAGATTCAACAAAGGGGAAAGTAGTAGATGGCGGGCCAGAGAGGTAACAAGGGAGCAGTCAGTGTGGGGTCATTGAAGAGCATTTTCCTGAGTGAGAGGATGCTCCATGGGATGGGCTAACAGAGGAGTCACAACACTGACACATTTCACAGTAGGATCCTGGTGGGAACTGTTTAGGGCTGAGAGCAAAAGTACAAGACCAGTTAGGTAAGATGACCACACATCTGTATTGCCTTAGGCAATACAAGTTTGCACCTCTTATGGATCAGTTAAAATCTAACAATCTTCTTAGAAATCCCCTCCTTCCCCAGATGATCCAAGTTGGACACATTGGGTTCATTATAATTAGGCAGAATAGCACGATTTGTTGTTACATATTCAAACATACACGCAATATAACAGTACAATTTGGCCAGTTTTATTCTCCGGTACCTTTCCCTTCCCTCCCCCTAACCCCCTTACTCTCTACTGGTTTCCTTTCTATTTTCATGAGATTCTCCCCACTTCCCCAACCCCCCCCATTTTTATCTCAGCCTCCACATGTAAGAGAAAACACAGTACCCTTGACTTTCTAAGTGCAGTTTATTTTGTTTAACATAATATTTTCAAGTACTATTCACTTACCTTCAAAACACATCATTTAATTTTTCTTTAAGGATGAATAAAACTCCAATGTGTATATATCCCACATTTTCTTTATCTAGTCATTCATTGCTAGACACCTAAGCTAGTTTGATAATTTGGCTATTGTGAATTGTGCTGCTATAAACCTGGGTATGCATGTAGCACTATAGTATGCTGACTTTAATTCTTCAGGATAAATACCAAGAGTGATGCCGCTGGGTTATACAGTGGTTCCATTCAGGTTGGACTTTTATGATCAATTATATAGTTCTTCAAAGTCAAGAGGCCATTGATATCTATCCATACAAGAAATTGCTTGCATCAGGCTGGTAGCAACAAAAAGTGGTCACATAAAAAAAATGTATTGTGAAGGCAGAGCTGAGAGAAACTACTGTTGAACTTAAATGTTGTCAAATTAGTGATAAGACACCAAAACCTAGGATCTGAGCAATTGAAAGGACAGAGGTGCAATTTATTGAGTTGAAGATTATAGGACAAAGTGATCTGGAGGAAAGATTGTTAAGTTCAGCCTCTGACTGGTCAGCAGTCCCAAGTGTCTGTTAAACATTACAGACGAGATACTGCACTGAACAGGCTGTTAGATGGAGCTTGGATTCAGTGGGGACTTCGTGTATGGAAATAAATTTAAGAGTAGTCAAGAAACAGACTTGAGCAGGTTATTAGGAATGAAGAAAGCAAAAAGAATTCTATCCACAGACTATGCTCCAAGCCACTTCAACATTAATAAGTAAAAGTGACAAGGAAAAACCAGCAAAAGAGGATGACTAGCCAGAGAAGCAAGAAGGAGCCAAGGAAAGTGTGATATCATAGGAGCCAGGCAAAGAAGGAGCCTTGATGGTTACAGGGAACACCTTGTCATTCTGCAGATAAGTCAGGTAAGATGAAGAATGAGAACTGAACACTGATCTGAGCAACCAACCTAGAAGTCACTGCAGATTTTGAGAAAAGGCATTTGGGTAGAGCAGTGAACAAAAGTATCCAATTTGAAGGAGCTCAAAGAGAATGCAAAGAGAAAAGCTCAAGAGCTGGAATAGAAAAACTTTTGAGAAATTTTATTATAAAGGAAAAAAGAGGAAGTGAGCAGAAGCTGAATAATAAAGAATTTATGAATTTTTGTTGGGTTTTTTTCTTTTCTTTTTATTCTTCAACGGAATGGGAAAAGCTTGAATGTAAGCTAATCAGAATGATTCAATAGAGCCGGGGGAAAAAATCATTCAGGATAATTAGAAGTGAGACTTTAAATGATGTCCCTAATTGGGCCAGAGGAGATGGCAGCCAGGAGAGGAGCTGAGGGTTTGGGGTGAATCTTCAGTAAGACAATGAAAGACAGAGATGTGGGCACTGATGGGGTAGTCAGAAGGGTGGGTGATGATGGTAACTGTGAAAGTCTCTTCTGATTGACTTCTTAGGAGATAATCATACATGTTCTTTAGGTTTGTAGGATATCATAATGGTTCTACAATTCTTCTTGTATAGACCTTTATGACCAGCAGTCACACATATATTGCTTTCTAGTTTAGATTTCAGTGATAGTTATGTCACTGTCCCAATTGCTCTGCACTGGGCTTGAGACTCGCCAATACCTATCCTCAATACATCTCTCCCCATTTCCCACTGAAGTCCTCTGAGTCACTGCCAACTGCCCACAGCCCTGCCACATAGCGTCAGCACTTCTTTTTTTTTTTTTTTTAATTTTATTTTTTTATTGATTATTTAAAGCATTACATAGCTCATGATATATCATCTTTCATACATTAGACTCAAATTGTGCTTTGAACTCCCATTTTCACCCCAAATACAGATTGCAGAATAACATCTGTTACATATTCACATTTTTACATAATGCCATATTAGTGTCTGTTGTATTCTGCTACCTTTCCTATCCCCTACTATCCCCCCTCCCCTCCCCTCCCCTCCCATCTTCCCTCTCTACCTCCCCTGCTGTTATTCAATTCTCTCCCTTTTTTTTTCCCTCCCCCTTGCCCCTCATAGCCTCTTATAATTTTATGTATCCTTGAAGGTCTCCTACCATTTCCATATGCTTTCCCTTCTCTCTCCGTTTCTCTCCCCCCATTCGTCTTTGTTTACTGTAGTCTTTTCCACATGCTCTTCCTTCCTGTTCTGTTCTTAGTTGTTCTCTTTATATCAAAGCAGACATTTGGCATTTGTTTTTTAGGGCTTGGCTAGCTTCACTTAGCATAATCTGTTCTAATGCCATCCATTTCCCTGCAAATTCTATGATTTTGTCATTTCTTAGTGCTGCATAATACTCCATTGTGTATACATGCCACATTTTTTTTATCCATTCATCTATTGAAGGGCATCTAGGTTGGTTCCACAGTCTAGCTATTGTGAATTGTGCCGCTATAATCATTGATGCAGCCGTATCCCTATAGAGCGCTCTTTTAAGGTCCTCAGGGAATAGTCCGAGAAGTGCAATAGCTGGGTCAAATGGTGGTTCCATTCCCAGCTTTCCCAGGAATCTCCATACTGCTTTCCAAATTGGCCTCACCATTTTGCAGCCCCACCAGCAGTGTACAAGTGTACCTTTTTCCCCACATCCCCGCCAACACTTGTTGTTTGACTTCATAATGGCTGCCAATCTTACTGGAGTGAGATGGTATCTTAGGGTGGTTTTGATTTGCATTTCTCTGATTGCTAGAGATGGTGAGCATTTTTTCATGAACTTGTTGATTGATTGTATGTCCTCCTCTGAGAAGTGTCTGTTGAGGTCCTTGGCCCATTTGTTAATTGGGTTATTTGTTATCTTATTGTTTAATTTTTTGAGTTCTTTGTACATTCTGGATATTAGGGCTCTATCGGAGGTGTGGGGGGTAAAGATTTGTTCCCAGGATGTAGGCTCTCTATTTACCTCTTTTATTGTTTCTCTTGCTGAGAAAAAACTTTTTAGTTTAAGTAAGTCCCATTTGTTTATTCTTGTTGTTAACTCTTGGGCTATGGGTGTCCTATTAAGGAATTTGGAGCCCGACCCCACAATTTGTAGATCGTAGCCAACTTTTTCTTCTATCAGACGCAGTGTCTCTGATTTGATATCTAGCTCCCTGATCCATTTTGAGTTAATTTTTGTGGATGGCGAGAGAAAGGGATTCAATTTCATTTTGTTGCATACGGATTTCCAATTTTCCCAGCACCATTTGTTGAAGATGCTATCCTTCCTCCATTGCATGCTTTTAGCCCCTTTATCAAATATAAGATAGTTGTAACTTTGTGGATTAGTCTCTGTGTCTTCTATTCTGTACCATTGGTCCACCCGCCTGTTTTGGTACCAGTACCATGCTGTTTTTGTTACTATTGCTTTGTAGTACAGTTTGACCTCTGGTATCGCTATACCTCCAGATTCACACTTCCTGCTTAGAATTGCTTTTGCTATTCTGGGTCTTTTGTTTTTTCATATGAATTTCATGATTGCTTTGTCTATTTCTACAAGAAATGCCGTTGGTATTTTGATTGGCATCGCATTAAACCTATAGAGAACTTTGGGTGATATCGCCATTTTGATGATGTTAGTTCTGCCTATCCTTGAACAGGGTACATTTTTCCATCTTCTGAGATCTTCTGCTATCTCTCTCTTTAGGGTTCTGTAGTTTTCATTGTATAAATCTTTCACCTCTTTTGTTAGGTTGATTCCCAAGTATCTTATTTTCTTTGAGGATATTGTGAATGGAGTGGTTTTCCTTATTTCCATTTCAGAAGTTTTGTTGCTGATATATAGGAATGCCTTTGATTTATGCGTGTTGATTTTATAACCTGCCACTTTGCTGAATTCATTTATTAACTCTAGCAGCTTCTTTGTAGACTCTTTTGGGTCTGTTAAGTATATTATCATGTCATCCGCAAATAGCGATAGTTTAATTTCTTCTTTTCCTATTTTTATGCCTTTAATTTCTTTTGTCTGTCTAATTGCTCTGGCTAGTACTTCGAGAACTAAATTGAATAGAAGTGGTGATAGAGGGCATCCCTGTCTTGTTCCAGATTTTAGAGGGAATGCCTTCAATTTTTCTCCATTCAGAATGATGCTAGCCTGAGGCTTAGCATAGATAGCTTTTACAATGTTGAGGTAAGTTCCTGTTATCCCTAGTTTTTCTAGTGTTTTGAACATAAAGGGATGCTGTACTTTGTCGAATGCTTTCTCTGCGTCTATCGAGATGATCATATGGTTCTTATCTATAAGTCTATTGATGTAATGAATAGCATTTATTGATTTCCGTATATTGAACCATCCTTGCATCCCAGGAATGAATCCTACTTGATCATGGTGCACAAGTTTTCTGATATGTTTTTGTATTCGATTCGCCAGAATTTTATTGAGAATTTTTGCATCCAAGTTCATTAGAGATATTGGTCTGTAGTTTTCTTTCTTTGAAGTATCTTTGTCTGGTTTTGGGATCAAAGTGATGTTGGCCTCATAGAATGAATTTGGAAGAGCTCCTTCTTTTTCTATTTCTTGGAATAGCTTGAAAAGTATTGGTATTAATTCTTCTTTGAAGGTTTTGTAGAACTCCGCTGTATACCCATCTGGTCCAGGGCTTTTCTTAGTTGGTAGTCTTTTGATGGCTTCTTCTATTTCTTCTTTTGTTATTGGTCTGTTTAAATTGTGTGTGTCTTCCTGTCTCAATCTGGGCAATTCATATGCCTTAAGAAATTTATCGATATCTTCATTATCTTCTATTTTATTGGAATATAGGGTTTCAAAATACTTTCTAATTATCTTCTGTATTTCTGTAGTGTCTGTTGTGATATTGCCTTTTTCATCCCGTATGTTAGTAATTTGAGTTCTCTCTCTTCTTCTTTTCGTTAGCATGGCTAAGGGCTTGTCTATCTTATTTATTTTTTCAAAGAACCAACTTTTAGTTTTATCTATTTTTTCAATGGTTTCTTTTGTTTCAATTTCGTTGATTTCTGCTCTAATTTTAATTATTTCTTGTCTTCTACTACATTTGCTATTGTTTTGCTCTTCCTTTTCTAGATTTTTGAGGTGTTGTGTGAGTTCATTTATTTGTTGGTTTTTTCTTTTTTTGAGGTAAGAACTCCAAGAAATGAATTTCCCTCTTAAAACTGCTTTCATTGTGTCCCATAAATTCCGGTATGTTGTGTCTGTGTTATCATTTGACTCTAAGAATTTTTTCATCTCCTCCTTTATGTCTTCTATAACCCATTGATCATTCAATAACATATTGTTCATTTTCCATGTGATGTAGGATTTTTCCTTCCTTCTTTTATCATTGATTTCCAATTTCATTCCATTATGGTCAGATATGGTGCATGGTATTATCTCCACGCCTTTATATTTACTAAGAGTTGTCTTATGGCATAATATATGGTCTATCTTTGAGTAGGATCCATGTGCTGCTGAGAAGAACGTGTATCCACTTGATGATGGTTGATATATTCTATATATGTCGGTTAAGTCTAGGTTATTGATTGTGCTGTTGAGTTTTATAGTTTCTTTATTCAGTTTTTGTCTAGAGGATCTGTCTAATGGTGAGAGCGGTGTGTTGAAGTCACCCATAATTATTGTGTTGTGGTCTATTTGACTCTTGAACTTGAGGAGAGTTTGTTTTATGAACGTTGCAGCTCCATTGTTGGGTGCATACAAATTGATGATTGTTATGTCTTGTTGGTGGATGGTTCCTTTTAACAGTATATAGTGACCTTCTTTATCCTTCTTGATTAACTTAGGTTTGAAGTTGATTTTATTCGATATGAGTATGGCCACTCCTGCTTGCTTCCGAGGGCCATGTGAGTGGTATGATTTTTCCCAACCTTTTACCTTCAGCCTGTGTATGTCTTTTCCTATCATATGAGTCTCCTGAAGGCAGCATATTGTTGGATTTGTTTTTTTGATCCAGGTTACTAGCCTATGTCTCTTGATTGGTGAGTTTAGGCCATTAACATTTAAGGTTACAATTGAGATATGATTTGTATTTCCAGTCATGCTTCTTTATTTATTTATTTTAGTTTGGTTAGTTTTGCTTTTTGGTTATTTTCCTCCCCCTTTACTGAGATACTTCCTGCTGTTAGTTTTGGGCACTATTTTTCACATCCTCTTCTTGTAGTGTTTTGTTCAAAATGCTTTGCAGAGCTGGTTTTCTTGCTGCAAATTCTTTTAGCTTTTGTTTATTGTGAAAGATTTTAACTTCATTGTCAAATTTGAAGCTCAATTTTGCTGGATATAGTATTCTTGGTTGGAATCCATTATTTTTCAGCGTTTGAAATACATTATTCCAGGATCTTCTCGCTTTCAAAGTTTGTGATGAGAAATCTGTCGTTAACCTAATTGGTTTACCCCTGAAAGTAATCTGCCTCTTTTCTCTCGTAGCTTTTAATATTCTCTCCTTGTTCTGTACGTTGGCTATCTTCATAATTATATGTCTTGGGGTTGGTCTATTATGGTTTTGAATGTTTGGGGTCCTGTAGGCTTCCAGGATTTGGCAATCCATTCCATCTTTCATCTCTGGGAAGTTTTCTAGAATTATTTCATTTAATATGCTGTCCATTCCTTTGGTTTGAATCTCTGTGCCTTCTTCTATCCCTATGACTCTCAGATTTGGTTTTTTTATGACATCCCATATCTCTTGAATAGATTGCTCGTGGGATTTAAGCATCTTTTCTGTGTTGACTATATTCTTTTCAAGTTGATAAACCTTGTCTTCGTTATCTGATGTTCTGACTTCTACTTGATCAAGTCTATTTGTAATATTCTCGTTTGAGTTTTTAATTTGGTTTATAGTTTCCTGTAATTCTAGGATTATTGTTTGATTTTTTTTTAAGATCTCTATCTCCTGGTAGAGCTCATTCTTTGCCATTTGAATTTGTTTGTTTAATTCATTTTCAAAATATATTTTTATTTCTTGGACTTGCTGTCTCATGTCTTCTCTAATATTCCTTTCCATTCGAGTTAGGTATGCCTTGAGTTCTTTCCCTATACCTGTTTCTGAAGTTTCTATTTCCTCCTGTAGAATTGAGTAGTTTTGCATTGTTTGTAATCCTTTTTTCCCTTGTTTTCTCATGTTGTCCACGTTACTTTCCAGCTCTTTTTGATTGTCGTGTTTCTGCTCTCCTCTATAGATTTGTTTTGTTTCTGTATTACTCTGATGTCTCTCCTTTGTGTTGTTGAAGTATGACTGCTAACGTGGATTCCGCTGGGAAGGAATTCCGACGTTCGAGCTCCAGTGACGACACTACTCTGCTATGACGGGCCCCAGTCTCCTTGCCGGGGTGCCCTAATGGGGGGGTGTGACTGGACTGTCTCTGTGTGGTTTCAGCTCCCGGTCGTGGCAGGCGGGTAGACTCCAGCCGCCCAGTATCACAGGCCGCGGGCAGGTGATCCGTCACCAGCGGGAGGGCGTTCTCCTACCGCCCAGTTACGCGGGCAGTGGGTGAACTGTCGCCGGCGGGCCTGCAGTTTACCGCTGCCCAGTCGCGAGGGCCTTGCCTCTAGGCTCCTGGTTTCTCCTGCTAGCCTTGGTTTCTCCTGATAGGCCAGATTTCCCCTCAGTGATGATTCTCGGCAGTTCAAACTGTACTCTGTGCCTGTTTTGTTGTTGCAATCTGTCGGAGAGTGGCGGTGGATACTTCAGCTCTCCAAGATGGTGGCCGCTGGTTACCTTAGTGGAGTGTCCCTTGTGGGGGGTGGGGCTGTACCGCTTCCATCCCCGTCAGCAATCCCGAACTCAGCCCGGGGGTCAGTGCGGGCTTGGGCTTGGCTGGTGGGATACCACCGTGTCGCAGCCACTTAATTCCCTGCTGACTAGTTAACCCCTTCTCTGGGGCGCCACGCCTTCTGTAGCCTCGGGGCAGGCCGCGCGTATCAGACAGCCTGGATCTCCGGGGTCACACCGTTGGCTTTTGGGATCCCCGGCACTCTATGGTTTTGATTTTTTCTGCTTGCTCCTCCCCCAGCGCTGGCTAGACAGGTTTTGTTTTGGCCGCTGATGGGAGGGGGGCTTGGGGGTCAGGTGCCTCTAGCTCTCCTTTAGTCTTTATGCAGGCTCACTCTGATAGTCCCTCCCCCTGAAAGTCTAGGAGAGATTTTATGCAAAATCCCCCTATGTATGGGGGCTGAGCTGGGTGACACACACCTGTTTGTTGTTGCAATCTGTCGGAGAGTGGCGGTGGATACTTCAGCTCTCCAAGATGGTGGCCGCTGGTTACCTTAGTGGAGTGTCCCTTGTGGGGGGTGGGGCTGTACCGCTTCCATCCCCGTCAGCAATCCCGAACTCAGCCCGGGGGTCAGTGCGGGCTTGGGCTTGGCTGGTGGGATACCACCGTGTCGCAGCCACTTAATTCCCTGCTGACTAGTTAACCCCTTCTCTGGGGCGCCACGCCTTCTGTAGCCTCGGGGCAGGCCGCGCGTATCAGACAGCTTGGATCTCCGGGGTCACACCGTTGGCTTTTGGGATCCCCGGCACTCTATGGTTTTGATTTTTTCTGCTTGCTCCTCCCCCAGCGCTGGCTAGACAGGTTTTGTTTTGGCCGCTGATGGGAGGGGGGCTTGGGGGTCAGGTGCCTCTAGCTCTCCTTTAGTCTTTATGCAGGCTCACTCTGATAGTCCCTCCCCCTGAAAGTCTAGGAGAGATTTTATGCAAAATCCCCCTATGTATGGGGGCTGAGCTGGGTGACACACACCTGTTTGTTGTTGCAATCTGTCGGAGAGTGGCGGTGGATACTTCAGCTCTCCAAGATGGTGGCCGCTGGTTACCTTAGTGGAGTGTCCCTTGTGGGGGGAGGGGCTGTACCGCTTCCGTCCCTGTCAGCAATCCCGAACTCAGCCCGGGGGTCAGTGCGGGCTTGGGCTTGGCTGGTGGGATACCACCGTGTCGCAGCCACTTAATTCCCTGCTGACTAGTTAACCCCTTCTCTGGGGCGCCACGCCTTCTGTAGCCTCGGGGCAGGCCGCGCGTATCAGCCTGGATCTCCGGGGTCACACCGTTGGCTTTTGGGATCCCCGGCACTCTATCGTCAGCACTTCTTTAAAAGCATTTCTTCTGACCACCAACGCAGTGACTGCATATTTTGCAAGTATCTTGTTCTCTTCAATATATTGGAAGAATCTGGATGTCGGACTTGTACAGCAATGTCTGTGAAATCTCACACTTGAATACTCAGCAAGTATCCATCCTGAAAAAGTTAGTCTTCTGGAGAACTTGTTACCCCAATATTGAAATGAATGGAAAATACTCATATTTTTAGAAGGTTTATTTTTATGGAGGTTTTAGATATCAGTTCTCATTCTCACAATTTGTGTTACATTAGAAAAGTGACTCAGGCCTCTAGATTTATGTCAAAATGGAAGTCTGGACTAGAATATCTTTATATTCCAAGTCTTAGAATTTCATTCAACCTGATTTCAAATAAAGGCAACCAGGTTAATGATACAGTGAAAGTAGGTAGTGATCTTTGTCTAAAAATTTTGTGGTACATAAATTTAACCAAATAAAATGCTAGGTAAAAAAAAGAAAAGAAAAAGGTATATATATATTTTTTTTCATTCATTCCTGGGATCTAAAAATGGAAGAAGTCAGATATTTTGTTTTGAAACTAATATTAATGAGAACTTTTTCTCCCTAATCTCTAGAAGTTACTTGAGTTACTAAAACTATAAACCCTCCCAATGACTCATAGAAGGAGATGTGATATTTGCTGTCATTAAATTAGACCATAAAAATATATTTAAAAAGTAATGGCAGTGATATATTTCTAATTCCTGAGAAAATCTTATGTTTTGTATATGAAAAGGACCTAAATGTAATTTAATGCATTTTTCAGGTCCTAAATATTTGCCTGAATGTTTTTTTTTACATTTCCCAATATAATTTAAAAATATTCAAATGACTGATTAAATGAATTTAGGAAAAGAATCTCCCTAAGTTAATGAGAAAATACCTAATAAACTTCAAGTCTGACAAAGGCTACCATTGTTTGATATAAATATTCCTCTTCTTAATTTTATTGCATGTACATCTTAATTCACCATGAATAATTTCTTGACTTCTTGTTTGTTTTTTTTCCCTTCTAACAGTGCTTTCTTTTGCAGATGTTTTTTTTTTCAGTGACTTGAACTTAAGTTATGTAGCTTTCACTACTTACATTGCAGATGTTTTCTTTGGCCAAATTGAATATTAGTTACATAACTTATGCTGCTTACCTTAGAACTGCTTGAGTTGAGAAAAATAAAAATTTAAAAGGCTGACTATAATATAGCATTTAAAGACTCCCAATTCATATCTGTATACATGCAGAAGATTCTAGAAATTTTCTCTCAGTGAGGCTAAAGATTGAAAATAGATTTTGGTCATGCTAATCACAGGTTAAGATGATTTTTACAGTGCTTTTCTACTGACTTCCTCTTATTACCAATGTCACACATTTGTACTGTGACTTATCAAGCTTAGAGGTTTAAAATGTAAACAGAGAAACTACTGGTCCTTATGGAAATAATTATGACCTCATAAACATCATTTGCTAGGTGGTTACATCAATGAGTCACATTAAAATTAGAAACAACTAATAACTAGCAGATAGATTTTAGACAATAAAAACATTACACTCTGTTCCAAGGTACATTAAGTCCATTACATCTGTTTCCTTTGGAATTCCCAAGAAAACGAAGATTTTTTTTTTTCTAAAGCACAGAGTAAGAATGACACCAGCTCATACTTCACAGAAGGTCACTTTCACTCCCTAGAGACCCAAGGCAACAGCTTGAGCCTCTCATAATCCAATCTAAATTAAATGGTAGAGATTATATTACAGCCTTCCATTCTGCTCATGTTCTGTGCATGGTACTTGACTCTTATAAAATTAGGTTAGATTACCAACCCAAATCCAGAGAGGCATTGAATAAGAGCAAAGAAAAGGAAAGGGAAGACCAAATAGTTAAACATATCACCAGCAATGTTAGAAAGCTTTTAGAATATCTAAAAGCAAGCAAACCTGTATCTTTGTTGTATTTGGTAAAAACAGCATATTTATTCCCTTTATCCTGTATGCAACACTCACATCAATATTGTGGATTATTTTAAGCAAAAGGAAATTTGACACTTTAGAATATGGAATATTAAAGAAGTTAAGATTTAAAATGTCACTTAGCAAGATATAAAGTGATAACCAGGAGATGGTCTCTAATATCTACCTGACCCTATATAAAATGTGTGTACAATGCCGTACATCTCATTTGCTCTTCATAGTATTGTTAGGGTCTTCTTATACTTCTGTTTTATGAGATAGAATGTATTTAATATTTTTTATAATAAGAAACTATATGGACTGTATGACCAATGTGATTCTGCAACCTGTACAATCAGAAAAATAAGAAATTATACCCCATTTGATTCAAATGTATGAATTGTCAAGATCATTGTACTGTCATGTGTAACTAATAATAATAATAAAAGCAGAAATGCAAAATCTGTGTTTTACAACACAGCCATTAGCCATGCACTTGAAATCTGGCCAGTCAAAAATAAAAGGTGCTGGGAATGTGAAGTACAAATTGGATTGTGAAGTTTAAGCATGAAAAAAATATTAATTATTCTTTATATTGATGCTACTTTGTATGGTTTTGGTTAAATAGAATATATTAAATTCAATTCACTTGTTCATTTGATAACTGTGGATTTACTCACAGTTATGGAGGCTGAAATTCCAAGATCAAGTTGTTAGCAAATTCACTTTCTCTTAAGGTATCTCTCCTTGGCCTGTCCTCACATGGTCTTTTCTTTGTATGCATCCTGGCACCTGTTTGACCAAATTTCCTCTTCTCATAAGGACATTAGTCAAATTGGATTAGGCCCAACCTAATGGCTTCATTTTAACTTATTAACCTTTTGAAAGGCCCTGTCTCCAAATACAGTTACATTGTGAGGTTTCAACCTATGAAGTTTGGGGATATTCTGTCCCTCCCATGATGCAGATAGAGACCAGTCCAAAAGTTTCTGCCTGTCACTCTACCCCTTATCATGTACAGTTGCCTGAACAAGTTTAAACATTAACTCCTTTTAGTCCTGTGCCTGAGAATGGAGAACTTGAATCCCATAAACCATCAAGGCTGTGGGTCTAAGCCAACATTGTCTTTTCTTTTCTTTTCTTTTTTTTATTGGTTGTTCAAAACATTACATAGTTCTTGATATATCATATTTCACACTTTGATTCAAGTGGGTTATGAACTCCCATTTTTACCCCGTATACAGATTGCAGAATCACATCAGTTACACTTCCACTGATTTACATATTGACATACTCATGTCTGTTGTATTCTGCTGCCTTTCCTATCCTCTACTATCCCCCCTCCCCTCCCCTCCCCTCCCCTCTTCTCTCTCTACCCCCTCTACTGTAATTCATTTCTCCCCCTTGTATTATTTTTCCCTTTCCCCTCACTTCCTCTTGTATGTAATTTTGTATAACCCTGAGGGTCTCCTTCCATTTCCAAGCAATTTCCCTTCTCTCTCCCTGTCCCTCCCACCCAACATTGTCTTTTCATGGGAAGAGATGAACAACAAAGAGGGGTCCTCCAAGCAGCTTCTGCCAAGAATTTCCAGACATCTGCTCTAGCAAATAGGAAGGAATACTCTAACCCAGTACTGTCCAATTGGAATATGATGAGAGTCTCCTATGTAATTTTTAATTTTCTAGTACACACAAGTGAATTGAATTTAATATATTCTATTTAACCAAGACTACACAAAGTAGCATCAATATAAAGAATCATTTATATTTTCTTTTTTCATACTTAAACTTCAAAATCCAATTTGTACTTCACATTCATAACATCTTGTATTTTTATTTATTTTTTGAGAGAGAATTTTTTTAATATTTATTTTTTAGTTTTTGGTGAACACACATCTTTATTTTATTTTTTTTTTATTTTTATGTGGTGCTGAGGATCGAACCCAGCACCCCATGCATGCCAGGCAAGCATGCTACCACTTGAGCCAAATCCCCAGCCCAGCACCTTTTATTTTTGACTGGCCAGATTTCAAGTGCTCAGTCTCTATGCATGGCTAATGGCTATGTTGTACAACACAGATTTTGCATTTTAATACACTCTCTGGGAAAAATATTGTCTCAAATAGTCAAATTTAATCATATTATACCCTCACCAATGAATTCTGTAATAACTTTATTTCCTTTAGGGTACCAGAGTTAAATTTCTGCCTGGTTAATTTAAAGAATACACCTATCACAAAGATAGTAAATAGTGCACAAGCCAATGACTTGGATATGTTACTCGTTGACCCACAGAGCTCACATGCCTATGTAGTTGGGGAAAGAACACAGTGATGATAGGTGCCATGACTTGGAATAATCGCTTGTCTCCATATTTTGCCTGAAAAGAAAAATTTGCCACCTGGCTGTTAGAAGTCCCAGATCATTTGGAGATTTTCCTAAGGATCTCCATTCTTATTAGGATTCTCTATTGATCACCTGGACTCACATTCTCAGTCAAATCAAAAGAAATCCCTACTCTAGTAACTATGCCCTCTTCCTTAGACCACAGAGAGTTCTTTTTATAATTCACAATAGTCCTTGACTCCACAACTGAAATATGAATATTTTATCAACATGATCAGCATAAGAAAAGGTAGAGAACATAAAAATTCAACCACAGTATATCTGAGTTACTTATGCTGGAATCCTGAATTTTCTAGTAAATAAATCCTGGCTAGTGTTTTAAATTGGTCAATAAATAAGATACATTGAGTACCTACAGATGGCTAGTTCAAGATGAAGACAGATTAATTTATAAAACATGAATAATCTATTAGGATCTAGTAGGATTGGGACTTCACTCAGATCAAATAGTTGATAATTAAGCCCACAGAAAATCCCTGAAGGGATAAGTCATCAAGAGACAAAGTCATCAGAAAGCCTTTGGGGAGAAGCTAAGACTTTTTCTTGACCTCAGAATGAGCTGAATAAAGAGAATAAAGAGAAATCATGTGAGAGCAAGAACATTGCTCATGTCAAGTTCAATGAGAAGAGTAACTTCAACAGGGGGCAGCACTTGTGGGGTAGTTTGGTGATAAAACTAATGGCTAGGTGACATGCAACCAATTTAAGTAAATCTTTAAAATGTGGTGCATTTAGATATGACATCGTAGACATGCACAGACAGGATTAACATGAGCCAGCGGCATCATAAGCTGCTTTTAGCTATCACTGACAAAAGGAAGAAAGAACAGATTAGCAGTAGGGAGGAGGGGGAAAGGACTCTGTAACAATCAATGCCTGTGATGACAAGAGCCTGGACATGCAATATATTTTTAAAAATAGATAACAGAAGATATGACAAGAATCATTAGCAGACATGCTCTCTGGGACTGAGAAGTAAGAGGGAAGCCTCAACATTTTTCACTTAGACAACTGAAAGAATGTCTATGTTCATAAGAGAATCAGGAGTCATGGAAGATAGAATTGATTTATGATAAGGGGAGGCTGCCAGATTCAGTTTTACCATTAGGAGTTTGAGGTAATAGTGAGATATCAAAGTAGGCACAGATGAATGATTGAGTATGCAGGCATAAAAAGTTGGATTCAGAGACTAGGATTTGGGCAGTGTTCATATTGGATAGCTAAACTGATTTTATCTATCTACCAAGAAGTGAAATATAGACACCCTAGGGATTCTGAGTATAGTCCCAGAGATTCACTCCGAGGAGCAATTCTGTAGTGTGCATTTTTAAAAAAGAAAAAAAATCCAGCATCAGCTTAACAAATTATCCAACTCTTCCCTAAGAACCTTACACTTGCTGCCAAAGATCACGTTCTACATGAGTCAGAACTGCTGTAGGACTTGTTCTCTTATTCAGGATCCTACTAGCAATGACAATTTTGAAGGATGTGGGGTGGAAATTGACCTCTGAGTTTCATCAGAAACTCTCAGTTTCATTAGTTTTTCTTTGCCAGAAGAGAAGTGAGACAATGCAATGTCTGGAGAGTGGATAATTCATTGCAAATGAAAAAGGGATCCTGACATCAATTGCGAATTTTGCTTGCCAGAGACTAACTCATCTCTTTCTTCCTTCAGCTCTCCTGCCTAACCTTGTCAAGTTGCCTCTGGAAAGAAATATGCTTCTGTTTAGTTAGACTCAAGTTGAAGTTACCTGCAATAAATCAAATCAAAACTGACTTTGACATACTTCTTGTTTCTGGTCAGGGATACCATGATAATATTCTAGAAAGAAACTCCAAATCTTCCCACAAAAGATATATACTTGTCAAAGAGGTGAACAGCTTTACAGGACTTTTTTTAAACACTGCTAATATCCAAGCACTGGGGACCAATCTTGGGAGAGTGGGGTAGGAAGTGAAACAAAATCGAATAACAAGCAGTGGACCACTTACAAAAGTAGTTAGTTATCTGAAAAGGACATACAGGTGGGCAGAGTATATGGCTATGTGAACCTGGCAGTAAGATACACCATGTCCAAGCAAGTAATGTCAAGGGGTTCTGACAGCAGGGAACAGGGACCCCCGCTTCATACCTGGATATTTATTCAGGCTCAGCACTTTACCTACTGGAGGAACTAGAGGAAAAAGCATCATCTAAAGGTCAGGTCACAGGCAGAAGACCAGGAGAGATTTAGTAATGGGGGACAAGACAGCAGAGCACTTATTAGAAATGAGGAACAGGCAGGGTCCTCAGGCAACCAAGCCAGTGACTCAAATACTGAGAATGAGTATGAGGGAACCACAGCTTCCTTGACTAGTGGGGTAACTGATTAAGACAAAATTCCTAAGATAAAAAATCTATCCCTAACATTGTATGAATCATCCAAGTCACCTTCCATCAATCCTTTTCTCTTAAAAAAAATCATATTTTCTGTTTAGCTTAATCCTTCCTAATTTTGACTAAATTTTCACGAGTCCTTCCTCTAACTGAAGTATTTTAAACTCCCTTTCCTCCAGGGAAAGGAAGGCAGGTTGTTGGCTGAGTACCAAACTGAACCTTTTCTTTAGAAGGGAGCACACCACTTTCATTTTCCCAGCCTTTGTTAAGTACGTATTTTTGTATCTCTTCCAGAAAGTTCTGTATTATAAGGACAATGCTAACTCCAGGACAGATGTCAAAAAAGAATATTACTAGATTAGGGCTATAATAAAGCTGAAGTAGAAAACAGAAGTGTTCCAAAAAGAGAACTATAAAATGGGAGGGGGGAGGAGGCAAAACCTCTTGCCTTCCGAGTATTTCAAAAGCAATGTAAAATGTTTATGGGCTCTTAACTGCCTGTATATGGATTTAAAAAAAATATATTTACCTTCTTGTTAGTAAAATAAGAAGGAACACATTAAATTACATTAAATAATTAAAAAACGTTCTTTCCTCAGAACCAGCTCCTCCCAAGTCACTCTTTGCAGTAAACAAAACCCAGACGTCAGTGACTTTGCTGTGGGTGGAAGAAGGAGTAGCTGATTTCTTCGAAGTCTTCTGTCAGCAAGTTGGCTCTAGTCAGGAAACCAAACTCCAGGTACTGTACGTTTTGACTTTCTTTTTCTGAGTTAATTCTGATTAAGATTAATTATCTGAGGGGGAAAAAAATCACCCATTTCTTTGAACTACGCAAAGTAATTTGCTCTTTTGTGTTTCAGTGATAGAAATTAATAGTATGCTTAGAACAAGCTCATGTTACAATAACCTTTTTTGATCTTTGTATTTTTATCTTCTATTCCTAATCCTTAGTTCCTCCAGGACATGCCAAGGAAAAAAGGAATTGATTCATTTTTCTTCTTGGTCATTAAATTGATCAAGAGGATGAAGAAGCTTCCGTATAAAATACGATTTAACAAATATGAACCAATTGTCAATTTTTTAAAAAAAGAAGCTTCCATATAAAATACAATTTAACAAATATGAACCAATTGTCAATTGTATAGAACAAATGGTAGAATCTATACTTGCTTTCAAAAAAATTTCATATCATTGTAGATATTACATATGTGTAGAAATAAGTGAAACAAAAGTGCCACATGAAAGTCATTCTACTAAGAGACTTTAAAAGAAACACGCACATCTAGTTAGTAAGGAGGATAATTTTGTTGAAAAAAAAAGTATATTTTTTGACAGTTATGGAATAATTTTTAGAATCACATATAGTAGAAACAATAAAACACTGTGTTATTCACCAGGTTGGGATGAATGGAAGCCAAGAGAGTAGCTCTAAGTGTAGCAAAGCCGCAAGAAAAAATATTTTAGAGCCAGAGGTAGAAGGAAAGTGGCAGGTTGGTGAGCGACACAGCCTCCTGTAGTGTACAGGCTGATACTATGACCCTGATTCATTGATGCTTTTTAAACAGTGAAGCTCATGAGATGGAGGGGGAGAGGGAATGCAGGGAGTACAAATCTTTTCACGCTGAATGCCAAGATAATTAACTTTGATTCTTTTACCCCTTTGATATTCTTTTCTACAAAATTTATCTCTTTTTGATCTATGCTGAGCTCTAGTCTAAGAATCCTTTTTGAAAATAAAGGCTCTGCCAGTAGTGGATTTTCTTCTCTGTAACTACAGTGATGTCTTCCTTCAAGAACATAATGGTCAGTCAGCTACTTACTACAACTGAGTTCTCTTAGCAAGTTTTTCTTCCCCAGAAATTATACTTTTCTAGAATAGTGGAAGATATGAGAGCGGTAAATTAGTGCTGATGGCTATTATCTCTTTAGGCAGGATCCTCTTCTGAAAAAAGAGTGCTTGTCACTAACCTGGCCATTGTTCTACCAAGTTAGTGCACAAAGTTGCTATGTTGTTGAGGGGTGCTGTTTAGTCAGCATTTGCACCTCTCTGACAAAAATACCAAGTGAGAACAACTCAGAGAAGGTAAAGTTTATTTGGGGCAGATATCTCAGCCCACAGATGGCCAAATCCATTGCTCTGGGCCCAGGGTGAGGCAGCACATTATGGCAGGAGGATCCAACAGAGAAGAAAGCCTGCTCAATTCATGATGGGGTCAGGAAGCAGAGAGAAAGAGAGAGGAAGAGGACACAGGAAAGATGTACCCTTCTAGGAAAAGCCCCCAGACTCCTTCAACCATAACCCCTCTGCCTACAGTTACCACCCAGTCAGTCCATTAAAACTAGGATAAACTGATTAGGTTACAGCTCTCACACTCCATTTGTTTTACCTCCTGCATTAATATAGGAGCTTTGGAGGATACCTTATATCCAAACTATAACATATTCCATATAAAAGCTAAAAATACAGAGGAGTAAGGCCCTTAAGATATAAATAACTGCCACAAGTCAAAAACATAAAAGCCAACAACCCCAAACACATGTTTCATATAAAAATGAATACAAAACATTCTTGAACATATAAAAATTTCCTCAGTCTCACTTATGGTAATAAGGAAGTGCACAATAAAACTAAGATACAATATACTGTGTTGGAAAGAATGTAGAGAATAGGCATTGTCACATGTAGGTGGCAGGTGGGTAACTTGGAAAATGTCTATGGAGGACTATTTTTCAGTAGCTTTCAATGTTAAAAATGTATATTTTTTGACCTAGAAATCCAAGTTCTAGAAATATATGAGTGTATTATATTTATTTATGTTCACATAGTTTTTATGTACACACATATACATACAGAAGTATGTCTATACATGCATATGTTCTGACATGTATGAAATGATATTCACTGTAACATTGTGTATAGTAGCACAAAAAGTCAAAGATCACTTAAACTTTCATCACTAATAGGGCATTGGCAAAATAAAATATGACCATGCAATGTGCTTTTATGCATCCCTTAAAAAGAATAACGCAGTTTAATCTGTATTGATGTGGAAAGAGTGCCAAAATATGCTGATAACTAGAGAAAAAAATAGGTGAAACAATGTAGAAACTGTGACATCATTTATGATTAACTATGTCTTATATGTTTATATATCCATAAAATGAATATTAGAAGAAAAAATACCTGGCAGCAATGGCTGCTCCCATGGAAGAGAAGTGGGTAGAAGGAGAACAGAGAAAGAAGGGTGTCTTTAAACATTTTTACAATGTCCACAGATTACCTTCTCAACTATGAAAAATAATTTTAAAGACAAAATAGATGAAGAGTTGATAGAGCATTTTTTTAATTTTCTGCATCTCCAGGAGCCCGTTGCTGTTTCGTCCCATGTCGTGACCATCTCCAGCCTCCTCCCTGCCACCGCCTACAACTGCAGTGTCACCAGCTTCAGCCATGACAGTCCCAGCGTCCCCACCTTTATAGCCGTCTCGACCATGGGTAGTTACAGACATTAGTGAATCTGGTCTTTAGGAGTTATTCCTTTCCACATGTTCCTTAGTTTTTCTTTTGAAATATGTATCATCTGTCCTTTTAATGGAAGCGATGTTCCCTTGGGGGGGGGGGGAATCCAAGTTGTGGGGTCAGGAAGGCCTTAATCTCAATCTCAGAGTACTAACTAAAATACCTGATTTAAGAAAATATATTTACTGTCTCTGTGCCTTTGCCATTTATCTGTGAAATTAGAAAAATAATATATGCATTTTTAGGTTATTTTGAAGCATGAAAATAAAACACAGAAAGCCCCAGCATATGCTGTCTGAATGCTGGTTGCTGCCACCACCTTCATCCTCTTGTGCAATCGTAGCACAGGACCCCCATCAACTCAGCTTCATCTGTCTCAGCCTTGGCCATCAATTGTCACAACAGAAAACTCAAAGCAAGAAATTGTCTAATCTAGAAACAAAGAGTAAATGGGCCAGTTAGAAATTAATGAAGGATCTGGGGCCCTGTTTGTTTTCTTAGTCTTTTCTGAGTTGTACTACGCATGGTTGCTCTCTGGTTGGTTATTCTTATTCTGCAATTTGAGAACCTCTATGAAGTCTCCTGAAGTAAAACCACTGTTGCTTCACATTATCCCTTCACAGGGTTCACTCTCATTTCTATAATATTAGTCCTCTATTTAGCTGCTATATTCAGTGGTGACTTGAATGCGTTTTTTTTTCTAAAATAGTATTTTATTATAAAAAGGAGTTTATCTTCATGAAATAAGTTTTTAAAAAAATTTTTATATATTTATTCTAATTAGGTATAGTAGCGGAATCTCATCAATGTTTATAGCAGCTCATTCACACAAGCTATAACTGTGGAATCAACCTAGATGCCCTTCAAAAGATGAATGGATAAAGCTTTTTTATTTTTATTTTTTTGCTTTCTATTTTTAATTCTTGGTTTTTCATTAGACAGGACAAAATTGACCTGAAAAAAAACAGTTTAATGTGTCTCCTTTCTACATCCTATTACATCTTTCTAGGTATATTTTAATTTCTCTTATTCCTTGACATCTCCACATAAACCTAGTCAACAGGTGATTTTATTAAGCTTATCTAAAGGTGAGAAAAATGACACCCAGAAGGTAGAAAGCATGCCTTCCCCAAATAGCAGTTAGCACTCAAGGACACCTGAATAACCTCTTCCACCATGAGATTATTGTTCTTTCTGCTCAAGCACCCCACCCAAGAACTGGAGCCCAGCTGGTCCAAAGGGGAAGTCGAAAATATCAGAGCCTTAGGGATCAGCTCCTTGATTTTATGATCCATGCAAAGGATGGTTCAAATCTCTTCTGGCCCACTTTGAAGAGCTTTATAAAGCCATTCAGCAAATTTACCTGCCTTTGATATCCTGCTCATTCATACAATATAAAGAACTAGCCAATGTGTAAGTGCTACAGTAGATAGACCCGTCATTATATAAAGTATATGAAAAGGGCACAACCCCTGTTCTTAAGGACCCTCTAACTTATTAATAGGTTTAATCTCTTGGGCTGTGCAGATGGAAAACCTCTGAGCATATGGCTACAGATCATCAGAATGCTTGCCTCTAGTAACGTGTTAAGTGCTGCAGCAGATGGTAGCTCACTTGTGTCTTTTTTTTTTTTTTTAAGAGAGAGTGAGAGAGGAGAGAGAGGGGAGAGAGAGAGAACTTTTAATATTTATTTTTTAGTTCTCGGCGGACACAACATCTTTGTTGGTATGTGGTGCTGAGGATCGAACCCGGGCCGCACGCATGTGAGGCGAGCGCGCTACCGCTTGAGCCACATCCCCAGCCCTCACTTGTGTCTTTTTCATATACGTTATTAGTTGTGAGCAAAGTATTCAGTTGCACTTTCTAACTTTAAAGTCATGGGCATAAAATAAGAACCTGCCACCTTCTGAGGTTGTGAAAATGTTAAACAATGATAATACATGATAATGACTTGTAGATTTGTAGTTTTCAAATGAATTTGAACCATGGCATTCTTCCCATTTTATAGTTCTCCTTATAAGAAAGAACATCCTGAATGTTGGAGGTTTTTGAAATAGGCTCAATTCTTCCAGCCACCTGAACACCATTTTTCAGTCTGCTAAGTCATAGTTGAGTGCAAGATCATTGCTAGCTTAAGTTGTTTCACGTTTTGCTATTATAATCAGCATAAGTTCATTGCTCCTAAGATTAGATGAAAAGCTGTGAATGGTCCCGTCAGTTTCCATATCATGGAGCCTATAACTGCAATGCCTGGCTTCTCTTTAGTTACAGAGATGAATCCTAATGTGGTAGTGATCTCCGTGCTGGCCATCCTGAGCACACTTCTCATTGGACTGCTTCTTGTTACCCTCATCATTCTTAGGAAAAAGCATCTGCAGATGGCTAGGTAAGTTAAATTTTGTTAATATTTTATCCAACCTTTGAGGTATATTTTTACTTATGTATGTACAACTTTTGCAGACCTAAACTGTGTAACAATTTTATTTCAGATGTAGTATCTATTTCTCTTTTGTGTGTTGTCTATTTCTCTTTTGTGTGTTTTCTAAGTAAGCTAATATTTTAGAAAATGTTGCCATTGGAATGGTAAAGCAGTGGATTGCTGTTTACAAATAACAAACCTTCTTGCTATCAATCCTGACATTTTAAGAAGCTCATAAGTAGGGATCTGTTACATTTGGGTACATTCAGACATATTTGGAGTAAAAGAATGATCCACACCTAGTTGGTATGATTAATGAAAGAAGTCGATTAAATGGAATCCACAAGAAGAATAGGAGTCTGGGCATAATGGCACTTGCCTCTAATTCCAGCAGCTCAGACAGCTAAGGCAGGGAGATTGTAAGTTCAAGGCCAGCCTCAGCAACTTAGCAAGGCCCTAAGCAACTTAGCAAGACCCTGTATCAAAATTAAAAATTTTAAAAAGGGCTGGGGATGTGGCTCAGTGGTTAAGTGCCCCTTGGTTCAAACCCTGGGAAAAAGAAGAAAGAGGAAAAGGAGGAAATTTAAAGACATATTTAAAGGCATGGCTGACCTAAACAATAAAGCAGATAAATATGGGATGCCATGAAAGTGGAAAACAATGGCCATTTCTGAATATGAAAATCAACTGCATGAAGACTGGAATTTGAATAAATCTTAGTACAATAAGGAAAGATTTGGTTTTGTACTGTGGCTGGAGTGTGGAGCTCTGAACTTAGACTTTTTAAGGTCCAGTCCTGATTTAAGAACCGTGTGAACTTGTGCAGGCCACTGAAACTTTATTCACTCAACAAATATTAATTGATACCTACTGTTTCAGACTCCTGTAGGTTCTTGAAATGGACAATGACCAAAAAAATCCATACTTTTGTGGAGTTTGTATTCTAATCAGGGGGATGGAGAACAGAAAATAGAGCTATAAGGCACAAAATTGCATAGTGTATTAGCAGGAGTTAAGAGAAAATAATAGAGCAGAGTAAGGGAGATTAGTAGTACCAGAATCAGGAGACAATTCTCTTGGTGGGTAGGTTTCACTCAAACAGGGACATTTTTAAGCTAATACTTGAAAAGCATGGAGTTAGCCTTGTGTTATCTCTAGGAAGAGTGTGCCCAGTAGCAAAAGCAGCCCATGCACTGCCAAGATCCTGGGGCCAGAGCATGACTAGCATATTTATATTCTGCCATGACTGGCAGAGAGGCCAGTATGACTAAGGAAGAGGAAGGGAAGGGAAAAATAACAGGTGATATCAGATCTACAGTGTTTCATAATCCATTGAGTAAAATACCTTTTACACTGAGTAAAATGGGCAGCCATAGCAAGGTTTGGAGAAGACTAAAAATATCTGGTTTGTGTTAATGTTTTCATTTTTAGAAAACAGGCTGTACAGAGACAATCAAAAACACAGGTTTATCAGCAGGGGGAGTCCTGACAGTAATCTAGACAAGACATGGTAGTAGTTCAGTCCACAGCAGTAACAACAAAGGGGAGGAAGAAACGACCAGATTCTGAATATATCTTGAAAATAGGGGTGATAGGATTTGATAAGAAATTGAGTGTGGAATGGGAATGTATAAAGGAGTCAGGGATGACAAAGGGTTTTGGCCCTGGAAGGATGAAGTTGCAATCAATTGAGAGAGACTCCAGGTAAGAGGCTTCAGAATAGAGGAAACATCAAGATTCAGCTTTGGCAATACTACATTTGAGATGAATTGCAAGTACAGGTTTGGAGTAGACAGCTGCCCAGGAATATATGGTGTTCAGGAAAGAGTCTTGATTTTGGAGATATAAATTTGAGAGTTGTTAGCAAATAAATGATGTTAAAGCTATAGACTAGGCCAAAGTCAGAGAGTAAATGTAAGTAAAAGAGGGCCCTGGGTGGAGCACTGGAGGTTTACAATATGAAGACTTCCAGGAAGAAAAGAAGATGACAGCAAGAGATTGGCAAGAGGCAGCCAGTGGAGTAGAAGGAAAACTAAGAGTGTGGTGGCCTGGAAGGCAAGAAAGAACCTCTACCAAAAAGAGGTGATAACAACCCCTTCATTAGTGGATAATCAGGAGCAATAATGCAGTAATAACATAGCATGGGAAGTATGCAGTAAGCATTGGTGCATAATCCTGACAGCCAAGGGGTGGTGACAGATGTAGTAATGAAAATGATGGTATTTATGAGGGCATACTACAGAGTTTTTGTGATGCATACAGAAGATATTTAGCAAGGACAGATCTAATTCATTCAGCTGCTCATTAAAACCAAGATATTTTGTGCCATGATCTTTGGCAGTCTAGTGAGACTTATGGATCTCTTTAGAGAATAATGCTTTCTAAGAGCATAAAATAAAACACATAGAATTATATAATCATATTGAAACACGATGCTCATATATTTTAAAAACAAGTATATTTTGCTTTTTGTTAATACATTAAACAGTTACTATCTAACTCATCATTTTATTTGGATGACTAATAAACAGTTCAAGATATATGCAGCAAGTCTGTTATATAAAAGTATCTGTAATTTCTATTGTTAGCAAATCACAACTACTGATGTGGTGGTTTGTTGTCTAATACAAGAAACTTTTAAACTTCAGTTACAGTTTGTAAAAATGAAGATTTACCTTTTTCTACTTAAGTTCATAGAGCTCTAAATTCTATCTTTGGACCCCATATTAAGAACTTCTGAATTTGAGGGGCTGGGAATATAGCTCAGTTGGTTGAGTGAATTTGAAAGTAAGAGATCCATATATAGGAAATCAAAGTGGGAAAATGCATTGGTAGTATGTAATTTTATCACATAATGAGATACAATAATATTAGTATGTTTTTCAAAGAAAAAAATATTCTTAGAATATCCTAATAAGAGCAGTCAGATAACTGAAGTAATTAATTTCAATGCTGGATAAATAATATCAAGTTGGTCCATCAATTTCACATATAGAAAAAATGAGAGGCATGAGCCCAGTGAGCTATGTTCTCAATGCATATTAGTCAAAAGGCGGAGAAGGCATGAGAACATGTTTATCTTTTTGCCCAATTTTGTTGTTGTTGTTGTTTAGTTTGTTTAGTACAGGAAATTGAACCCAGGGGCAATTAACCACTGAGCTACATCCCCATCCCTTTTTAAATATTTTATTTAGAGACAGCATCTTGCTAAGATGCTTAGGCCTTCTCTAAGTTACTGAGGCTGGCTTTCCTCCTCCCAAGCTGCTAGTATTACAGGCATGTGCCACAGCATCCAGATCTTTTCCTTTTCTGAGAAAGTTAAAAAAAAAAAAAACCTAAATAGTCTTTTTTACTAACAGATTAATTGAAACCATTCTGGATTAGAGTCATGTCAGAAGCCAACCTATTTCAATACGTATCACCCTTATCTCAAGGGATAAATAATAAGGATACCACAATGTAAGAGAAAAAAATTGAAATAAGCAATTCAATTTGGTCCACTATCACTATAAGGAGGAAATCAGAGTGCTATAAAACAAAACTTAACTCGAAAAGTACTACAAAGGGACTTTCAGTTTATCTAGGAAAGTTTGTATACCTTACTAATGAAGGTTTTTTGAAAAAATATTATTTCCAAATAGTGCAAAGATTTATTTTAGGATCATGAATGCCTTTTGACAAAGATTATGAGCTGAATTCTTTCAGACTCAAAATAAGTTGATTAGGAGTCTTACAAGAGACTGTTTTGTTTTGTTTTTCTTTTTTGCATTGTATGAAACAAAGGAACACATAGAACTTACATCAGCTTAAAAAAATTTAATGCTGTCATGATAAACCTGTAAAAGGCTCTCTTTATTTTTATATCAGGTAAAGAGTGCTCTCTCGAGCAGTTACGTTGATTTGTGTTCCTTTCAAACAGGGAATGTGGAGCAGGAACATTTGTCAACTTTGCATCCTTGGAGAGGGATGGGAAACTTCCCTACAATTGGTGAGTAGTATTTTGGAACAAGCCTGTAGATAGCTTATCTTTGTTGTGTGGGTTCTAAACTTGATTTTACCATCTTTAGGGATAAGTAGTTTTGTCTGATGGTTATTTCATGATTTCAGTAGCAGTAGACTTTCAATGGCTAGATTTCCACAGGATATATTGGTTTCTACAAACTTAATATAATACTGAAGTAGAGAAAATGCCCTAATCTATTCTGTATTACTATATTGAACAAAGAACTAATGCATTCATGCAAGGAGACCATAATCATGCTGAGGAAGGAGGCAAATGTAGGAGCCACACTGAACAAGTGGTAGCTAAAGGCCTGAGGGGAGACTTCACTGAAGCAGGATAAGACAGAGCAGCATCTCAATGCCTGGGGACATAAGCCACCCTTTTGTTAAAAAATTAAGTAGAAATGTACAGCCCAGGGCTCTCAACTCTCAAACTTGCAGGTTAATAATTATCAAAGCCAGAGATGTCCCACAAGAATACACGGCCTCATTTTTCTTTATACTTGAGTATTAAGGTCCTATGGGGAGGAGGTAGTTGGGGAATTAGAAAAGCATTTTCAAGAGATTAAATAAAATGATATTATACCTAACAATGAGAATTAACAGACCTATCTAGTTCAACTACACCCATAGAATCACTAATTAAGTAAACATTGAACATGAAGCCACTTTCCTTATATGACCTAGTTTTCATGATTGCTTGCAACAGAAACAAAGTATATTTAAGTTCATACATTTCCTATTAATCCTTGGTAAGTGATTCACCCCCTGCCGACCCCCATTTTCTAACCCCAAAATGGTACAAGAAATAGATTGAAAGACTAGACATTTTACCCTACAGAATCAATAAGAGAGGCAGAACTTTTTTTAGAATATAAATTCTACTTCCTTGAGTATAGATGATTCCCACTCTAATTGTAAATCTGGTTGAAACAGGATTCTTTCTTTTTTTTAATTGTTGATGGACATTTATTTACTTATTTATTTATTTATACATGGTGCTGAGAATCAAGCCTAATGCCTCACACATGCTAGGCATGTGCTCTACCACTGAGCTACAATCCCAGACCCCAAAATAGGATCGTTTTCAATAAGACAATACATTGTGCTGGCTTTTTTTTTTTTTTTTGGAGGGGGGTGCGGTTACTGGGCATTAAACCCAGGGGCACTCAGCCACGACCCCAGAGTCTTGCTAAGTTGCTTAGGGCCTTGCTCAATTGCGGAGGCTGGCTCTAAACTTGGGAACTTTTTATCTCAGCCTCCCTAGCCACTGGGATTACAAGTGTGCACCACCACACCTGGCCTGCCATTTTAAAATTTTAACGTGAAGAGAATTTTGCTATTAAAATACGATTAGTCCAACCATAAAGAAAGAAAATTTCATAATCCCTAGATGGTGAAATTTAGGAAACATTAGTAGGTTTGTTCAAATTTATCAGCACTCATCCCAAGATTAAGAGATTGATGCCTGTTTCTTGCCTGGCCAGTAAACAGGACTCATCCCAAAATATAGAAAGACTCATCCCAAGACTGGTGATATTACCATCTAGGAAATGACCCAATTGCACATGTGACTCAGGAGAGCTAGGTATTAACTAACTTCTTAGCCATTCACAATTTGCAAAACTTATGAGAGACCAGTTTGGTGAGAACCAAGGGAAAAGAGAATTCACATCAGGACCTTTCTATAAAATCAAGTAAATTCTCCTACTGCTCTTGGCAAGGAGAGTTTTGCCGGCAGCAGCATTTTCTGGCTGACTGAGAATGGATATCTCAGTGGGGATTTGTAACCGAAGTGACAGAATGACAGCATCTCCCCACCATCCTGAGAATAACTAGAGCTGCAGCCCCAGGATATTTTTAAATCTACATGAATGGATGTTCCATTTTACAAGTGGCTTGAATATCTGAAATTGGACTCAAACCAGGCATTTTAAATCAAGAGTCTGAATTAGAATTAAAGTAAATTAAATAATTTTGTTCCCACTCTATTGAGTATCAATGAGATTTTTAGACTCTGCTATTGATGCACTGTTGATATTGAATGAGTGATAACTGAGTATCATAACATTCTTCTGCTTTAAGAAACATTTTTTAGAAATTTTGTAGAAACTCAAAATATAGAAAGTCACATGAAATCATGCAGTTTAGAATGTATCCCAAAAGCTTAGTCTACATCAGAATCATTATAAGTAACATGTCCATTTATACCTCCACACAGAATTGCTATTTCGTTATCAAATGAGGTTATAACAATTTCTTAAAATAGGTTTCAGCATTGGAAAGTTAATATCTAAGAAAAAGACATATGATAACTAATGAGCCATTTAAGAGTCTCATTTAACTGAATGCAAAATGTAATCACCTAATAGCAGACTAATTGACACAAAGTAAGTTCAAGGAAATCTATCTGATTATAATAAGATCTTGTGTGAATAAAAACTGATTTTGTCAATATTGTAGCACTTACTTTTTAAAATTTCACAGAATGGAATAATATTTAATTGTAATTAAGGTGCTTGTCATATTAATTGATCCCAGTAGGTAATTTACTGATATCTGTTCACAGTTTATATTACTAACTCTTGCCACTTTTTCATCTTTACATCTGTTATCTATTAATGCTCACAGGCGTAGGAGTATATTTGCTTTCTTAACCCTGCTACCTTCATGTCTTTGGACTGATTATCTTTTGGCATTTTATATTAATCCTTGGTAAGTGATTTTTTTTTTACTGTTTACCTAACACAAAGTCTTTAAAAGCTGGCTTTCAAAAAGTAAACAAAAAGAAAATTTTTCTTTTTGATTATTTCATTTATTGGATAGCATCTAAAATAGTTATTCATATATTAAAATGAATTAAAGCAGTTATGATACCAAGATGTCTATAATGCATTTTCCACTTAAATTTTCTTCTAGTGATGTTCTTGGCAGGGTTTTCTTTCTTTTATTACTTGCCATCTATTTCTTCATAGAGCCAACTCATTGTCCTCTCATCTGTGTAAATGATGCTTTCCATTTTCCTTCCAATCCCCATCTATTAGAGAGATAGGAATGTGGTATGGTAGATAAACAAGTCTATACTCTGTATTTGGGACCTCTTTTTAAAAAATAATCTGAACTCACTGAATATTAAATAACTGACTATGTATAAGCCTCTTTGTATAATTACTTATTTTTCCCATAATCCCACATAGAGTATTATAGCCCCATTTTAGAGATGTGAAAATAGAGATTTAAGGAGAGTAATTGCCTTAATGTCATACACCACCACATAAGAAATCTGGGTTCTTCCACAAGAATTAAGGTCATCATATTATATATGCACACATATATAGCAGCACAATTCCCAATCACCAAATCATGGAAGTATCCTGGGTGTCCATCAACAGATAAGTGGATAAAGGAAATGTACTATATATAAAAAATGGATTTTACTCAGCTATAAAGAATGAAATTATGCCATTGCAAGAAAATGAATAGAACAGCAGAGCATCACATTAAGTTGAATAAGCCAGACTCAGAAAGTCAAGAGTCATATTTTATCTCATATGTGGAAGCTAGGGAGAAAAAAGAAGAAAAAAAGATTCTTATGAAAGTAGAAGGGAGACCAGTAGGATAGCAGGAGGAGGTCCAGGGGAGGTACTGGGGATTGGAATTGATCAAATTAAATTATGTACATGTACAAATGTGCCACAATAAAACCCACTATTCTATGTTATTATTACATACCAATATAAAATTGTCTTAAAATTTTTAAAGAAATCTAACCCCCCAAATTTGTGCTTTTCTCTGTAAAAAAAGCAACTTCCTTTGTTATTTTCTTGATTTCATTTTAATAATCAAATTTTGAAACATATCCTTTTTGCTTTTCTAATAAATAATAATATAATAATACCCTTGAACTCAGAGACTGTAAGAACCCAAAAGGGTCATTCTTTTCCCAAGCTATAAGAGAAATGGTAGCAGTTTCCCAGGGAGCTGACAAAAGTCCTTGTCCTAAACATTAACACATGGTATTTAGGTACTAAGTTACAAAAAGGCAGACCCAAAAATGTGGGCAACTTGAGAAGGACTAAAAAGAAAGAAATAAAAAATATCTCTTGAGCCAGAAAGATGGCTCATATAGAGAAGGACAGAGATGAAAACAATCTGGAGAGATAGTCATTCAAAAAGACAACTACTCAAATGTTCTTCTACTTCTCTGAGGACAGAATAAATACAAGGAGCAGAATTTAGGATTTCAAATCACAATGCTTCCATATATAAAAATATAAAAACAAACTATCAAAACAAAGAATGTTAATACCACAATTTGCATTTTCTTTAAGCAAAATGAATAGAAGAGAGCTTTAGAAACAAGGTAGACAATGATGCATATATAATAAAGTCAGAGGATGTACTCTACAAGGAGGCCCATTCACTGTTATCTGTTGTTATTCCAGTTGTCAGTGTAAATCTCATTATAATCAATCATTTGAGTGTTTTCAGTATTTAGCATCCTATAGTTTTCAGTTTTGAGCAGTGCATGTAAATTCCATTGTAACCTCCTGTTACTACCACAGGCACCCTCATGCTGTTCTTATACTTGACTTTCAACTCAACATCTACCAATTGTCCTCAAGGATTTATCATTACAACATTTGTAATGAATACCCTTGAAGTATCCTCCATGGATTTAAACTAAAACAAAATAAAGTTGGATATAATTTTATGTTCATTTTCCTTTATTTCTCAGACTTTATTTTCCAGAGTTCTTTAAGCTTCTATCAGGTGGGCCTGTGCTTATATGCATGTCTTTCTTACAGTCCTACCAGTGAACACATCTTCTAATTTCATCCATCCTTCCAAAGTCTGTTCTTTATAGTTGTGATCAAACAGCATGAGAATCAACTTGGGGGGCAGGATTTAGGGGGCGGTGGAACTCTTCAGTTTTTAGAAGAACCATCCTGAGACTGTAAATGGTTGTCTGCAGGTGAGAAGAGATGGCAAAACAGAGTATATGAAATACAAAATTCCATGCATATCAACCAGTGGAAGTATACTGAATATAATTTATGTTCTCAGCCCTAAACTTTTTTTTTAAAAAAAAGAAAGCTTTATGATTCTTATCCCTTCAAGTAGAACTCATTATTCACATAACCACTCAAATTCCCTGCCTTTGGCTTCCTCCTATGACTTGTGGATATTTTCATTGCTAATGAGTCCTTTTGAATCCTCCTTAAGATACATTTGTCTTCATATTTCATTTACCTTGTTAACACCTGCCACAGATAACAGAGCCACACCCCACATGCTTCCTAACACCCTGTTCAGCTTCCTCTCAAAACTGTTGATTTCTTGGAAAAACACATTCCTGTTAATTTTGTTAAGCCCTTCCCTTATTCTAGTGTTTTGTGTGGAAATTAGGAGACAGTGTTGCTCAAATCTTTACCCTGAGCAGTAGCAGAAGCAGTGTGCAGCACTGTGCCTGGTTAGGTTAGTTTCAGGATTGTATTTTGCAAGGATTTCTGACTTAAAGATCTTGGAGTTTGTTTCCTATTAAAAGAAATCATCTCATTGGAACCAGCTCTGTCTAGTTTCAAGGTTATTCCTTTTTCTTGTTACTACCACAGGCAGCCCCCTGCTGTTCTTAAGTATTCATCTGCTTGTTCTGACTCCTGAACAGTTGGCATTTTAAGCATAAAGCAACATTAAGTTTAAAGTGTTTGGCTTCACTCAGGGTTGTTGTGTGGAATTTGGAGAATGACACATCCCTAAAGGTCTTTTTCAAATTTTAAGATGGTTTCTGTTTAGCTCATGAAAGAGTAAGTGGTGCTTATAAAACTGGAGACTTTTAGAGTTTCGTTTGAATCATAATAAATCCTATGTCTTTGCTATTGCTTCATGTTCTACTTTGGAATGAATGCCAGCATGGCCAAGATTGCCACAGCCATAAAGAATTAAGAAGAGTGTATCTTAGCTTCTTGAAGTCATTGGGATTTTAAACCTTCCCTAATACAAGTGACAGAGAAAATTAAAAGAAGTGCATGATCCTATCTGTCTGATGGGTGTTATTTGTTGGTTATTAGGAAAAGCTTTTGTGGTGAAAAAGTAACACCCTATACATCACCTAAAATTTTCACTGCAGCAGTCATGCACACTAGCTCTTTCCATAATGTTGCTGAATTAAAATTGCTAGTGCAGGCTTAACTTGTTTACAAGTGAATTTTTTCCTCATTTTAGTCTTGCAATTAGTACAGAAATTGAAAATGTAGGGAAATTCTATGGATAACTCTGTGGAGTCTCATAATTCAATCCTGTCACATTTGTTCCTGTATTCAGATATGGGAACACTTTGGAATCAGCAAAATCTAAACAGAACAATGGACATTGTGCACAAATCATAAAGACATATACTTAACTGGGGCAATATGTCATGCGAAATAAGTGATATAGAATTTTATATTACATGGAAAGTGCACTCAGTAATGAGTAAGATTGAAAGAAAAAAAAATGTGTCTTCCCTCCATTAACCAAGTTTCTACACAGCTGTTGAATAGTAGCAGCTTAATATTTCAGCACTGAATTTATTCAGTGTCACCCTCTCACATACATTTGTTTTCTTCCTAGTTTCCCTTCAAGATGTTTGGATAGGAAGTGTTTTTTCTTCACTTCCAATCTCAATATATATTGGCAGCCTCATGCCTTTACCAGAGCTGTATGCAGCTACCCTGACACTACTCTTTCATAAAGTACTACACAGAGTAAATGTGGAGTTCTTGTAATCACTATCACAAGAGCTAAAATAAAAAGCATCAATAGGTATTTGTTTTAGTCAGTTTATTTGCTGCTATGACTAAAAGATCTGACCAGAACAATTGTAGAGGAAGAAAAGTTTATTTGAGGACTCACAGTTTCAGGGGTCTTAGTCCATAAAAAGCCAGCTCCATTCCTAGGGGCTTGAGGTGAGGCAGAACATCATGGCAGAAGAGTGTGGCAGAGGGAAACAACTCACGTGATGATCAGGAAGCAGAGAGAGTCCACGCTCCAAATACAAAATATATACCCCATAGCCACACCCTCAAAGAACCACTTCCTCCAGCCACGCCCCACCAGCTTCCAGTTACCACTCAGATGATCCCATCAGGGATTCATTCACTAATCAGGTTAAGGCTATAACCCAATCATTTCTCCTCCAAACCTTCTTGCATTGTCTCACACAAGAGCTTTTGGGGGACACCTCACATCCAAGCCATAACAGTATTTCTTTAAGTTCCCAAATGCCTAAATGATATAGCTATGCCCAATATTACACTGGCTTTTTGAAAGGATAAGGGAGAAATAGAGTAAAAACTGGAATTTAAATTTCCCTCTAAATTTCAAGTATGGAAGGCAAAGAAAATAAGGAAAGCAAAATAGGAAAGGAACTACTGAACAGATTGTCTTCACTTAGAAATGGGAAGAAATAAAAACTACCCTCAAAACCACTTACCTTTATAGATGTTGCCCTAAATTCCTGACCTGCATGAGTTCTCCATCCACAAGCCTCTTTGTCTCAAACAGGATCTCACAGACCAAGTCTACTATCCAAATCTTAATTGAATCATTAAAGGAAATTGTGAGGATAACATGGCAAAGATGTGTGTTTCAATTCAGTTCAATTGGATAAGCGTTCGTTGACCAACCACTATGTGCTCCGTGAGGTGTTGGGGGACTTTGGTCTTGCAGGAACGCCTGTAGGCACCTTACAATCTTACAAAATGAGAACTGCTCCATTTACAAAGTGCTATGAAAGTACTACTTCATTGTGTCTGAGGCCTTCAAGCAGAGAGGCATCCAAACATTCACAATTTTGATATCAATAGTTTGTTACAGGAAGTACTCTATCACAGCCACTTATTTACTGAAGACATTTGTTTTCTGAAACCTTATGTGCTTCCTTTAAAAATATTTAAAGACCTTTAAAAATTCTTATAACAAACATTTACTACTATATTATACACTCAATTATGTTTTAACATTCATTGTTGATATAAGACAATAAAACACAATAACGGTTTTTCAATAGATACTACCTTAGCATTAGGTAACTTACGTTAATTATATTACCTGTTGCATGAAAACAATTACCCTATGTACCCTAAAGCAAAAGTAAATAAGTAAAGCATGCATTAGCATTTCCTGTGTTCCAGTTTATAGATTATTAACAAATTAATAAGACATGTAATTCTTCAAAATGTTTAAAACCTGATTCAAAAGAATAAAAGCAATGCTATTGGAGAATTGTATAAAATTACATGTCCACTTTGATAGCATGAATTCATATACCCTATGAAAATGTCAGAAAAGGTTATTTTAGTCTTTAATTAAGAAATCAACATATCTTCTCATCATTAGTTCCCCCTCTTATTCCCCAATTCTTCCCTCTTGCCTGCAGAATCTGCAAGAGAGGTAGTAGACTTCTCTATATTTACAAAATACTTTAGCAACTTACTTACCAGGAGTTAAAAATAGTATTTCCAGAACTCAGTTCTTTGGCAAATATGAACTATGAAATGCAAGTGTGTTCCTACAACCAAAGAATCTTTAAAATAGAATCTGAAATTATTGTTAGAGTTTCATGTAAGAAAAAGTAATTTAACAACACCTGAGGTATATTTAATGAAAATTAAATAAAATTGAGGTGCCAGTATAATTATTTAAAGCTCTTTAAGTTTAATCATTATATTAATCAATTTTCTTGCCCCAATAAATTTGTCTTTTTTTAAATTTCTCAGGAGTAAAAATGGTTTAAAGAAGAGGAAACTGACTAAGTAAGTTTTGTTTTTACTATTTCCTTTAAAAAGATTTTTATAATTATGATCTTAACCTCCCAAATCTTAAAAAATAAATTGCTTGATTTCAAGCAAGGGTTGCTTAAGGAAGAGGTAAGTACATATTATGAATAGGTAGTTGGAGATTCCACTAAGAAAGTTTATCATGGAAACCTTGTCAGGTACAAAGACCATTTTTACCACATGAAATCTGACGAAGAATGGATTGTAAAAAAAAAAAAAAGAATTATAAAAGTCTTGCAGAAGGAAGTGTGGAATTCTAAGCATATGAAAATCTAATGTTTAGCAATATCAAAGGTAATTAAAAAAACACTTGCCAGTTTGTATTTTGAAATTCTGTGTTTGTTTCAGGGAAAGCCTTTCACTTTATGATGTTATAATAAATACTTTGCTAATTCTGTCTCAGAAAAACCTCTATAGTAAATAGGAGAGATTACTCCTCTGGCTAGATTGTGGTCTTACATATCCACTAAACTGTTAAGGTTATGATTCTGTTGGGTAAAAATTAGCCATCAGTTGATTTCAAAAGCCTATTAGATTATCGCCACCAGGCCTTTTCTTAAAATTCCACACATAAAGAGTAGAACACTTGCCAGGCGCAGTGGTGCACGCCTGTAATCCCAGCAGCTCAAAAGGCTGAGGCAGAGGATCATAAGTTCAAAGCCAGCCTCAGCAAAAGTGAGGCGCTAAGCAACTGAGACCCATTCTCTAAATAAAAAACAAAATAGGGCTGAGGGTGTGGCTGAATGGTCCAGTGCCCCTGAGTTCAATCTCCAGTACCAAAAAAAAAAAAAAAAGGAACACTTTTATAAACTGAGTTCACTCTTCACAAGACTAGACTGACATCCACACTGATTTTCATGGCATAATCTGTGATATAATCCAAAAGAAAATTTGATGCAAACACATTGTTATTTAGCCTTGAGTGGCATATAATTTACAGCACAAAGATGCAGGACAAGTTCCCTGTTATTTAAAATTGTATGCATTCCATTGACATACACCAACTGGCATAGGGGGCACAAGGCCAGCCTCCACAGATGAGAGTCACTGTCACCTGGAAGAAATAGTTGCCACAGCAGAAAGACTTTGTTGTCCACAACTATTAGTTGGGTTGTTAGTAAGCTAGAGAAGCATAGACCTCAGCATTCAAAAGACAGGCACAGACAAGAGGAAAAACCAGACCTGGGCAAAAGAGTTTAGGGGTGGTGGGACCTGGTCACAAGTCAGAACCTCACATCAAACCAATTCCCTCTCTCTTCTCATTGTCCCCCTGTCCTCCCTCCTTCTCTATTTCTCTTCTTTCATTTGCCTTCTCTTTTCTTTTCCTGTTTCACTCCAAATGCTCCATCACCACCACATAACATATCCCCCTTGGAACCCCTTTTTTTTTTATCTCTGCTTACTTCCATTCCATCTTCTTTTCCTTTACCTCTTCTCCCCTTTCTCTCTAACTCGGTCCTGCTGGTCTTGGTTTCCCTCCAAGTTTTCTTTCTCTCCTCTTCTGCCATATGTTTTCAGCTGTCCATTCTGCTTCTTGATTTTGCTTTTTCTAACCTAGAAATCTGTTCTCAGAGTCTGCCTTCCCTATACATGCTCCCATTTTCTAGATGAAACTGGAAGTGTTAAATCTAAATTTAAGGTCAATGTCCTGCTCAACAACAGCAGCCAGATATTGTAGTCCCAATGGCATCCATTCCAGGACAGGAGTCCCACCGGTAGCCATTCTTTGGGAAAGATAACAAGTTTGAAGTGGGAAAAGCTTTGAACTAGGACTTATGCTGTGTGGTTCTAGACAGAGTTCCACCACTTAGTGGCCCGCTGATACTGACTTCCTTCCTTCCCTCACCCTTGGCTCTCTCACTGGGAGCACAGGGTGAGTGTTGTCATGGCTACCTTGGGGATAACCAAACAAGATAACATGTGAATATTTATGAACTGTTGAGTGTTTTATGAGTATGAAATATTATTGTTAAGGAAAAAACCATTAAAGTTTAAAATTGTTACCTGGGAGGTTTAATGCCCTCTAAAATCTTAACATAAAATAGTCTACCTGATTGGCTGATCCACAAATTTAGACAAATATCTATTAAATTCTATGTAATTCCTAATAAGACTTAAGATCACAGATAGATTACATAAGCTGCACAACATGGCACAAGAATAAGGGAAAAATCAACTATGGATCCTTCCAAGGTAGAAAGTCTTGGGTTTGATGACAGAATATGGCATCCTGCAGAATCAGAGAATGGGTTGGTATAGGTAGGTTCCTAAATAGATAGGCAACTGCAAAAAATTACAGAAAATAAAAAAAAATCCTATTCTCACACATACACACACAGAGAGGTGAGAAGTTCTGCTATAGATGTAGAAACATAAGCTTGCATATATTACTTGATTGAACCTCTGAGCCAGTTCAGTACTTTTATAGGTATGCAAGCTTCTGAGTATGGCTCTCTCAGTTGAGACCCTGATAACTTCATCCTGCTGACCCAGCCTCTGCTCTGGGGACATTGTAGCTAGCCAGACACACAATTCCTTATGTTATTAAAGTTGTTCGAACTCATAAGTTTCTTTACATACTGTATGTCAACCTTGTGGGATAGGTATGACAATAGTATTTAATCAATGACAATGATGCTTCTCTGAAAAGTTAGGTAATTCCCAGGATCACATTGGAAATAAACAACTGTAAGCCATAACTCAAACAGGTCTTTGAAATCTAATCCTTTGTTCTTTCCCATATTCTAGAACTTTCTAAAAACAACACATGTGCATGTAGACAGGTATATATGAGTGGGCATATATAAAATATTTTATTGCTAGAGTAATAGCAAAGTATAAATCTAGAAATTCCTATTTCAGGGAAGTTTGATACATATGCCCCTCTTCTGAATTATAATGTATTAGAAACTGTTAACTTGCGCCAAAAATTAAAATACAAATGAGTATTAACTTTGGAGAAGTAAAACTTTTCTTTTCTTCAAGAAGAGTATGCATGTTTAAGAAGTGTGGTATTAAAACAGTATTTAATACTTATAAACATTTCTTTGTGTTTCACAAAGCCCGGTTCAGTTGGATGACTTTGATTCCTACATCAAGGATATGGCCAAAGACTCTGACTATAAATTTTCTCTCCAATTCGAGGTGAGTTGGGTAAAGCATTCTGGACCTTCTAGAATGAGTGGGACTGGGAAGTGTGGGATTTGTGTTGGGGCCACTGCCCTGCTCAATGGGCAATGCCTGCCCTGTGGTGATCTTGGCCTCAGCTGCTGGCTCAGTCAAAGATCGTCAACCCTTGACCAATAGGCCAGGGCTTGAACAGCACAATTTAAGAGAAAGAGAGAATAGATGCAGGTTCTAAGATGAGCAAATACGGGTACAGGAGAAGTGATCATTGAAAACCAGGCAATTTTGAGTGTGCTTCTCATGCATCTTGGGCCACAGTGAGGGTGGCTGGTGGAAGAAACTAACTTCATTTGCGTAACAGACTGGAGTGAGCTCTCATAGCCCTAGGATTACTGGTGTGCTACTTAATACATCTTTGTGCAATTTTAATTTCTTTCCTTGGAAAAATTGGGGACAGAGAGTAACACGATTCATTTAAAAAATAAAAAATTGCCAACACCTCTTCTCTTTGTTTAAGCACACATATTTCTTTGAGTCTATAAGACTATGTATCAGAATAGATGGAAATGAGTAAGTGGGAAGAATAGTTGGTCCTTACTTATTCTTTCTACATTATCTCACAGCTCATAACAGCCAATTATTCTTCAGGGTTCCATAGCATGTCTGAAGTGGTCAATGATTCAGGATGAAGGGAAAGATAAAGTGACATTTCTAAATTCAGTAGCTTTTTTTTTAAAGCCCAAGTACTTTTCCTGCAAAAGCAGTTGCTTTTGCTTTATTCTTTGTATTCATTTATTCTTTCCCTTCATTTGTCAAGGATAGCTTTAGTCTATAAAAAGCAGCAATAGTCCTGATGTAAATATTCTTACAGGGAATTTGGGGATGAGAAGAATTTTACATATTATCAAATACAAGCCCCTAATGGCCACCTGTGTTGTGAGAGATTCCACACAGAGCCTGCTCAGTTATCCATCGCCTGCAGGTGCTGTACAAATTATAGATGCTATACCAAATGTTAAATCACAAAGAACTAAAATTCAATTTGAATCAGAGACCTAAAGTGAGGACAGCATTTCAGAAAAATCTATCAATAAAAGAAGAATTTTTATAAGAAAATAAGAAGCTGAAATGCTGCAAAAAGAAATAATTGGATACTTCTGATAATGGTAAGGAAAATGATGATGTAGCTACACTTCCCACCCTCCCATGTTCTCCTAATTCCTTTGAGATTAAATTCGTTGATGGCAAAACTTATATCATTACCTCTGCTGGGAACTCACAGTTAATGACATCAAACCCACATGTAACTATTAATGTGTTTCTGAATTGCATTGTTATTTTTTTAATGCAGGAAGTCATTTTCTAGTAAGAAGGAAACATTGTTTTAGTTGTGAGTGACAAAAACATAATTTAAACATAATTTAACCAAAGGAAAGGGGGATTTGTTCAAAAGTCATTATGGTATCTCATATAATCAAAAGAAGGGTTGAGTAGCTAAACCATACAGGAGTATATGGGAGCATTCCAGTCCCAGCAATGTCGGAAACCACAGGCTAGGCCCCAGTAAACCTTCTATTTGTATTCTCATTTCTGATAGCCAACTTCTTTTTCATAGTGGAAAATAAGGCCACCAATGACACCTGAGCATCACCATCCTCTTGTTTTCATAATTTCCCAAAAGAACCATTGATCCTCTCATTTCAGGTTTGCAAATTAACAGAGAAGAATTTTTATGGACCCTCCTGGATCATGGTGCCCACTCAGACCAACTGCAGCCAGGGAGGGCAGAATCCCATAAACTCTTACTGGAAAACCAAGGAATTTTGAGTGGAGGAGCTAATGTAGCTAAATTAGCTAAGAAAGGAGGGTATTGTTCCTAAGTAGAGAGGGCACTGGGAAGGCAAACAATAAGTGATTTGCAAACTAGAGTTAATGCCATAAAAATATGTAAAGCACAGGGAATGAAATTGACCACATTATATTATCATATCATGTGCATATATAAATATGTCAACAATGAATCCCACTATTCTGTGGGATTCATTGTTGACATATAATACACCAATGAAAAAAAATTTTAAATAAGTAAAGTGTCATAAATTTTATGTGCTAAATGTACAATTTATCATATGCTAAGGGCTTTTATACATTTGATATGTAAATTAACACATTTAGGGTTCACAAGGATGTTAGGAATGTAGTAAAATAGGAATCCAACACACTACCATTTGCCAGTAATTACTATTGAAAAAAAAGTCACACTTTATCAAAACCTCAGTTTCTTCACCTATAAAATGGGCAGGTTGAACTAGATCAATGGCTCTCAACTAGTCAAGTACCAGTCATTCCCCCCAGAGGGAGTTTGGGAATGTATGGGAGTTGGTTTGGGTCTTTATCGAGGCTTGGGAGAGGGTACTAATAGTATTTAAGAGGAGAAGGACAAGGATGTTAAATGTTCTTCAGTGAGTACAACAACAAATAATTGTTCCAGACCAACAGTATTCCACTGAGAAATGTTGGACTAAATGTGGAACAAGGATTCAACTGAGCTTTACAACCCATGTGTATTACTCAGGGTTCTCCAGGAATCCAACAGGTTGCATAAATAGCCAATGAAATGTATATGAAGAAAGAGATTTGTCTTAAGGAATTGGCTTATACAATTGAGCAAGTCTGAAATCTGGAGAGCCAGCTATCGGGTTAGAGACCCAGAGAAGAGGTGAAGTTGCACTCTTAAGTCTGAGGGCTATAAAGAGTTAGAATTTGCTCCTCCGTAGGGGACCTGTCTTTTCTTTTCATGTATTCAACTGATTGGATAAGACCCAGCCAATTTGTTTTTATTTGCTTTACTTAAATGTTCATCACATTTTAAAAACATAGCAACTTCTAGACCAGTGTTTGACCAAAGAACTGGGTACTGTATTCAAGCCAAATTCACACATAAAAATAACCATCACTCCATGATTTGAAGAAGTATTTAGGATTTTTATTTATTATGAAGATTTTAAATTTATCTTTATTCTTAGAACATTACCAATCATATATGTAACTTATTTGGTGCCAATTCTGTGCATGCATCCATGTTCCAGTGGGAAAAATATAATTCACTCTCTAGGAGCCTTTTAAATCACAGACTTAGACTCTATGCTTTAGACCAACATTTGCTCAAGTAGTGGCCCACTAGTCTTACTTCCTTCTCGAGGTGACAGCCTCCAGGCATTGCCAACTTTCAACTTCACTCCACCCACCACATCTTTAGGTTCAGCGTCAGCTAGTTTCAAAGAAGCCTTGTGCTCCTATGCCTGCTTTCTGGGTGTACACCAGACCATTTACATGGAAGCCCTCAAATTTTCCTGAGATACACTAATAGCCATTGAGGTTTAAGGGAAAAAAAATGTTTCCAGCCCTTACTGGGGACCCAAGCAGGTACTTAGATGGCTGAATCGGGTCCATTTAGTGGTTGAACAGTTATTTGTTCTGCGTACCTGAAAGCTTATACTACTTGTAGTCACTTTGATCCTGACACTGAAAGATCACCCTCACACTGGGAAATTGCATCATTTATAAGCATTATGCAAATTGAAACTAATGTCTGGATCTACATATATTATCAATACAGCTATAAGTCATACATGAAGCTGTATAAGTTGCTAATTTGAGTTCACTGAATAAATCCCTTTTTCACTCTGCATCTGATTTTGGAGCTACTGAAAAGATTGATTATCTTTCTGACAAAAATATACATCTTTTCTTAAAGAAACTTGGGACCAAGGCATTAAAATCAAGCTTCTCATTTCTGTTGTTTCATATGAGAAAGGTTTTGAAGAATCAGACTTCAGAGCCTGACTTGTGAGAGCCCTCGACACACACCACATGTTGCTTATTCTGCCTCTAATTTCTGGGCTTTGTGGTTGGCCAGGATGCTAGTAAAAGTCCTCATCACCTTTGTTCTGAAATATGGCTGCAAAGATAAAAAATAAAGCTGCATATTGCCAACCAATTCACAAGGGATGATCTTTGATTTCTGGTAGTAGCCTCATTTGCAACTGTTTTTACTTGTGTTTCAGTCTAGCTTCTAGCACTTGCCCAAGCATATATGAGGCCTTAGGTTCCATCCCCAGCATCACAAAGAAAAATAAAAAAGGCACCTCAGCCAGGCCCTCTCCAACATTCTTATTCCAAGTGATCTTCTAGACCTGAGTTTTTCTCTCTCTTACTCCTTCCTTCCTAGATTTTGGTCTATTTCCAAGGGCCTCTACTAGTAACGTGTGCTTTGACTGAAATGCTAGCCCTAAATCATATACCAGAGCCCAGAGACCAGCTCAGTATTTCTAGACTCTCCTGAAACTGAGCCCTTCTTATCTCATCATCCATTACCCATTTCAGATTCCCATCATAACTATACCCTACTCTGTCTTTGGGATACCTGTTAGGAGTTGAAGTGTGTCCCTACCAAAGATATGTTGAAGCCCTAACCTCTCAGTATTCAATAGTGTGACGTTATTGGAAATAGGATCGTTACACATACACTTTGTTAAGATGTGCTCATACTAGAGCAGGGTGGGCTCTCAATCTAGTATGACTGGTATCCTTATAAGTACTGTGCTCACCAGTTGTGCCCCTGGAGTTCCTTGACTGGTAGCCTTGTAGAAAGATAGCCATGGGAAGACACAGAGACAGAGCAAATCCCTTAACAAAGGCCGGGACTGGAATGTGGAGCTGCAAGTCAAGGAAGACCTGAGATTGCCAGAAACCACCAGGAGCCAGGAAAAGGGCAAGAAGGGATTCCCGCTACAGGTGTCAGAGGGCATCTGTTCCCGCGACACTTTGGTTTCAGACTTCTGTGCTCCAGAACTTCAACACAAGAAATTTCTTTTGTTGTTAGCCAACCAGTTTTTGGAACTTTGTTACGCAGGCCCAGAAACTAATACAATACTTCACTAGATAGCTTGTTCTAAATGCTTTCCTCTCCTTTGCATTTACCTGAAAATAACCAGATGTTGCCCAGTACCATTGGATCATTTAAACTGCTATAGACAGAACCTCTTCTGTTTCTCCATACTTATTCTCTCCCTATGAAAAAGTGGTTCCACTAATCTAGCTCATCTGACTCTCAGTCCAACTTATCCTAAAGTAAGCACCAAGAATTGTCACTTGCTGACATTATTACAAACTCCAAGGCTAGAATACAGTTTATTCTCTTCTCAGATGATCATAACACAGGTTATGGGGCTGAATGCCTGTGCTCTCCCAGAGTTCATATGCTGAATCCCTAACTCCAGTGTGACAGTACTTGAAGACGAGACCTTTGGAGGTCCTTAGGGTTAGTTGAGGTCAGGAAGGTGCAGCCCTCCTGGTGGCTGCCTACAAGCTAAGAGAAGAAGTCTCAGAGTGAAACCTACCTTGGCATCCTTGGTTTGGACTTCTCAGTCTCTGGCACTCCCTAGTTTCTAGGGCTACCATAGCAAATTACCACAATCTTGTTGTCTTAAGATAAGTGGAAATTGATTCTCACAATTATCAAAGACAGAAGTCAAGGTGTCAGTAGGATGACACTCCCTTTGAAGGCTCTAGATGGAAATATTTCTTTGCCTCTTCCGGCTTTCGGTGGCTCCAGGAATGCCTTAGCTGGAGGCTGCCTCATTCCAATCTGCCTCCATGTTTTCATGCCTTCTTCTTTCTCCTGTATGGTCTCACCGAGTGATTCTTAATGGCTTACGCCAGCAAAGACCCTTCCTCCAAATAATGTCATATTCCCAGGTTCTGAGGTTTAGCATATGGACATAACATTTTGGGGATCATCATTCAACCCAATTCAGATAACTACATTGCCTAGAAAAAAATGATAGATTATATTAGAAACAAAATTGGCAAAAAGAAATTCAAAAAGATTTATGTTGGGTTCAGGCCATCACCTCCATACTTGGCCTTTATGAAGCTTTAAGTCTCTGGTGTTTCCATATGGTTGGAAAGAAAATAACTGTAAAGCTACTGAACCAGAAACTTAGTATTTGATTTTCCACTTAGTGACAGGCTAAATTACAAAGACTCAAAGCATTTGCGTATACATGCAGCTCCTGCTTTGCTGCAGTCCAACTTTGGCAATTTGCATTTCCAGTGTTCAGCCAATTAAGCCTCTCTTATCAACTGAGGGCATTTACAGTGAGGAGGCAACACACAATTAAAGTTCTATCAGTTAGCTTCCATATGTGTGCCTACTCTCAGCTTCAATCTGTTTCCACAGTTTCTCTGGTATCTGAGGTCTTTTCCTGTGGCTTATCAGTCTGTCCCCGAAGCAGAGGAACAGGAGGGGGAGAGTTGTTGGTCTGTTAGCACAAATGGCAAAGGAGGGAGAAATTATAGAACAGGACAAAGCAAAACAAACAAAGACTATAGCAGAAGCATTTCACAATTGTTATCAAGAGCACTGCATTAATATTGGTTGAGTTTATGAACTCCCATTTTTACCCCAAATACAGATTGCAGAATCACATCGGTTACACATCACTATGAAATATGATTTGTCAAGAGCTTTGTAATGTTGTGAACAACCAATAAAAAAAAAAATAAGAATAGCTTTAAAATAAATAAATAAATAAATAAATTCCTCTGACTCAGCAAAAAAAAAAAAAAAATTGGTTGAGTTTATTCTATTTGACAGCCACTATAAAACAGTGAAGTATAGAGAGTTTATTTACAGATAATTAAACTGATGCTAATGAAAACTACTTCCCCAATAACACACAGTATATAATAGTACATCAAAATAAGTGAGATTATTTGACAAATTATCTGTAAAGACATGTTCTATAAAAGGTAGATATTTAAACATATTTTAAGCAATGAAAGCATCATTTGAATAAGCTTACAGCAACCAAAAGGAAGTGACCTAAAAATAACACTGATCTGGCTCAAGTTTGCTAAAAAAAAAAAAAAAAAGTTTCTTACAGGACAATATAGTCATCCTTTGGAAACCCTTTAAAATGGAAAATAGTTATAAAGTAACTGACAAGTTTCTGCTTAAGGTCATTGGCATGCAAGGGTTTTCTCTGACATAGAAAAAAATCTAATTTTGTAAGTTGAAGATCAAACTTGACAGTTTGTCTTTAAGAATGATTTCAAGCCAGGTGCAGTGGTGCATGCCTGAAATCCCAGTGACTTGGGAGGCCAAGGGAAGAGGATCACAAGTTTGAGGTCAGCCTCAGAAGCTCAGTGAGACCCTGTCTCAAAATAAAAAAGACTGAGGGTTTAGATCAATGATGAAGCATCCCTGGGTTCAATCTCTAGTACCACACAGAAAGAAAGAGGGTGTGAGGAAGGAAGGAAGAAAGGAAGAAAGAAAGGAAATAAAAGAGAGACAGATGACGTCAACTTGCACCAAAATGTCTGAGATTTTGTTATCTTGAAGAGCCAAAGCAATAAAGAATCAGAGGGAAAGAGAAATGTAGGCCATTTAGGTTGATATATCCATGTTGACTGCAAGCTGCAACCCTTCAAAATATGTCATGAAGCACAAGGGAAGTTGTTAATGTCCTTCTTCCATGTGAAAGCAACAGAAGACCAAAAACTTGATTTCTTAAAGCATGTTTTTCAAAGAATATTTGGATCAAGACACAAAGGGCACAAAAGAGATATACATGTACAGTCTCTCAGAATATCATCAAATGTCTCCAAAATTTTTCAAAAGCCTTTTGAAGATTCCAAAATTCTTCTCTCCAAGAAGTATGCCTCTAGCTTATGACTCCTTAAAGCAATAATTGGGACAAATTCTAAAGAGTAAAACTAATGAACAATATTAATATCCTATAAATGTAAATAAAATTTATAGAGTGGTTTCTTGTACTACCTCACTCAGCATCTTATAGAAAGATGCATACTCTATAAGCAGTCCCATATATAGATGGTTATCTATGCTGTTTGCTAATATTTCTCTAAACTTCATGGAATAATGTAACCAGATTTGCTGCATTGGTTGTGTACTGCACAACTCCAGCAAGCTCAGTTTACGTAGACCACAGCGTGAACATACCCCCAGGAAATCCTGGAACATAATCACCTTATTTCCTATAATACACATGACATAGCAACCTAGAACCCCTTTTTCCAGTAAAATAACCTTTTTGAAATCAGTTATGTGTTTTTATAAAAATTGTCATGCCAGTGTATCCTCTGAAAATGGGATTTGTAAGAGTACTGTTGCATGCAGTTATTTAGATATTTTTTCTTTCACTGATAGGCTTACCTATACACCACTGATTTATCTTTACTTTTGAGAGTCTGTAGCCATATATTTAGTAACTACTAATCCTAAGCTTGTAACTTGGAGATTGTTCTCTATGCTTTAGGAAATATTTTTGTAAGTTGCATGAATTTTAGTTACCCTGTTCCTCTGAAAACCTGGAAAGCATTTCTGTTTTCAAATTATCCACACCTTATGTGTTATGTACATAGATATTGCTTTTCCAAATTATCAATAAACTGCTCAAGGTATTTGTTTTGTATTAGACAGTTCTTATGCAATCATGCAATAGAAGAAACAACCTCAAAATCTCAGTGGCCTACAACATTTGTTTTTCCCACTCCTATGCTTGTGGTTCAGCTGGGGCAGTTCTGCTTCAGTTCTGCTGTGGGTCAGAGTCAGGTCTGTCCCATGTGTCTCCTCATCCTGGGACTAGCAGCTTCCCTGGGCATGACTTTTCACAGCAGATGGCAGAAAAGGACAAACAAAGCTGAGCAAATTTATTGAAAACTTCTGATTGGACATGAATTCTTTCTAAGTCCACTGGCCAAAAATAGTTGACAACAGTGGAGTGGAGAAGAGCTACTGCCTCCAAACAGAGCTGCTGCAGCATCATAAGGTCAAGGGCGGGTGATAATTCTATTACATACAGGGAGTAAATCATTATCCAATGTGAACAGTGAGCCAATGTGAACAACAAACCCATCCAATCCACACTATGTACAGGAATCGCAAATCTATTCTCTCTCATTTACAGGAGTTGAAATTGATTGGACTGGATATTCCACACTTTGCTGCAGATCTCCCACTGAACCGATGTAAAAACCGCTACACGAACATCCTACCATGTAAGACCATCAACTGCCAATCATAATTTTATCTTTCAAAGGTCAAAGGATTGTTATTGCAGATTAATTCATTTCACCAATCTCCATACATACCAGTTGTGATCTGAACCTCAAGGTCATCTCTGTGATTACACTGATGTCACAATTGCTTTGATGTCATTAGATCCTATCAGTAAAGATTTCATTACTATGCTTTTAAATGAATTGTACCTGAACAAAAAAAAAAAAAAAAAAAAAAGACCATTTGGCCCTTTGGATAGCAAGGAGACTTAGCTAAATTAGAAATCAAATAATTTGTGGTCTCATGAAGTACTTTATGAGAATTCACTGATAATGGAAGAAAGCAATTGGAAAGGGAGTGCAAGGTGTTATAAAGTCTTTCTCTTCCTAACTTCTGGCAAGCTAAGTGTTGTATAACATTTTGTAATAAAAAGCAACATTCAAATAAAAAAAATTAATGTCAGTACTTACAGGACAATTAAACACATTCAAATATAGATTTAACAGTCTTTTCTGCTATGCTGTAGGTAAACTGTAAAAGAATGGAAAAATGGAAAGCAGAGAGACTGAAAAAGCTATAGAAAAAAAATTCTATCTTGGATAAAACTTTATCCTTGATAAAACTAAGTAGTGTTACAGCAATAGCACCCCACATCTCTACACAGTTCAGAATTTACTTTTTCCACTTAAAACCCATCTACAAAAAAGCCCATGCACTGATAGATCACATTCACCCAAATTTACTTAAATTAGAAATCAATAATAAAAATACTTTAAAACTAATGCAACTAGACACTTCATAAACTTGCTTTTTTTTAAAAAAAATCTTTTTATTGTGAAAATATCCAAACATAAATATTATCAACCCTACCTCTGCACCAACAAATTTTATTAGTAGTGTTCAAACATACATGTGTGTAAACACACACACACACACATTTAAAATAAACTCGTGGGTCAAAGAAGAAATTGTCATGAAAATGTTTAATCACTTCAAAACGGAACCTTACTTGTTAAAACAATTGGTATGCACCAACGCAGTCCTCATAGGTACATTTATCACCTTAACTCTTCATATCAGAAAAAAATAAAGACTAAAACTTAATGATCAAATCATCTAATGTAAGAAGTAGAACTCAAGAAAAATAATAAAGATAATAAGCTGAAATTAATGATGTTTTTAAAAAGGCTACAATAGAAAGGATAGTCTTTGGAAAGACACAGAAAGAAAAATGTTGAGTGATTTTACTTATGTCTCGAATCTATTAAAAGAACAGAAGCAACAAATTCAAATACATAAAACAGAGATTAAAATTATTGGTAGGGGATGGCAAGATACAGCTTGAAGGGTACAAAGCCACAGTTGCATAGGATGAACAAATCTAGAAGTCTAATGTACATCTCAAGTATTATATTGTATGACACTGAAAATTTGATAAAACAGCAAGTTTAAGGTACTTTTATCTCAGACACACACACACACACAAACAAACACACACACGGCTCTATAATTAAATATTTAGTGACAATTAAATTTGGAAATATGTGAGGTGATGGATGTGTTAATTTGTTCAACTATAGCAATCTCAAACATCATGTTGTATACCTTAAATGTATACAGTAAAAAAATACATAATTAGGGCTGGGCTGTAGCTCAGTGGAGCAGTGTGTACTTAGTATGTCCAAGGTCTTGACTTTGATCCCCTACACACCCCCAAAATCAATTTAACTTAAATTTAAATTTAAAATATTTTTAAAAGCCCATAGATTCTCTCTTCTCTAGATCTCCCAAAGGTATTGAGCTCTGTGGGTGTCCCTGGGTGAAATGGAGATCATGTATTTAGGCTATGTACTTGGAGCTTTCCATAAAATTTCCCTCATATTTTGTTTCCTGTAAATATTCTGCATGAGCTCCCCAAAACCTAAAGATATAATTCTTCCAAGGATAGAAGAGCTGGTGTAGACAAAACAGCAGTTAGAGATATTTATGTACTCATTTAAACAGGAAATTCAGATTGAAGAACGCCTAGAATAACAGATTACTGTGAATTACCTTGCACTCCATCACTCACTGATTTAACTTCATATAGGTTAGAGAGGGTCTATTAAAGAACAGAAGCAATAAATTCAAATAAATTTTCCTTCCCTCCTGATTTTTATTGTTTCCTTTTCTCCTTCTCTGTAGATGACTTTAGCCGGGTGAGACTAGTCTCCATGAATGAAGAGGAAGGTGCAGACTACATCAATGCCAACTATATTCCTGTAAGTAGAAAAAAATCAGGCATCTAAGTGCTGGAGACTATGACCCAACCAATGGCCCAACGAAGGCTGTATGGATGTGTCACACTATTGAAAAGAGCCATTCCCCACCCAGCAATGAATCTCTGAGAACAGTTTCCATTATTCCATCTCTGAATCAAGACTAGGGGGTGGGGGGATGTTCAGATTTCTTTGTAAAAGACTGTGAAAAGAAATGTAGAAAATTGTGCTATAGGTCATCTTTCTTGTGTTTAAGTTTCAGCTTCAGCAACCAAACTCAAAGGGCTCCCAATCGGAGCACCTGTGCTTTAAAATACCTATAAAGATAGTGTTTGTTGTCATAAAAAGGTGTGGCTGGGATTTTACAGACTCCCACAGAACAATGCTTCAAACTACACAGACCTATGGAGTGGGTTTCTTTGATTGCCTCTTTGATGAGAAAAGGAAGAACATTGCATAGGCCTGTGATCCTTTGCCACTTTTATCATCAGTAAACTTTCCATTTTCCCCTTGGTGTGGAATGGCATCTGGCGTTGACAGTGCTGGTTGAGTGATAATTTTGTCACTTTCTTTCAGGGATACAACTCGCCCCAGGAGTATATCGCCACCCAGGGGCCGCTGCCTGAAACCAGAAATGACTTCTGGAAGATGGTCTTGCAACAAAAGTCTCAGATTATTGTCATGCTCACTCAGTGCAATGAGAAAAGGAGGGTGCGTGTCTAACCCAGCTGTTACCGCTTTGCAGAAAAATAGCCTCTGTCCTTGCTGAAGAGCTTGCTCTGTAGCAGAAACTATCATGCTTGCTTTGGTTTTCATCCTCATGATAATCCTATATGGTTCTTCAGAAACAAGTACCTCTGCTTTCCCTAAATGAGCACAGACTTAATTTCTTACCTAGCCTGATTTCAGAAACTATGTTCTTCTCGCTCCAGGTGAAATGTGACCATTACTGGCCATTCACGGAAGATCCCATAGCTTATGGGGACATCACTGTGGAGATGATCTCAGAGGGAGAGCAGGACGACTGGGCCTGTAGACACTTCCGGATCAATTATGTAAGTCTCCAAACAGGAGTACAGGTGATGTCCCCAGGTCGACCCCTCCCCTACCTCCCCCCACCATAAATGCCAAGGAGACCTACCAACCTACCTCTGTCATGTAAGATAAAGAGCACCTCAGGCTTCACAACACTGCTTCCTTCAAAAAAAATCCACCTTTAATGTAGTTGCTTTCCACTTTACAAAGGATGGTACAGATAAAGTGGAAATAAAAAGCCTTCACTGGTCCATTTCAAGGGAACCCAGGACAATAGAAGACTTAGTTAAGCAAGCACCGTCGAGAAGGGACATGCCCTCATTACTTAATATTAATAATGGGTATAGTTACATTGAAACCAGGGTGTACTCTTTTGGATTTTGTTCTATTTTCCCTCATTCTGTTCCCTCATTTTGCTTTTCATCATTCAGATGGCACTTCTAGACCTTATTAATCATGGTTCGTAGCTCTCTTAAGTGCTATCCATTTCTGATTGTTAGAATGTCAGAAAAGTCTATTTGCCTTGCAGGGACAGCTTTCTCTCTGATGACAAGTCTTTCAGCACAAACTGAATATTTCTGTATCAGACGCAGGTGCTAACATCAACCGAAGTCATCCTGTTGCTTTCTACCCATAAACAGTCCTTAGAATATAGATTTTTCACTTGTATTGTTCAGTTGAACATGCTGTCTGTTGATGACAAAATTTAAGAGGAAAATCCTCACCGCATGTTCTTCCCTGCATAGAAACAGCCCTTCCTCATGGTTTAGACCAGGAAATGGCAAACTGCAACCTGCAGACCAAATTAATCCACTGACCGTTTTGTGAAGCTTATAAGAGGAGAATGTTTTTACATTTCCAAATGGTTGGGAAACTTTTTTAAAGAATATTGCATGTGAAATATCATATATAAATGATGTGAAATTCAGATTTCAGTATCCATTGATAATGTTTATGGGAACACAGTCCATATTTGTTTGTGCATTTTCTGTGACTGCTTCTGTGTATATCAAGCTTGCGTGGCAACCGAGACTGCATGACCTGAAAAATCTCAAATATTTACTATCTGACTCCGGAAAAAGTTTGCTAACCCTTCATATAAATAATGGAAACAAAGATTGCTGAAGCTGAAACTTAAACACAAGAAAGATGACCTATAGCACTATTAGCTACATTTCTTTTCACAGTCCTTTACAAAGAAATCTGAACATCCCCCCACCCCCTAGTCTTGATTCAGAGATGGAATAATGGAAACTGTTCTCAGAGTTTCATCACTGGGTGGGCATTTATTAACTATATTTTATTGGTATTTACAAGAGATAAATCACTTAACCACTGGTAGTTAACCATTACTTATACTGCAGTGAAAATGTAGGCAAATCCCAGTCTGCCAGGAACAAAGTGGGTTTCATGCTGTTCCCTTCCTTTGAACTACCTGTCTCTTCCTTGTTCCCCAAGCACGTCTGTACGCAAACACAGCTCAAATATCGTCCTTATCTAGCCTTCCCTAGTCAGAGACCTTCAGTTCTTTCCTCCTCTGCTATAGCATCTTATGCATACTGCTCTATTGAAGCACACTGTGGTTATAATTCCCTGTCTTCACATCTCCCCTCCCCCCTGGGATGTTGAGTTTCAGAAACAAGAACTCCGTTTTTGTGTAATGAATCTGTCAGTGAATGAATTATTTCAACAATAATAAAGCACTATGTATGTCAACAGACTTTCTATCAGAAAAGCATTTCACAATCTTAATGCCATTTCAACGAAGCTTTCTTTATTGGCTATTTCAGGCAGAAATCCAGTGCAAACTGTTAGAGAATGTAGAACAGATCTTTCCTTAGGTTTGCATCTGGGAGAATAAACTGCAGAGTACAAAATGGGGTTTGTTCCCATGCCTGTTCTCTTAACAGGGAAGAGTCACATAGATCATTACATGGTCAATAATTTGCTCTTGTCCTTGGTCTTAAATAGTGACTTATCTTTCAATGGCTACCACGTGAAAGGCTTGAACAGCAGGTATGAAGTTGAATAACAGTGTTTTCTTATAAGGCAGTTACAGTGGATGCATGCATGCATCTGGTACTACAGTGCCCCCTTTTGGCCATAAGCAAGCAGAATCTAAATTTTAAACTTCACAATGAAGATTAAATTGACCAAAGAACATTGTACTGTGCTAATGAATGTATTTTTCTATTTGTTTCATATATTGTTTATGCTATTCTTTATATCTCCCAATATTGATATAAGTAAACTTTCTAAATACAAAAAGATAAAATTACATAAATGAAGAAATCAAGATATAAGAAATTTAGGGTAGCTAAGTAAGATAATATCAGAAGGGTTTTCTCATTTAACAAGAAAGTAAGAGAGCAGCCACAACACACTGCTTGTCACTTTTCAGTACCAAAATTTGGCATGAGCTAAGAGTTAGAGACTAAAGATTGGCAAACACATTGGTGTCCAGAGTATGTGCGCTATGCAGAAGATAGAGCTACTGCCAATTCTAGAACACCTGCCCTGCATCTATGGAGAGACTACTGACAATTTAATGGATTTCTGATTTTATATCACCTTTCACTTTTTAACTGAACACATATATACATAGAGATATATAATAGTATAAGTCATAAGCTAATTGTCATCAGTACTTGAACATGGCTAGCATTTTTGTGAATATTTCTGTGCAACCCAAGTTGTCTAGTGACTGAGTATATTTAATTCTTCATGGTGTTGAATGCTTGCTATTCTGTGTGATTCATTATGCATGAGTTACTTTCTTTACTCTCTTAAGACAAGAGTGAGGACAGCCAGCATCTTTGTAGCCTTCATTCTGTGTGTATCTAAAACAAAGACCTTGAAAATATCTAGGGAGGCATTGCATGCTACTGTAATGTATGGCCTTAGGTACCAAGGGGACAATGTGGTTAAACTGATGACATTGTACATTTTATTTATGCATTTGCTTATATAGATGCAAATTTTGTTTTGCTCAAGACCTCTCAATTTTGCTCTTTGCAATTCATTTCTCTTTGATATACCTAAATATAAACTTTAGCTCCCAAACCCACTTACAAGTTGAACTCTGCCAGGTTATAATGTATTATTCCTCCCTCTTACAGCATTCCAGGATCCTAGCAAGTTTAGGGGTAAGATATGAAACCAGATTTTCACAAAGCCTGGATTTGAAATCTGATAGTTGAAAACAAGAGGAGAATAAATCATTCTTTCAAATTAGTGTGGACCAAAAAGAGTGGATCTTAAAGGACTCACATCCTAGTTAATATGTATTCAGAGGGAACAGCAAGCTATTTGATGGGCAGGTTAATATGAATAGGAGTAATAAACAAAACAGATTGACTCACTAGAGATTCCCAAAACTAACCATATGAATGATTGAGCAGGTGGTAATTATGTAGTGGTAGAAATGGTAATCACATCTAACCATCCTTCACAAACATTATCACACCATCTGTACAATGATTTGTTATTGGTATCTTAGGCCCTTTTCAGGTAAGAGAAAAACCGAAACTCAGCAAGTTTGTCTGGGGTCAGGTCTCTGGTAACATAATTCAAGACAGAGATTCTCATGTAAGTGATTTTTTGACAGTGTATTCTTGGGTAAAGCTGTCAGGGGTCCAGAAAAGCAGAATAGGGCAGGGAAGAAATCACATCCTGTTGTGAGTTCACCTATAGTCTGACTCAGCCCGATTCCATTGATTGTGCTGGGACATGAATGGCACCATATTGATGTTGAATTTTTGAACACTGGCATCAGTCAGTCATTATCTATGGGCTGCTTTCAGCAGGAGAATGCAACCTCTTAGGCATTTTCCCATGAGGCAGCTCCCTGTAGTGAAGGACCACTATCAAGAGAAGGGTAGAGCTCTGCAGTTAGAAGCGACTGGAAAGGGATGCACCAGACTGGCAGAAGGATCTAAGTAGGGCACCAGCAGTACCTTCCACAGTGTTAATTCTTTGGCAAGGCTGCTGCAGCTTCTAAATGGCAGAGTCCTGATCTGCTTAAGCTCTTGTCCTTAACTACACAAGCATGGATTTGCCTACCTGTCCTACTATTGAAAGCTTTATACAACTAGTATATTGTTTTCAGGACTTACTTTGTGCCAGACACAGTGCTTGGAGCTGGAAAAGGAAATACACTGACCAGGAGTGGAATGTCAGTGGTTCGACCTTCTTGCGCCATGAACTCTTGATCTTCAGTGGAGGTCTGGGCCATCCTGGCAGTGGGTTGAGACATTAATGCTTGTTTTTTGGCTTTTTTCCCTAAAGGCTGATGAGATGCAGGATGTGATGCATTTTAATTACACTGCATGGCCTGATCACGGTGTGCCCACAGCAAACGCTGCCGAAAGTATCCTGCAGTTTGTATATATGGTCCGACAGCAAGCCACCAAGAGCAAAGGCCCCATGATCATTCACTGCAGGTGATCTCATCAGATGCATTTTCTGTTCAATATCAGGGGTTTTTAAATAAATGAAATAGCCCATCATTGCATAACGTGCATCAGATTTAATAATACATGAATTGTGATTTTTTAATCTGTGGTTACTTGATGTCTTACTATATATTAATTGTTTATATTGTGGGTATCTTTTTATATGTAGCCTATGATATTATTATTATTACCATTTCAGAAGAAAAACAAACTGAGGAATACAGTGGTTAAAGGATTTATACAAGTTCATTCAGCTAGAATGGGGAAGAGATTAGGATTCAAATCTAGGCGCACAGGTTTCCAAAGACCATGCCTAGATGTCATATTATTCCCAACAAGGATTCTAAGGGGTTGTAACATGGATAAATATAAGGTCAAATAATAAGTAGCTTATAGCAGTTCAAAACAATATAAGTAGACACAAACTCAAGAAGAGGGAAAGAAAAGATTAAACTATTTGGCATATTAAGATAAATATATTTGCTATGCTTGCTCTTCAATTTTGTTTCTAAATTTCCAAACAGCTAGCATGAAAGGGGTCAAATGATCCATTATGTTGTCAAAAATCAAGGTTCACACTGATTCAGTTACCTTTGAATTTAATCTTCCCTTCCCACCAAGTGAACTAAGCTCCATCAAAAACCATCTCTGTGACACAGAATTGGTGTCAAATTTTTATGCAACCTCAAAAGATTCTACCTCTGACTGCATATCAGAGGTAGAAGAGGGATAAAGGTATTAAAGGAAACATTGGCAGCTGGACCAATGAGAGCTGTTAAATCTATAATCCCAGATCCAGCATGTTGGTCTTTGTGAATTAGAATGGATAGGCTGCGAGAGAGAGAGAGAGAGAGAGAGAGAGAGAGAGAGAGAGAGAGAGAGAGAGAGAAAGAGAGAGAGACAGAGAGAGAGAGAGAGAGAGAGAGAGAGAGAGTGTGTGTGTGTCCTTGGTGGGGAAATGCTTCATAAGCTACTAAGTTTCTCTTTAGGGAGGATATCATTGCTGTCAATCCACCTCTGGCTTTCACAGTTTAAAAGCTGTGTGTTAGCAGATGAGATCATCTCTTCTCAAAATGGTACTTTGCAAGAGCAGAAAATAAAGCTGCATGACCATGGGGTCAAACTCAAATAATTCGTTTCACAGCATCTAGCAGATTCGGTGCTGGATGTGACTTTACAGGTGTCCATTCAGTGGCGGATTATTTTATCTGAGAAGTCCCAGGAGGGAAGAGTTGTTGTCTAGTAGAGAAAGCAAATTGGGCTCTGAACTCAAGGCTTTTAGTGTTGGATTTTTCTCCTAGCAAATTCCACATACATAAAGTTAAATACTTGGGCCAATTGTGGTTTCAACTTTCTGTTTTACCAAAATTTCATCATAATTCAGAATGTAGAAACTTTTGGCTCTTTTGTCTATGAATGATCAGAAGAAAAAAAAAAACTGACTTTAACCTATAGAATTAGGCACTGTTGTGGGCAGTGAGTTGACTGGCACATATCAGTTTAGTTCTATCCATACTCTGAGCCCTGGGATCTGAGGACCAGACAAGACTGGGCCCAAGTATTTAACTTTATGTATTTATTTTAAGGCCATTAGCTAAACGATCCCTGGGAGAGGGAGATTGAAGCAGGCCTAGGACCCACTAGAAAAGCATGTGTGCTGCGAGGAAGGAGTGAGATGGTGAATTGAATTCAGGGTTGAAAGTGCACAAATCGCATGACCCCAGACCTACAGCCAGGGCGTGGACATCTCAACTGGACTTTTGAGATAGGCATGAGGAATACAACCCTGAGGCTATTCATGAGATAGGACATTGTTAGTATGTTCCATTCCTGAGGGCAGGGACCAGTCAACGTGGAATCATTACTTTTCTCCTGAAACAGCCCAGGGGAGGGATAGCCAAGGCTGTGCAAACCCATATCTCCTTAAAGCGGGGAACAATAATAGTCAGAAATATGACATTACCAGGAAGAGCAGCCACAGCTGCATTCTCAAAAGTCAGTTAACTGGAAAAATTTAGTCTGCTTTTTTCACAGTGATGCAAACTTTTTTTTTTTCTTTTTAGAAATATCTAATTTATTTTCAACAGTAAGGAGTCACTGTGTGAGTAACTTATGGTGTGAACCTTTTTTTACAGCGCCGGCGTGGGGCGGACAGGGACGTTCATTGCCCTGGACAGGCTCTTACAGCACATTCGGGATCACGAATTTGTGGACATCTTAGGGTTGGTGTCAGAAATGAGATCATACAGGATGTCTATGGTACAAACAGAGGTAGGAACACAATCAATATATACTTTTTCATGTTCCCTTGTCTGAAAACTTAACTATTTTCACCCACATATTTCAAAACAATTGTCTGGATTTTCTTTGCATCTGTCTTTCTCATTTTCTTATTGTATATGTTTCAAACTTCTTCAAGATATGAAAGAAATAGATATCAGCCCTAGGAAAGTGTATGGGGTTACATTTTTGCTGGCGTCATATGCCCTTTATGTGGATGTGTTTGCAACAGAGTAAAACCTCTTCCAAGAGAATGCAAGTTCGTGAGAGGCAATCTGGGGAAAGCTGTCTGATGGAGACCACAGAACTGATGTGATTTAATTCATATTTGAAATGCTAGAGTGGTTCAATAAGCACCCTTGGGTGCAGAAACCCAAGTGTAATTGTTTGTTCATAAGCCTAGTCTCCCAGCTGCACAAGCGACTCCTTAGCTTCAGGCAGACAATGGTTCCTCTCCTGGAGGAGTGGGTGGGGGAGGAGGACTTGCGGAAAGGAAGGCAGCCTGGCCTGACCTCTTACAAAGGGACTAATCCCTGCTTAGGACTTCCTCATGCTTTTCTCACCCAACACCACTAGGTGTCAGAATGATTCAAAAAGCCCCAAGTAATGGCTGTCTTTCGAGCTCTGTGTGTTTCTCCTTTTCAACACTGTGCACTTTTCTTTCCTCCTACCCTCCCAAGTTCATCTGAGCAAAGCTTGGCATACATATTTCCAGTTGCACCAGGATTGCACCACATTCAGAAGTTTTATTGTGAGCCCAGTCAGTCTCAGGCCTGCTGTCTTCTAATTTGTTGTGGGGACATACACATCACCTTGTTATCACAGGTTTTAAATGTCTGGTTTCCAAGAGAAGCCCCCTACCTAGTGATTAAATAGTACTTTATTAATCAATCCATACTTTGAGCTTTCACACCCATAAATTTATATCCTAATATGTGATTAAAAATTTCCATTATATACATATATAGAATATTATACATTAATATATATTAATCCCCAAGCTTCAAAGGGCTACTTCTTATTTTAAGTATCTTGGATTTGATGGATTGTCTGCCCCAATTTGCTTAATTTATACCTCTTAGGACTTTATAGACTTTGATTATAGCCTGTTTGCTTTTGATTTTTCCCAACTACAGAATCTTAATCTCTTTTTAAAAACTACCTTCACAGAGCAGACTCTTCTTCCCAGTCTCAGCTCCATTATTTTTCTTCAGTGTGATAATCACACAACACTAGAGCAGCCACATGGGGCTTTCTGCAAAGGCAAGAGAATATTTTGTTTTCTCCCATTCTTGCCCCAAGTTTTAGACGTCTGGTTTCTTTGTCTATGGCAGCATTTCAGGTTGACATCTCCACAGAAGCAGTTTTTTAAAGCATGATATACCTTCCCTGAACTTTCCTTGGGAAATTTAAAGTCAGCCAAGAGGGCAGAGGTTCTCCAAGTTACTCATTTTCCCAGCTGTTCTAACTGTACCCTTGGGTCCCTTGGGATTTTGCAATGGATGCTTTCCAGTTCCTGTTATTTATTTGTGTCTGCTTTGCTAGTTATATCTAGAACATCTTGTTCACATACCTTTTATTTTTCCTCATTCCTCTGCTCTTCAGGGTTCAAACCATATTTTTGAATATAGGTTGATTTATCCAACATTGTCCTTTAGCATATTCACATTCAAATCCTGCTGCCTTTAATTTACTAACAAGAACAAAAAATGATTCTTTTCCCATCAGTCACTAATGATTTGCAAGAGGACAGAATCACCCTCCAGTCATGACCTGTCTTTATGTGCACAATCAACCCAGGAATCAAATACCATGTTTCTTCCCATTTATGGTTTCCAATTTTCCAACCTTTTCTTCATCCATCACCTTGACTCTGCCATTCCAACCCACCCTAAAATGGTAGAAACAACTAATTAAATCAGCCACATCCACAGGCACCTATTTACATGCTGTTTTTGTTGAATTTTGACCTGCCTTCTTCTTCACCTCACGAGATACACCTCGGGGGCTTCTCCACACAGATAGGGGGACAGTCTAAAAGACCTCAGCTGTACCACTGCACAAGTCACACCACTCTCAAAGTTCCATTTCTCAGCTCTAAAATGTGAATGACAGTTTTCATGAATTGTTATAAAATATGCGTTAGGTAAAATGACGGAATCTAGATGAGTGCCTTGAAACTGAAAAGTGGAGGGGCATTTCCTCTCTTGGGCTCTCTTCTACTTTTATCAAACATTGTGTTTATTTTGTTTCCTTTACCTCTAATAGCCTCTCCCTGGAGGTCAGTTAGAGTGTTGCTTTGAGCAGACTGTCCTCCCTATGGGCAGCTTGAATTTCCCAGAGACTCTCAGGATGTGTCTGAAAATAAATAGGTTTTTATTTGCTTTTCCTGTAGTGTTTTTTCTTTTCTTTTTTTTTAACACAAAGTTTGGCCCCTGGGTAGTTACAAAGTGAGAGTCCAGGAAGTCTCTGGCCTTCTGTCTTCCCATATTGACTTAACACCAGAAACAATTGGAGTGATGTGCGAGATCCTCCGAGGGGGAGCTCAGTTACCGCTGTGGTGCTTTCCAGACCTGAGGTAAAATGTGTCCAGGAAGCTTGCTGAGAAATACAGAGCAGGCAAGGTTCCAAACCAGTGAGGTCTGAGGTGTTGCTTTTATCCTTTGTCTAAAGATATTTACACAGAGGCTTCTTCAGCCCCTGTGAACCTCTTGACTGGATCTTATGTAGAGGGTGAGATATCTAATGAGACTACTGAGAAACTCCAGGAAATAAAGAAAGAGAAAACTAAGAAGTTACCCTTATTTCAAGGCACAAAGACAACTAACCTTATATTTTGGTGATTTCATCTCAGCTTTCATTCAAGTGTAACTTTTTGCCATATACATACATATGTTTTTTTATATATTTATATATATAGATGTATACACATGTGAGTGTGTGTGTGTGTGTATGTATACTTGGTACTGGGGATTAAACCTAGGTGTGCTTAACTACTGAGCCATATCTCCAACCCTTTTTATTTACTATTGTGGATACAGAGTCTCACTAAGTTGCTTAGGTCCTTGTTAAGTTGCTGAGGGCCTTGCTAGGTTGCTGAGGCTGACCTTGAATTTGCAATCTTCCTGTCTCAGCCTCCTAAATTGCTGGGATTACAAGTGTTTGCCACTTCACGCAGCCATATATATATATACATATATATATATATATATATGTATGTATGTGTGTGTATATACATATATATATACATATATATTATTTGCTGATTTTTCACTTAGCATTTGACAATGTAGATTTTTCACTTAGCATTTGACTATGTATTATATCATGGATTGCCTAAAATTCTATAAATCTCATTTTAAATACTGTTTCATTATAGGTACACCATAGCTTACTTAGAGCTTTCTCCTTTACATAAAACATTGAATTGGATATTTTCCACTTTTTATTATTATCACACTATGATCTACATTTATACAATTTATTAGCACTTTATTATTTTTAGCTCCACCAACAATAAGTAATAATGACTGCTTCAGCACACTCATCATCATTGAACTGTTACCCTTTTCCCTCCCTAGCTTTGCTCACTTTCAAAAACAGTTGGGAAAAAAATAGCTGTTTTAATTCATATTTTATTTCTTGACCATTTTTGTCTGTATTTTAATATTTCCTCAGTTTACTTCAAAAATCACTTAATAGTCATAAACTAAATGCTAGGAATTAAGAATAAAAAGACATAGTACTTGCCTTCCATAAATATCTGGCCTAGTGGTTGATAAACTATACTTATCTGTCTACTTGCATGTATTATTGATCTATGTGACTTTTTAACAAAAATAAAGTTATAAACATTTTGTCATAATTTTGGAAAACATTTTTATCTCCTAGTTTCTAGTTTGACTTTAATTTTATTCTTTTACCATTTTTTTTTTTTTGCACACAGTTTGGAATTTTTATTTGTAATTTATTCATGGCTTTTAATTTTAGAAATTCCTTCTGATTATTCCTAGAATAATCATAGAGGAATTAACCTATAATAACCTTTCTTTTGTATTTTTATCATTTTATTTATTAATTTTGTTGGAATTTATTTCAGTATATAGTTTAGATAGCAACAAATTTTTTTTTCAAAATAATCTCATGATTAAGTGATTGCATATTAATCACTTTTAGCATTATGTAGTGATGAGCTAACATAATTCTTGGTGACTATAATTGATAATACTTATTATTTACTTGAAATTTGCTTAGAAAGTAGATTTTTAAGTGTTCTTATCACCAAAAAGGAGAAAAAAAAAGTACCTGTGTGAAGTAATGCACATGTGTTAATTTGTTTGATAGTAATAATCCTTTCATGATGTCTGTCAAATGACCACATTGTATGTCTTATTATATGTACTTTTTATTTATTATACCTCAACAAATCTAAGAAAAGACATTCCAATCAGGGGGGGAAAAAAGTAGTGCTATCCTAAGCTTTATCATTAATAAAAGACTGCTTATAAGTGATTGTCTTAAATTTTCTAGTTATACACTTATCTCTGCCAATAATGAAAACGGTTTCCTTTTACATCAGATCCTGATCATTAAAACTAACATAGTAATAAAATGCATTATCTTTGCACATATCTGCATGAAAATGTCTTGCTTTGAAATCCACTTTTGTCTTTTGCTCCAGGAGCAGTATATTTTTATCCATCAGTGTGTTCAACTGATGTGGATGAAGAAGAAGCAGCAGTTCTGCATCAGTGATGTCATATATGAGAATGTTAGCAAGTCCTAGTTCTGAATCTGGAGCAGTAAGTAGAGAAGAGCCCATCACAGGTGCTCTGTCTTAGAACAGTAGGAGGGGAGGGGAGGGCATAAGTCATAAGGTAGCAGTAGTCATTGGTATTGGCATTAGTAGTCTTTTATATTCACACTAGTCTTTGTGTCCAAGTCTCAGCACACAGGGAGAAACAAATACCATAGCATATCTTTGAGCTTTAGTTTTGGGGTAGCAACAAGCAGGAACTTCTGCAACCCATGATGATTTGAGCTCCATTCCCTCTGTCCAGAACCTTAAACCATTCTGATATTGGATACATGCTTGCAATAGAGGGTTACTACTCTATCTACCCAGATATTTTGTTCCAATATTTATTGATTACAAGGGTCATGTAAGGATTACACAGTTACCTAAACTAGAATGGACACTCGAAAAAAGAAAAACAGTATTGAAAATAGAGTCTCAGGTTAGAGGAGTCTGAAAAAGCCTTTATCTCACCTATTCTGTGAGTATGTACTTGAGAGCTCAGTGAAAACATTAGTAACACATTCAATTTCCTGAACACAAACTGCCTAGGAGATCATATTTTGGATGTGTAATTTTGGGTGAGGTAACAAGTAAGCAGACTCTTTAGAGCAGTAAACAGGGTGTAGGTGATTGTAAATATGCTGGGGCTGGGGGATGACAGAGTGGGAAGAGGAGTCAGCGCACTGTGGGAGAAATATTGCAAAGATAGAAAGCATATGGGTCAGTGGTGGCAGAATAGGATTAGCATTGTACCCCTATATCCATCGAAGAAGATGCAGAGGCAGCATAAATAAGCAGGAAGGATAAAGAATAAGGAAGGACAGACTTAATTGCAAATAGAAAGAGACATTCAGACACACAGAAAGGAGTCACACAGATAAATTCACATCCACACAGGCTGTAGGCTGAGTATAATGAAAGCTCATGGTAGAGTCAGGGGGAGGTTGCTGGTATCCAGGCTGCTTACTGTTTTTCTCTCATTCACAGGAGAGGACATGATGTGCACCCATCCTCCCTTGCTTCCAAACTTTTGGGGGGCCCTGATAGTGATTTTGCTAAAATGAGCCCCAACTTTGTAGTATGTGGCCAAGGAGATAATTTATCTCATAGAAGCACCGGGAAGACTTAGCCTTAAAGAGCCTACAGTGTCTTTTGGACTCTTTCACTTCTGGACATTTAATGGACCAAATTCAACAGATCACCAGAAAGGTCAAGATGCTCTGCAAAGGGCAGGAAGTACAATACTTCCAAAGAGTTTAGTTGGCCCTTTGCTGGTTGGGCTGAGTTGCTTTTTTTTTTTTTTAAGTGCAATAATTTTTGTATGTGTGTGATTTTTATCAGAAAGTTGAATTGTTTTCCTCCTACACCACTGATCAACTCCATAGCCCAGGAAGGAACAGACATTATTAACATTCAATTTACCTCATTATTTAAAAGAGGCATGGCCACACAGGAAAAAAAATGATTATTCTACTTGAAAGAAATTGAACCATCAATATCTGTATTCCAACCTTGAAACTGCTAGATCAGGAATGGGGAGGGTGGATGGGGAAGAGGCAGGAGTTCTACCCACAGATCAACCATGTATCATTTCCTATTCCAAATATGAAAAACTGTACTTCAAAGTAGAGTAGAAAAATATTTGTCTTAATTGTTCTAGTTCTTGATGGTTTTCTTCTTATTAACAGTTGGGTGTTTTCCTCCTTGGCCCTTCGGGACTAGTGTCACAGTTCAGGTTCCTTTTCAAGAAACCAGATCTGGTTCAGAAGAGTTTCAACTCTGATTATAAACTCCATTGCTGTCTGAGCAATCTTGGTGCCTAGAGTTTGCATTTCTTTTTCTGTTGACCTGCACATTATGTGAGAGCTCTTCCTCTGAGAAGTATAGGCAGTGGAAATGCACTTTCTTTCCCCCCAAAGAGCTGGGAACTTAACGAAGTTATGGCAATGAACTGCAGCATGCTAGGACAATTATTTGGCTACATTCTTTTGTAATATTGTCAGGCGTCTCTGTGGATTCTGGCAGAGATTTCATTTTGTTTTGTTTTCTTTTGGGTTGTCAGTTTCATTTTTTTTTAACCTGTGTAACGTGTAACATTCTATTCTTTGGATTTTGTATAATTACAATACATGATTGTGTATCGTGACATGAATACTGTCAAAATGGACATTGATGGCATTGTGAAGCCTGTTATTTTGTGCCACTTTCTGAGAAATAAGAGGTAAAGGTGTGGACTAAGGAAAATATTGAGTTGCAATTAAATACAAGCTGGCTGCTTCACTGTGGCAATGTGGCCCTCCTGTGCCTTCCTGGGTGTTCTTCCAGGAGGTTTCCTGCCTCTTTGTTTATCTGATCATTGCCCCTTTCACCTGGCTTCCTTCCATTCCGGATCGTCTTCATGAAGTCATGGATAGAATCTGAGTTTAATATTTCATCAGTGACCTTAGCGTTGGTAAAGGATGCCAAATGAACAGCTCTGCTCTGCACCCCACCGACTCTCGTCAATGAGAAAGCCTGGCCACAGCAGACCTTGGCAAAGGTCCTTGTGTGATCCAGCCAACAAGTCTCAGTTTCACCTTGTGGGGAGGTTGGCAGAGGATGTCCACACATGGTGGGTTAACAGCTTGGGCTCTGGGGGGATTGTCAATTGTTACTCACCTACTTCACTCTACTTCTTGTTTCCCTGCTGCCATTTCCTCCTCTCCTCACCCCACGCCTTTATTTCCCCTTTTGGACACTTTAGAACAGACATGATTAATGGAAGGTAGTGAGCCCATGTGTGACATTCTTAGATTCTCGCACAGGGACAGGGCAGGGGAAGAGTGTGGGAAGGGCGGATGCCATGGATGGGCAAGATGGCAACACATTCTCCGCACTGCCAAGGAGAAGCTTACAGAAGCCTTGTAGCCAGGAACACAACTTCCCATGAAACAAAGCATTTCATAAATATTTCATGTTTTTCTTGAGCACCTTTTCACAGTAGGGATTAAATAATGCCAGATCAATTTTCCCAGAAGAAAAGAGGAGGAATACAGCGTTTAGATTTAAGACTCAGAGTCAAGACTATAGATAGAAAGGTCCCATGGAAGCACTGGGTTAATTCCTTCAGAGGTTCATGTAGTCATCACTCTGTTCTTCACTGGGGTCCTCGGTTTCAAGAGTTTATGGTGGGAAAAGGATCCATCTAGCAAAAGACTTGGGCTTTAATGTTGATAATTACTTTGAAACTTTTCTATGCTTAGTCTCACTTAACAAACTGTGGAATGACCTAATAATAGCTCTATGTTTTGTAGGTATGAGTATTGGATATGATCATTCATCCAAAGGTGCTTTGTATCTTGTCCTCTTCTGTACCCTAGCACTACTCCAACCATCTGTTCCCACCCCAGGACACAACTTTCATATTCAGATGGGAGGCTTCCAGGGTCTCTGTATTATTAATTCGTTATTTTTTAACCATTTGAGTAATACTTGGTAGGGGAAAAAAAACACAGAGGAATTTGCATATGCAATTCACAATAGCCTGTGTAACACCAAGAAAGAGGTAAAGACTTTAAAATTACAAAATATTTGCTTCTGAGTGCTATTGAGATCAAATTCCTTGACTGCAAAAGACAATTTGTGCAGTTGAAAAACTACTATTAAGATCTAATTTACAAATTTAAAAATTAACACCAATATATCCATCAGTGTACATTATATGATTTTATTTAACTTGAAAAAAAATAATAATGAACGGCAATATTTTTTGTACAGATTTCTAATACAGGGTCTACATTTTCCCAGTGCAAATTTTAAGTGAAAAGGGTAATAAGATATTTTTAATGTCAGGCTTTTAAATGTTTCTCCTTTCCTAAAGCTGTCCCTGTCCTCAGAGGGTGACATATCTCTCAAAGGAGGCTCTGATGTTAACATGAAAATGAGGCTTTGGATCTGAATTTTTTGCAGGTCACATGATAGCTGCTTGCAGGAGAATTGGGTGTTAGCCAAGGAGTTAAAGTTACTAAGTCCAATCTCTTAAGAGCCAAAATTCTCCCTGCTTTCTAGCAAGGATGCCTTCCTTTACACCTCGGGAAATGCCTGATGCAATGTACTTCAAATAGCTGGCTGGTTTCCTAGCACACAGATCTCTAGGCTGGCACTTGGCACAGGGATAGAGTCCAGGAGCCATGCCCATGACTGAGTATGACATTTGCTTTGGCCAAAAGGGTTAGAAAGCAGCAAAAGCATGATAGGCACAACTGCAGACTTCTACACCTTGTTCTCAATAGCCCCACTTAGGTGCATCTGAAAGAACGCCATGGCATCTCTGAGGCCTTGCAGAACAGTAGGGTTTTTGTTTTCAGTCTCAGTTGGTGCTTATCGGAAGCCCTTATCCTGATGGTTCACTTATTTAAAGATGGAGTATAGTGTTTAGCTCTGAAAGCTGCGTGGTAACAGACATGAACAGACTGAAGGTTGTCCTGGCAGGATCACCAGAACCTTTAGAAATGTGGGGGAACAAGAGGTCACTGTAACAAATCCTGGGAAAACTGGAACTAGTAAAACTGGAGTAAAGAGACATACGCTCATTCAATCACTTCTTCAGCAAACATTTATCTAATCACGTAGAAGGAGTCAATCAACCAGCTAATGAATGATTTCCTGACCACTTGCAATATGTTAGGCACTATGGTGAGCACAAATGGAGCCATATGCTGGCTTCTAAAAATACATTAAGAATCAGAGTTTCCCGGTTGTTGGAAGGACAGAGAAAACATTAGTCAAGTCTTTCCCAACATTTTCTTCCTATATCTCCCAAAGTGTTGTCAATTTATCTTCTGGATATGCCCATATGCTTTCTTTTTAGTGGCTTATATGACAGAACAATGGTACCTGTTGCCCTTGTTACTTTTCAACCACCAGAGACTCTGACATGGTCCATCTTTCTTGATCAGCATCAAAAAGGTAGTCCTACTCTCCACTCAGAGTGGGACTCTCAGCCTCACATATCCCTGGCAGATGGCTAAATCTCGACTACTGAGCACACCCAGCATGGGGAATCATTACCTCAACAAGCAGCCCATCCCTTCATTTTTTAGAAACCCATTTTCTTTCTTCTATTTACACATCCAAGGACATCACAGCATTAAGAATGTATGAATCGTGGTTCTCATGGATATTACAGACTGGAAACCCAAGTCTACTTCTTCATCTCAGTAAAAAGGCAGGTGCTATGTGTGACACTGCCCATGGCTGCTTTGAATAGAGGAATGGCTTCTTTCTTGGCAGCAAAGGGGTGACATTTATACCAACTTTCAGGGGAGCAATGGCAATTTCTTTTTAATGTGCTTGGCTCTTCATATACATATTCTCCTAACTTTGGAATGTATGAGGTAGGAATACCCAGTCAACAGGTAAACAAGAGAGGTTAAGAGGCTGAGGGTATAGCTCAGGGGTAGAGTGCTTGCCAAGCATTTGCAAGGCACTGGGTTTGATTTTCAGCACCACAAGGAAGGAAGGGAGGGAGGGAGGGAGATAGGAAGGAAGGGAGGGAAAAGGCAAGCCAGCCAATTAAGTTAAATTACAAAAATTATTGGGTCATATAGTGACAGAAGCAGGATTCCTGACCAAGCTTTGTCCAACCCCCAGATCCTTCCCCCCACACTACTTCATGTTGCTTCTCATTATACTTATCATTAATAAGGTGTAACAGAATAGAATTAATTGCTTCATCTCCAGGTTATATGTTTAATATGTCAAGGAATTTTTTTGTACCAGGGGCTGAACCCAAGGGTGCTTAACCACTGAGTCATGTCCTCTGCCCTTTTTTATATTTTATTTAGAGACAGGGTCTCGCTGAGTTGCTCAAGGCCTTACTAAATTTGAACTTGCAACCCTCCTATCTCAGCCTCCCAAGCCACTGGGATTACAGGTGTGTGCCACTGTGCCTGGCTTAACCTGTCAATTTGAGAAATGGTACTGTGTGTGTGTGTGTGTGTGTGTGTGTGTGTGTGTGTGTGTTGCTAGGGATTAAACACAGGAGTTTATGCATGCTAGGCAAGCAATTTACTGAGCTACATCCTCAGTCTGAGAAATAGTAACTTTCTAATCCTCTAAGAAAAGCGTCTCATCCCAGGCACTGAGGAAGAGACTTGTGACTAAGGTGGATTTGACAAGGTCCCACATTCAAGGATTTCACGTTCTAATGTTCTGGTATGGGAAGTCAGAAGTGAAAATAACGGCCACGAGGTGTTACAGATACTGTGATAGAAACACATCAAACATCCAAGGAAGGTCTGGGAGCCAGGGAGGAGGACATTGGTGGTATAGTAGTGAGCATGCTGCTGCCTTCTAATGCAAGCCCAAGGGAAAGACAGGTGATTTTTTTTTTTTTTTTTGGTGGAGAGGATGGGGGTCAGAAAAGAATATACTGTCACATTAAACCACACTCATGACATACATTCATTCCTACATTCAGCAGACATTCTTAAAATTCCCACTATATATCACTCACTCGGGTCCAGATAGTTGACCAATCATCCAACCCTGCCTCTGTACCTTTACTTCTTGGTAAAAGTGATAATTTCTTTCTAGGACTCCATAGATGGCTCCAGCTCAGAGATCACTCAGAAGAATCCAGTGGATGCACTGTTAATACATATGTAAGACAGCTCATGAGAACTACATTTTCCAGAGCTTTGCAGTTCAGTTGGAGCCATGTGACTGAGTTCTAACCAATGAGATGGGAGCTTTCTGGCCCAAGAACCATGAAAATCGCCAGAAACATCCCTCTCTTCTTCTCTTTCTCCCTACCCCACGCATCCACTTTGACAGACATGATAGTACCAAAAAATGGAAGGATCCTGGGTCCTTGAATGAGGAATACCTTCCTTTCTTGGCTCATGATGTTATCAGGGAGGAGCTCTCTACCTGTGGTCACTGGTAGTCTGGTGTTTTCCGAGTAGTCAACCTGCCCTTCATTTATGTGGCAGCACAAGGATATAGTCTTAATAATTATGTTTCTTCTCAGCCAAAATGGGAGTTTTTCAGGACAGTGGTGTATGACTTCCCAATAAAATTCTCATAAGATAGGTTAAAGATGACATAGTTTAATACAAGGTTAACCCACAATGCAAAACAAGGGCTCAGGGAAAGGCCACAGAAGCAATGAGGGTGCTGTCAATAACTTTTTAATGGAAATAAATACATTCTTCCCCAGAAATGGTTTTCCTCCAAATTAGATGTCTCCTAATCTTGTTTTTGGTTTGTTTGGTTTTGTTTTTGTTTGTTTACTTTTTTTTTAATTGCTTTCCAAATCCTGTAACAAGGCCATTGCTTAGGAAACCTACTATAAAAATGTTAAGCTTTACATGCATCTATTGGTTCTGAATCAGAGGACTCTATTCCTACTAACAATGGGCCTCAGAGTAGTTTCACACCAATAAAAGCCAAACACACAGGGAGCCCTGAGGCTTGGCATATGGGGCAACACCAGGCAATCCAGTGGCTTGCACTGTGTCTGTCCTGGTGAGCTCCAGGGTTGTTGATTGAAGTTCAAAGCCAGCTGACATAAAATGGAAGAACATCAAACAATCCAAAGGGCTCTTTAAACTAGGAAAATTTATGAGCAACTACTAACTTCACTATAAATACAAAACAGATTTGTCTTGGAAGGAATCCTTCATGTCCTAAGCAAAACTGTATCACATTGTCCCTTAGCCAGCAAACATGAGAAGCAGTAACAGAATAGGGCCAGCAGTACAGCAGAGCAGAGCAGTTTAGAACAGGAAACTGTGAATGGAAAGAGACTGGAGCTAAAACCCTGTTCCCAACTGTGACTTCACTGTGTAATCTATGAAATGAAACAGTGTTGGTACTTTTCTCAGAGCATCTTAGTTCAGGCTACTGTAACAAAGTACTATAGAGTTGGTGGCTTAAAAAGCAGAAATTCATTTCTCATAATTCTGGAAGCTGGAAATTCAAGATCAGGGTGCCTACCTGATTGGCATGCTGACGGCTCTCCTCTGGCTTCCAGTCTGCTAACTTCTCACTTTATCTTCACATGGCAGAAAGAGTGAGAGAGCTGCTGGGGTCCCTTTGATAAAAACATTAATCCTATTCACAAGGGCAATTAATTCCCGAAGTCCCACCTCCTAATATCATCACAATTGGGGTTAGGATTTTAACATACAAATTTTAGGAGGACACATTCAGTCCATTGAACAGGGCTTCAAAAAGGTAAATAGCATGTTTAAAAAAACAGTACCTGGAATAACTTAGTATATTATATGACCACCCAGTACATGCCAATCTCCCATGGTCTCCAATGCCCATCCTGGAGTTCTTTGATAAGTTTAATAAGAGCATCTGAAACTGGTACCTAAGCCAGGCTGACTCAGTTTCCCCAGGGTAACACCTAAACTCCCTTCCCTTGACCCCTATACTCAGAGTCACAGACCTCGAAATATAAATATGTTGTAGACATGTGGTACCAAAGCAGGAGCTGCTCCTCCAGATGAGAATCCTGGATTGCCAGGCCTGGCTTTGAATTTCATTCTTTAGCAGCAAATGCATGAGCAATGTGTGTGTTTTATGTCCAATGTATGCAACCCACATGGGAGGGGTTCCTTACAAAGCAATGCTGGGGCAGGGTTCACAGTGAAGATATCACAGTTCTGAAGACAATCTGTGCAGGTTCACTGTACCCAAACTGTGTCTAAAAATCTCACTACTTCTAAGAGGAGGAAGCTGATTTGTATAAACCTTAATGTGCAATCATGCCTTTACTCAGAGTCACAGACCTGTGACTGTGTCGAGTTAAGAACAGAGGCTGGGAGGAAGAGGCACCACATGGTGAACGTCACTTAATCCCTCTGTGAACCAGTTTCCTTGTTTGTTAATGGGAGTAACAAGCACTTCCTCCACAGGGTTCTGTTGAGGATTAAATGTAAAGCCCTTGGCATGGTGCCTGGTGGTTTGGCGATGCTGAGTGGCATAATTAAAAAAGTATGGTTAGAGTCACAGAGCTCTGCACTATGATGCTTAGAAGCCAGGTGACCTTCAGAAGCCAGAGGTCACCTACTATATCTGAGCCTGTGTTCACACATACACACACACACACACACAAACACACACACAATATTTGCTTTTTGGAGTTGTGTTAAATCTAAGAATTGGTTGTGTAAAGCACTAGCCAAGGGTCTGGCAGAATAAGCATTGAATAAATTCTATATGATTCTTTAAATCCATGAGTCTCTCTCTTTCTCTCAGCACATTTAGACCACCAAACCATCCTACTCCTTCCAGCACCAAGACATGCACAGGGTGAGTGTGCCTCTTGTGTTTCTCCATTCCCCGTGGGCACACTTACTCTGAGCACTCTGGTCCGGTTGGTTTGCTCCCTCCAACAGCAGTAATAACCCTCCACGCTAAATGCTGCTACACTTGGAGTTGACAGCCCCATAAGAGGCGGAGGACTTATATGCACATAAAATGTCCCCAAGTGGTACAGGAAACTCCAGTTGGACAAATGCTAAAAGAACTGGGATGCCTTACATCTAAATTCTGCCCTAGAATAAGACTGGTTTTGTAGATGAGGAAATAAACCCCTTTCTTTTGCCATTTTCCTAAGGTAAAATATGTCCACATTTATTGACTACAATAAGAGCTTGCTACAAGATATCAATGCTCCAACCGGCTCACCTTGCAAAGGGCAGTACTTTTTGAGACAGAAAACAGCCTATGGCAGTTGGCTGAGTCTGGGGCCCAATAACTCTGCTGCTTCTATTCATTTATGTGAAGTAAATCAGTCCTTTACCACCTGCCCCCTAGAAGACAGAGGGGACCCTCTCCCCATAGTCACTTGCACTAAATGTGTACATATTGCCAGTTCTGGTCTGGCTATTCCAGGGACGCTAAGATTGGTTAATTTTGGCCCTGATTTATTAGTATCTTAAATAATTTCTACTTCAAAACATTAATGTGGAACTAAAAGAGGATTCCAAAAATAAATATTCCTATCTAAACAATAAGAGGGTGTCCAGCTACCTGAAATTCCCCCAAGATGTAAAAGACTGTTGAGACTAAGAGCTATATTTCCAGGTCTGACTGTTGCCAGGGAACAATAAGCACATAGTCAGCCTTCACGATTCCCTGTAAGGGTCTTCAGGGAGGAGGGAACTTATGGGATCAGCAATTTCCAAAAGAGAATGTCTCCTTTTCAGCTTCATCCAGAGAAACTGATTCTACCTGTGGTATGAATACAGTGGTATGCTACATAAAATTCCATTTAAAAAATATACCATTTTTGCTTAAATATTTTTTAAACACTGACCTATGCTATCTGGGAGAAAAGAAGATTTGCATGATATTTAGAAATCCAAGAAAACTGACTCCAAATTTAGTTGTTCCCAAGTGACCTTTTTTACAAACCACTTATCTGAGTCTTTAATTTCCTCATTTGTAAACTGAGGATATATATTAAATTAGCAACATACACGAATTCAACTAATTTCCCTTAAGGATAAATGGGAGGGCAGAAAGCCTTAGCATATGAGTAGCTCAAGGTAAGAAACTATAAAATAGGACACACTGAAATACCCATAGATTTTTATTTCTCACGCATATGAGTGTGTCTGAACATTTGTGTGCACGTACATGTGCAATATGGATTATACCCAGATTTTCCATAGATCAAAAAATCTATCTGTTCACTTTTTGGAGATAATAGGAATGACCAAAGCTTAGGAAATTGTTTTCCACTCCAAAGCCATCTGAGAAAGAAAAGATTGTTTCAAGCCTTTTCTACCCAAGACAGCCCAGAAAAGGTTCAGGTATTGGGCCAAGTGACTGCGGATGCATTCAGGAAGGAAAGAGCCCATGGGATCAGCCTGAACAGGACCATCTGGGCCTGGCAGAAGTCCTGGTGCATTGCCCGCCTCCTCCCAGCACCCATCTAAAGGCAATGTGCCTCAGGCTGTTTAGGAGCATCAGCTGTTCAAATGTCTCAATATACACAGAAATCCAGCACGAGGACCTCAAATCTCAGAGCTCTTGATAGCCACATCTTCCCCAATTTAGCTCATCATCTGATTGCATAGTTATTTCTGTTTATCTTATCAGAACTTGGCTATGTGAAATAAATCAGTCCTTTACCACCTGCCCCCTAGAAGCTAGAGGGGACCCTCTTCCCATAGTCACTTTTTTTTTTTCCATTTTGAACCTTTCTTTCACAAATGTGATGAGAAAAACCTGGACATTTAGATATTACAAGATAAGCTTTTCCTAAGCATGCCCACTGCCTGTGCCCCCCAAACTGAGGACTTCCCATAAAACTAAGCTCAGAGCCCTGTGTTTTTTCCTGTCTTCGACTCTGAGGATGGAAAGATCAAAGAAGTAAATAAAGAAGGTTGTGAAGTGATGTGGGAACAGGTCTTGAACATGTAAGAGAAGAGAAGGGACTGGGGAACCAAGAGATTGAAAAGAGAAGGGGTGAGAGAAAAAAAGAGACACAGGTTTAAAATGGAATTCCTGTGGGGGACCCAGAACTGAATACAAACCCTTCTCTGGGCATCTCCTCCAACCACAGCTTTATGAGCATTTTGTTTGGTTTGTTTTAAATAAGGAAAAGACTATCCACGAGAAAGACTGTTTTCCCTTTTCAATTCATCCCAAGGGGGCATTTATATAACCCTACAAAGATCTTTCATGCTGATATTAACTTAAAGGTGTATCCTTTGGGAAAAACTAAATGTCACAAACATAAAATTACAGTCTCACAAATCAGTACTGCTAGTTTTAGAATATAATTTTCCCCCAGGAGATCAATGAGATAAGCTGCAGGGATAAATTGTAAAGCAGTTCTTTAGATTGTATATTTTTTGAATACCTCATTCTTAAAGTAGATATTAAGTGTTTACTAAATCAACATTGTCTTATGCTGAGAAAAAAAGCCTTCACATAAACTCTTTTATTGAATTTCTACAGTTCTCTAATATTGTTCCAGTTTCCTTATGCAAGCATTGAGAAACAGGTGAGAAAACCCAACCTAGTGATATTTCTACCCAACCCTCAGTATAGCCCCTATACATTTAATTTTAAAAATAAATCTTAAAATTTCCTATAATTTTCTTAGAGAAAAATATGAAAAAAGGAGTTTTTTAAGTAATTAGAGGACCTCTCACATTAGTTTCCCATGACCTAGTGCCTATTAAAAAAGAAGGAAAAGAGATAAAATTCTATCGACTACTTTTTATAAGCAGACCAAGATCACAATATTTAGAGTAAGAAACTCACTGGCTCTGCCCAGGGATATTCCCCAACTTCAGTGCAGCAAGCTAAGACCCAAGCAGAGCAAGTTAGTTCCAATGAGCTGAGGAGGCAAAGATCAGAGTTCAGGATTCTAGAAGCAGCTGAAATTTCTAAGGAAGGGGTACCAGAATGGAGGGATTGGGCAAAAAGTGGTTGCAGAAATTGGTGAGTCTACCGTGAATTCTTGACACAGGGAAACATAGCTCAGAGTTTATCAGAGAGTGTCTGCTTCAGGATTAAGAATATAATAGAGCTGTCAGAAGCCACTGTGTTGGAGGACACTGCGGTCCAATCCAGAAAGAAAGAGGAGACTTATTTGGCACCTTTTAATAACCTGGGAATCTAGCTGAGATGTCAAGTATCCTGGGCATCATCTAAAGCAAAACCCCAAGAAAGGTCACACCTTAGAACTCAGGAGCCCACTGTAGAGTAAAAATGATTCAAGTACAAACAAAGCCTAAAGTCAAGCCTGACAAGATTTGCAGAGGAAAGAGAGTGTTTAGATCAAGTCCCAATAAGTTAGAGGATCATGAAAAAAAAAAAAGTTTTCCATGCTCCAGTCTAACAAAGCACAAATAGCCTAAACAAGACCAAGGTGATCAACCAGCATGAAACCCACCCACTGGAACAGGACTAAACACACACCAAGGTAGATAAAATATTCCAGAGCATCTGAAGCATGTCTTTTACAATGTCAAGAATAAAAATTATGACTAATTCACAGAAACAAAAAAATAGGACCCATATGGGATGGTGATAGGAAACAATCAACAAAAAACTGAGCATGGAAGGCCCCAAAATTGGACTTAGCAGAAGTCTGCAAAGTTGTTTTTATGTGTCATAGAAATAAAATAAAGTGCATTTAAAGAAGTAAAGGAAATAGTATTTTAATGAATGAGCAGATAGAAAACCTCAGCAAAGTAATGGAAGCTATAGAAAAGAACTAAGTGCAAATTCTTGAAATGATGAAATAATTGAGTCAAAACTTCTATGGATTGTCTTAAAAGAAAATTGAAAAACAGAAGATTACAGGAAAAAAAAGAATAGTGGGAATGACTTTTTAAATTAATGGAAATTCAAGGATTTTGAAGCTAATAAGTTGCTTAATATATAGGTAAGAGGAGAATAAGGTAAGGAAAGGAAAGAGAATGGAGAAGAAAAAATAATAGAAAGAACAAGGTCTTCAATGATGGGAAGATATTGACTTTAGATCCACAAAGTCAATGAACCTGCAAATGGGATAAATACAAAGTAAATATTCATCTGTCAACTCTATTCATCATATTCATCTGTCAACTCTATAATAAAATTATTGAAAATGAAAGATACAGAAAAGAATCTTGAAAAATAGGGGAAAACATGAATGGTGGCTGAGTTGTCATAAGGAACAATGGAAGCCAGAAATCAATGGAATGACATTTCTAAAGTGTAGAATGGTAAGTGGTAACCTAGAAATTTATAAACAGTGGAAACATACTTTAAAAGCAAAATAAAACTGTACTCCCAATTTTGACCAAGGAGAAGTCAAAGGGACTAAATTTATTCTCCAACCTGAAATAATAAAATAAAATATATTCAAGAGTTTTCAAGATATTTGGACACTACACAATGAATGACAGTGATTGCTGAAAGATGGAAAACACATGAGATTATCTCTACAATTGCTTCAGCTTTCTTCCTGAAACACATTTCTTATGAGGAATGTAACAGACTTGCAGTGTTGAGATGATAAAGCTTACAGTATGAGAAGGTCAAGAAAACTAAAGTTCACAGACTGCGGTGAAGAGCAAAGATCTGCATCAGGTCCCCATGGAGTTTTCAAATGAGTATTCATCAGTGTATGATATGAGAAAAGTGTGAAATGCCAAGAAAGGATCCACCTGAAAAATACCATATTTTCTTTTTATATAATTATTAAATCTCAGAGACCAAACATGACTAGTAATAGTACTTATTCCTAGCAGCCAGATTGGAAAACATTCTAAATTTTTATTGGCACACATCGTTGTACATATTGATGGGATTTATTGTTATATATCCATGCATGCATACAATATAACAATATAATTTGGCCAATATCATTCCTCAACACTTCTCCCCTCCCTCCCTGTCTTCTACCCTTGGTCCCTTTCCTCTACTGATCTCTCTTTGATTTTTAGGAGATCCACACCCACCTTTGTTTTCCTCTTTCCTCTCCAGCTTCAACATATGAGAGAAAACATACAGTCCTTAACTTTCTTCTGAGTTTGACTTATTTCACTTAATGTGATCCTCTGTAGTTCCATTCATTTTCCTGCAAATTATTTCACTTAATGTGATCCTCTGTAGTTCCATTCATTTTCCTGCAAATGCTATAATTTCATTTTTCTTTATGGTTGAATAAAATGCCATTGTGTATATATACCATATTTTCTTTTTATATATAGATTTTTACTTGCATGTGGACACCTTTATTTTATTTATTTTTAAGTGGTGCTAAGGATCAAACCCAGTGCCTCACACATGCTAGGCAAGTGCTCTACCACTGAGCCACAACCCCAGGCCCCATATTTTCTTTATCTAGTCATCCATTGATGGAAACCTTGGCTGGTTCCATAATTTGGCTATTGTGAATTGTTCCACTCTAAACATGGGCATGCATATATCACTGTAGTATGATGATTTTATTCTTCAGGGTAAATACTGAGAAATGGTATAGATGGGTCATAAAATGGTTTCACGCCTAGTCTTTTGAGGAGACTCCATACTGATTTCCATAGTGATTGTACTAATTTACAGACCCACCAATAGTGTTTATTATTAAACATTTATTATTATAGCATTTATTATTATTTATATTCTTAAGGACTGCCATTATGATGGGTATGAGATGAAATCTCAGTGTACTATTGATTTGCACTTCCCCAATTGCCAGTGATGATGAATACTTTTTCATGTATTTATTGGCCAATTGTATTTCTTCTTTTGACAAGTGTCTACTTACTTTCCCATTTATTAATTGGGTTATTTTTTAGCATAAAGATTTTTGAGGTCTCATATATTCTAGATATTAATCCTCTGTCAGAAGAGGAGATAGCAAAGATTTACTCCCATTCTGTGGTTTCTCTTCAAACTCGCAATTCCTTTATTATACAGAAGCCTTTTAATTTGATGCTGTCCAATTTATTAATTCTTGGCATCATCATTTCCTGAACTTTAAGGGTGCTATAGAGAAAGTCATTGCCTATGTCTAAAAGCTGGAGTGTTGAGCCTACATTTTCTTCTAGGAGTTTCATGGTTTCTGATCTAATTCTGAGGTCTTTAATCCATTTTGAGTTGCTTTTTGTGCAGGATGAGAGATAAGGGTCTAGTTTCAATCTTCTACATATGGATAACCAGTTCTTGTTGCTATAGCTCTGAAGTATAATTTGAAGTAATGTATTGTGATGCCTCCCAGCATTGCTTTTTTGACTGAAAATTGCTTTGGCTATTCTGTGTCTTTTATTCTTTCAAATAAATTTTAGGACTATATTTTCTAGTTCTGTGAAGAATTGATGACTAATATTTTAACTATATTTGTATGGCTGATAAAGTTGAAGGAATATTGAGCAAATTAAGTAGAGACCTGGAAGATTTTTTATATATACATTATTTACAGACAGAAACTATAATATCTGAGATGAAAAATTACAATGGAAGTAATAAAATCAGATTAGAAGTTGCAGGGAATAAAAAGATTAGTGAACTGAAAAAGGTTTGTGAATAGAAACTGTCCGGAATGAAACACAGAACGGGGAACAACTGGATAAAAAATTAATAGCATCATTGAGCCTGGGAACTTCATATGTCCTACAATATACAAAATTCTAGTCTCCTGAAGAGAAGCAGCAGGAAGAACAGGAAAAAAAAAAGATAATGGCTGATTATTTTCCAAATGTAGTAAACACTATAATCTCGCAGTTCCAAGAAACCAAGAACAAGCAGAAAATGACATAACGGCATACCATAATCAAATGGTTGAAAATCAGCCTGCTGATATTTACTTTGGCACCAACAGTTGTTGTCAGCATGGGTGATTTGGTTTTTACTCCCACATTTTGGGTTCCAACAGCATGATTACCCCTCAGAGATAGCCAGCATCAACCGGCCAGAATTCCCTCCTCACAGGTTTCTCTGAGCTGCACAGGGAGGCTCTTCTCCATGCTCCTGAGATACCAGCACCTACCACACAGCGCCTCCTCTTCATGGATCCAAGTTTAAGCTTCTTCTCATGCCTCCCTTCTTCTAAATGCTGGTAAAAATAACCCCTTCCCTTTGCTCCCAATCCCTAGGAGTGGGATCTGCTTCTTATTTAAGCCTTCTGTGATATCTCTATGTTCTGTTTTTACCTATTTAAACAATTCTTCATATTAAATGCCCTGTTACATATTTTCAAATTACAAAGGATGATTGTATCACATTAGAAAAAGTCATAAACTTCTTAATTGTTGTTGTATGGAACTTCAAACACACATAGAAGAGTAGGTACAGAGGCCAAGCAGCCAGAAGTCGGAATGAGTTGGAACTGAGTTATTCTCTCAGCTTCAAATCCATACCTTTATTATCATCTTCATGATTTGGGGCTTTACCAGGTGAATGCCTGATGTTCTGCTCAAAGAATACGCTACAGGGAGAGAGAAGGCAGGAAGGGGAACAAGGGACTTCTCATTCCTGTTTTAATTCCTCTTTTTTACCAACATCACCCTCACATTAGGTCTTCACTCAATAAGTGGCAAATGATTTTCAGCAGAAGTAGTTGGTTCAGGCTTCCAGTTTGTCTTTCCCCCTGCTCCAGAAATAGCTTCAATAGAGAGCCAAGCAGAAGCCTGGTGGTATGCTCTCCTCAGAAGTCCACATCCTGAATCATGGCTTTCCTAAACTATTTCCTCAATGTGGGAATTCTTTTGAATTCCTGAGGCAAGAGCATTTATGCTGTGCCTCCTTTCAGGTTTTTGATGTTTTAGGTTTTTTTTATTTTGTTTTGTTTTGTTTGCTTTTTGCCAGCTTTGTGGGCTCTTTACCCAAACTTTTCAAGTACTGGTGATCAAATTCCTCAGATGTCTAGATAAAAACTATACAGTGCCTCTCCCCCAAACTTTCAAATTCCATCAATCTCTCCTCTTTGTCCCCACAACTCTAAGTGAGGTAACTGCTTCCTGTAAGTATTACCTCTTTGATGCACTCCTTTGGTATTTTATAACATAAAGGCATACGTTGCACCAATTATTTTACTGTCAAGTATGTTACTTTTCACTCAAGTTATCCTAATATTTTAATCTTATTATCTTCTGTCTTCATGTTTTCAGATAATTTCTTTTTTTTTTTTAAAGAGAGAGTGAGAGAGGAGAGAGAGAGAGAGAGAATTTTTAATATTTATTTTTTAGTTCTCGGCAGACACAACATCTTTGTTGGTATGTGGTGCTGAGGATCGAACCCGGGCCGCACGCATGCCAGGCGAGCGCGCTACCGCTTGAGCCACATCCCCAGCCCTCAGATAATTTCAATAAGCCTAAGGTATTTCTTAAGCGGTGCTTAAGAAATGTAAAAGGCCTGAACTAATTTTACTTTGTCATCCTCATGTTTGCTCTACTTACTATAAGGGTCAGTAGGATAGAGAGGCAAAGATGGGAGATGAAAGACCCCCCACGTCCTTCATGTCCTGGGGAAGTCCAGCCTCTAAGAAGCTATAGCTTCTCATTTATAAAAATACAACTCACAGGGTTATTGTAGATATTGAGTGAAGAATTTACGTGGACGCATTTATCAATTGTAAGAACAGTGTAAATAAATTTTCACCACTGTTACCAAATGTGACTAGATGGTAAAAGGTAAAGATGATGGGTAAAAGAGGTGAAAGAGGAGAAACAATGGAAGAAAATATTCTGGAGCAATTTATACCCACTCAGAAATTGACTAGAACTTAGTTGTTGGTTTTCAAGTGACCAGTACTTTTTCCCATTCCATTCTATCTTATTCTCAGTCTACAGAGCAAAGATCATTTTTGCCAGTAAGACAGAAGCCATTTGTTAACATACAGCAAATACTGTTTATTGTAGACTTTCCAGCTGACTCATGTGAAAAAGGCACTATGAAAAATTAATGAATCTAGATAATCTCTCTAAATGAATTTATGTTAAAATATACAACATTCTTACATAACATCTGCTTTATATATGTGAAATAATATAACATTTAATGACAAAAATCGTGTTTCCAAAAATAACATTTGTTGAAGGTTAGGTATCTTTTCTTTATCTAGAATCTTTCATAAGATTAAAGTATGTGTAAATTATATGTTTCTTATCACCAGAAAAACTTGACACAGACAATCACATGAAATGGCCCCAATATCCTTGAACTACTTATATCAATATTCATAACTGAGGCCTTCATTAGGCAAAATACTGTAATGCACACCAATGCAGGCTACTTCCTGTGATAGATTTTGAATGTATATGACCTCTTTCCACTTGTGCTTTCTTATATATAAGAACACAGTATACATAATAAGCAGAATATAAACTAAATCAAAATACAAGCTATGCAAGGAATTGCAATCAACAGAGCCATGACAAATAAAATGTTTTGAGAATGCTCCAGAGGTTGTTATTTGCATGTCTGAGGGCTGACTATACAGTTCATTTGATGCTTTAATTTTTAAACAGTTGGCATTAAGAACTTAAAATAAATCTAAATATTCTATCATTAAGCATGTCAGAGGAGAGACCCAAGAATGCAGAGGCCAGCCTCAGTGAGCTACACCATGCCTGACACCACATGTACAAAAAAATGAATTGTTTAGATTTTGAATCACGGACAATAAATTCCTACTTATACAATAAGATGGGGTGAAATAATTAATTGTTAAAGTAGGAAAAATATTCCCAAAGGTAAAAAAAAAATCAGTCTAAAATGTGTCAGTTTTAATAAAAATAATGGGCCCAAAAGCAATTCCTCTGCTTACTCAGGTATTATTTTTTATGGCAATAAATTATGTATACCAAGAAAAACAGATCTGACATTCCCTTCAAGGCTTCTTAAAACAAAGCATGTTGTAGTAATGCCAAGAAAGATGGAGTTTAAAAACAAACAACAAATTAGTGACTGCTTCCTTCATCAAAAGATTCCACTCCCGAATCACTAGCAGCAGCACTGATCTTTTCCTGTCGTCTTCGCATGATTTCTTGCAACTCAGAGCTGCCATTGCTATCCTGAAAAACAAACATGGTTCAGACAAGATGGTTACTGGTTTGTCTCAGCTGTGGGGCGTGTAACAAAGCACCTCAGGGTGAAAGTCAACTGTGGTTTCTTGTAGTGTTTCTTCAGGAAAACTAAAGGCTTCCCTGCACATAGGTGAAGCTTCTGGAGCCCACCAATATCACATTAACACTGCCTGTCGATGGAATTCTGTCCCCATGTTTCATTTCAACATGGTAGAGAAGGACCAATAGTGCACATCAAGTGCTCTGACTCTGGGGGGTGGGAGGGAGGGGAGGAGATATGTGTATAATAAGTACAATAACAGGGTAAATTATCAAAGAACCCTTTCTGAGTCAAACAAGACACGGTTGCATCTTCCTTTAAGGAGAGATTATTGTTGTTGTTATTGTAGTACTGGAAACTGAACTGAGGGTAGCTTTACCACTGAGCTATATCCCCAGTCCTTTTTATTTTTGGAGACAGCGTCTTGCTAAGTTGCTGAAATTGGCCTCAAATTTGGATCCTCCTGCCTTAGCCTCCCGAGGTGCTAGGATTACAGGTATGTACCACTGTGCCCAGCTCCTCTGGATTTTAAAACAGGCCAGAGTGGGCCCAGAACACACCAAGTGTAAGAGCTATGAGATGTAACCATTGGAAACCAGTACCTTTACATAGCCTATTTTAAGTAGAGGAGGATATGAGAATCTTAAGTAAATCCAGTCTAGAAAACATGTACTCTCCTTTCATACAGACAACTATGACTAAATAATTACTACTCAGGGCTCACTGTTTTCAATGATCTCTAGTTAATATTCTACCCCAATTATTTAGAAGTAAAATCAGGTTTAAGACACATAGCTAGTGTTTTAAGACTTTATAACCTACTAAGACCTCCAAACTAAATATTAAGAACAGGCAAAAGAGTTCTGGCCTCTTAAAGCATTTATGAACTCAGATGTGATTTTTTTTTTATTTTGGCAAAAATTAAAATTTCTATAGCAGTAGTTAATGCAATAAAACGAGATTATGCTTTTTGTTCAATATCCAAAAGTATATGCTCAAGCTTTGTTATGTGAATATTGATAATAAACTAATCTGCTTAAAAATGGTCATTGATGATCTCCTGTAAAATTTACAAAAGCTGAATCAAATTTAACTCAGCTTTGTAAGAAAGGAAAATTGGCCAATGTGGACCAGGATAGTTGTTTCCAGAGCTTTCAATTTGCAGTCCATACTCTTGACTAATGCCAGGAAAAAAAAAAAAAAAACACTTTTGAGTTGTCAAGTCTTACCTCTAATGCAGCTTTTTGTACAGTGATTTGGCTAAAGACTCTGGCCCCTTCAGGGCACACTGTTCTCAGTTCATCTTTGTTGAGAGAGAAAAGTTGCGCACCATTTAATACTCCAAGACTATTGACGGTCCTGAAATACAAAAATTTTAAAATCAGAGCATTAAAAATATTGCCTAGATAGAAATAAGAGACAAAATTTTCTGTTTCTGCTAGTAATGTTTTCGTAAGGGTTTCATACATGGAAACTCTTACGAAATGTCACTTTAGTGCTTGCTTAAAGGCAATGACAAGGGACTTTCATGATCAAGACCCAGAGGCTATACAAGATGACCGATTGTGAAACATCAAAAAGGAGCCAATTGGGTTTAGTTTTACTATTGTTTAACATAAATTCCTTAAAATTGGGTGTTTCATAGCAGGAATAGACAGCTTTCAAGTTATGAGGCAACTGACTAACCATTATTGCACCTTTCAGTTGTGCTGAATGAGTTTATAAAATGTCAGGCTTCTTAGAACATGTATTATTCAAAGATTTCATTGTATCAAATAGACATAAAAGGTCTATAGACTTTTAGATTTTTAGATACAAAGGACCTTTATTATGGGCTTAACTAAAAGAAAAGCACTATTAAGATTTTAATTGATGACAGGTAGTCAACTGCTTTATTATTTTCCTGAGACACTATACCCTGCAGAAGGAGAAAACCTATGCTACATGTCATGTCTACATGATCTGAGGAGTTTCCTTAAGATCACAGTCCTACCCTAGTGTAACTTGATGAGAGAGAAAGAGAGCTACTACCAGAGTTCCCAGGGGCTGACAGCTGTGTAAGGGACCAATGATGAACAGATTCTACCAACAAGAAAAAGGTAGCATCAACTCATAGTTATTTCTACTGTGTCTCCCATGTTTTTTTCCTTTTTAGCTATGTATAGTCACTTCCTGAGTATGGAACAAAGAATACAGTCTGGGCTTTTATATTTTTTAGCCATTTGTGAAATGTAAATGACTCAATTGAAAATAAAGCATGCTTCACACAAAGAACTACAAAGGATCCAGAGACAGACTTACACAGGGTTAAACCCTTTTGACTGTAACCATGTCTTCACCTCCTCGGGTGTGGAATCATAGGTGATGTTGACAACGGGCACATTCTGCCGTGGCACGTGGAACTTCTTCTGAGCAGCACTGCGACCAATGGTCAGCCTGTGGATGAGCTCATCCTGTACTTCCTCCATCTGAGACTTCCTTCCTAGACACCAATAGGAAGCAGGGTATGTTTGAAAATCCCTTATATTATGTCCCTCTTTCTAGACCTCAATCCCAATGATCCTTTGACCCCAATAGGTTCAAAATCTAGGGCTCCGACCATCTTCCCAGTATAAGCTCAATTACCAAAATAACTCCTTGGCTCCTCTCCTCTCTTCATTGTACTCATCTGGTAAAGCCTCAGCCCCAGTGAATCCACCATCCTGCATACTCTAGGCCTGCACAGCTGTCAAATGGTCCCATGTTAAATTCACCACTATTACAGTGGTGACCCTGAAGGATCTGCTCAAATCCCTAACAGTGACAGTACACTTCCTTAGAGTTTCTCAATTAGGGACAGTTTCAATGCCAGGGACATTCGGCAATGCCTAGAAATATTTTTGGTTGTCACAGCCGAGGGTAGTAAAGAGGGAAGGCTGCCACAGCCACACAGTGGCTGGAGGCCTGCAATATGCAAAACATCCTCCAGGGCATAAGCCAGCCTCCCACCACAGAGCCCAGGTTGAGAAACCTCACCTAGACCACATATAGCTACACACTGACCCAATTATTAATATCTGACCCAATTATTTAATAACTTCTACTTTCTCTGTAAACATCCAGCTCTATTCCCTAATCCTCACCCTCAAAATCTCACATCCTAATTTCTTTTGCGGAGGGTGGGGGGCTGTGGAGACACCAGGGATTGAACTCAGGGGCACTCAGACACTGAGCCATATCCTCAGCCCTATTTTGTATTTTATTTTATTTAGAGATAGGGTCTCACTGAGTTGCTTAGCGCCTCACTTTTGCTGAGGCTGGCTTTGAACTCAAGATCCTCTTGCCTCAGCCTCCCAAGCTGCTGGAATTACAGGCATGCGCCACCATACCTGGCTCACATCCTAATTTCTGAATGAAATAATGGAGTTAGAAGAGAACATCCACATGCTCCCCTAGTGGTTCTTCTTCCTCCCCACATACCTTTGCCCATTATATTACAGATGAACTGTGTCCATGCTCCAAGGCCAGCCCATCTATGTACACCAGGCACCAAATTCTCTGCCTATTCAAATACTTTGGCATCAATTTCCCCCTTTACTAAATCATCAGCTCATTTAAATATACAATTTACCTATTATTTCTCTTACCTTTAGATAAGTCTTTACTAGGTCACCTCCCAACTGCCATCTGTTTCTCTGCTCCCTTGTAAGCAAAATTCCACGAAGCATCACCTCCTTTAGCTGAATCCATTCCTATTTTTCCATTTTCTTAGATTCATTGCAATTCAATTCCTCTCTCTACTACACTTTGTTAAACTCGTGGCCAATTCCTTCCTAGCCATAATCTCATTTAACCTGTCAGCAAAGTTTGAAGTCAGAGATTCCTCCTTGAAACACTTTCATCTTGGGGTCTCCAGGACTCCACACTCTCTTGATTTTCCTCCTGCCTTCCTGGTAACTCCTTTCCAGTATCTTCCTCTGAATGGTCTCATCTCTGAAACTTAGTAATGTTAAAGTACACCAGGAAAAAAACAGTGCACCTCTTCTCTGTCTATACATACTCCATCAATGATCACTGTGCCTCATCTCATTTAAAGGCTGATGACTACCAAACTATTGCTCCAGTTGTTAGGGTTTAAATATGAGCCTCCACCAAAGCTCATTTGTCAGACAATGCAAGGACTTTCAGAGGTGAAATAACTGTTATGAGAGCCTTAATCTAATCAATGAATTAATCCACGGATATGGATTAATTAGGTGCTAACTGTAGACAGGTAGGGTATGGCTGGCAGTATGTCACTGGGGGAGTGCCTTTGAGGTTCATATTTTGTCCCTGGTGAGCAGAGCATTCTCTCTTTGCTTTATGTTTTCCATTTCCTGAGCTACCTTCCTCCCTCACACTCTTCTGCCATGATCTTCTGTAAGACCTCTGACATTGAGAACACCAAATAAATTTTTCCTTCTCTAAAATTGTTCTTGTCAGTTCTTTTTGCCATGGTAGTGAAAAAGCTGACTAAAACACCAGTCCTAACTACTACTCAGAAGTCTAGATTCACATGTTAACTTGCCTACTTAATATATTCATTGGATATCTATTAACTCTCTGAAATATACCTCAAATATAACTTTTCATACCTAAATTCTTAATTTTCTTCCTGAAGTTTTCTTTTACTAAGATTCTGGACTTTTTTAGACTTCCCAGCTTAGTGAATTCTATCTTTCCAGTTTCTCTAGTTAAAAATACCATGGAACTACACTACACCTAATCCATCCTAAATTCTGCCTATTAGAATCAAGTCTAATCTACTCCATTCCCTGATCCTCATCCTCATGATCTCACTTAATGGTAGGAATATCCTGTTAGTACCACCATCAAAATATATTCTAAATCCAGAGCTGGGGTTGTGGCTCAGTGGTAGAGCACTTGCCTCGCACATGTGAGGTACTGGGTTCGATCCTCAGCACCACATATAAATAAATAAAATAAAGGTCCATCAACAACTAAAAAGAATTAAACACACACACACACACACACACACACACACACTTAAAATCCAGTGATGGAGACGTACCTTAGTGGTAGAACACTTGTCTAGCATGTGTAAGGCCCTGGGTTCAATTTCTAGTATTGCCAAAATAAAAATAATTGTATCTATCTAGATAGACAAGAAATATGGATAATCTCCCAAATCCAAATAATTTTCCTGAACCCCCTACTCTAGTTCTCAATGGCTTCCCTGGTGCTTTCAAATTTAAAGGCCATTCCAGCCTCCTTAGCCTGAAATGTTGTCCCCTAAATATCCAGAGGGTTCCTCCTTCTTCTCCTTCAGATATCCCCTGAGCTATTTAAACTATAGTCACTCCCTCCCCCAACAGCATTCTCCATTTACAGAGCTTATATTATTCTCCAAACTAACACTCTAATATTCTCTTGATATGTCACTGTATATCTATCTCCTTTCATTAAAATGCAAGCCTGAGGACAAAAAGAGATTTTCCCTGTTTTGTTTAATTCTATATCCCCAGTACTTGGGAAATGTAGTGATTCCATAAATGCTTACTGAACAAATTAATGAAGGAGGCATTCTCCTGAATTTTTCACTGTGAGAGACCTTGCAAATCATCATATACAAACCCCTTAAATAACCAGATGAAAACATGGAGGCCAAACAGAGAAATGATCTGTCTAAGTCACATTGTTAATTAGAAATAGAATTTAGCTAGAACTACATGTTCTGACTTTCAGCTCAGACCTGTTTTATGGTCTGAGTTATTGAGACTACCTTTGATTACTTTCACTACTGTCCTTCTTCCCCAGCCATTTATGCTTCTGGGGAAGATGCATGGTTGAACTACCACTTTGAGGAAGCCAGGGAAAAAAGCAAGTATAAGAATGTGAATCTGGAATATGTATACGGGGTAAAAATGGGAATTCATAATCTGCTTGAATCAAATGTATGAAATATGATATGTCAAGAGCTTTGTAATGTTTTGAACAACTAATAATAAAAAAATAATAATAAAAAGAATGTGAATAATGTGTTTGCATGTGCATTTTTAAAGTGTGTGTATACATACATCAGTACCATTAAGTTATATGTATATTGTTTTCAAGAATTAAAAACAATATCTGTATATTGTTTTCAAAATGTTAAAAACAAAATTACTGATACAGTAATCCAATTATGATCTGCTCCCTCAGGGAGATTTTTGTGACCATTATTACATTGTTGTTCTACACCTTTTTCTTTTCTTTTCAGGTAAAATGTTTTAGAAAGTGTTTGGTATCCCTGTAAAATAAGGGAAAAGTGTGAAATAATCACATAGCATTATTTCAGTCTAATTTTTTAATACCTTGAGTATTTAGAAAACCTTTTTTAGAAGTCAAAAGAAGAAGAAAAGAGGGAGGGAAGAGACAAAAAGAAAAAAAGGAAGAAGTACAAGTGAGAAAAAAATATTGATTATTGCAATTAAGTATCACATGACCTGCATTTCATTAGGTGATTCTTAAATTACTACATTATACAGCGTATGAGTCTGTCTCAAAGGAATTTTTAAAAAGTATCACCACACCAAAGGATTTATTTTCTCACACACTGACTTAGCCACCACACCGAGGATCACCAATCTGTGGCATAGTCTCTTCCAGGAAATACAAAAAGCCTCTTTCTAACATGCTCCTGACTTTTGGTTTCCATTTTCAATGTTCAAAAACACAACAAATCAGACTAACTTCACACCTCTTTCTAAAATAACAGTTCTGATTACAACAGATTAAACTCAAATAGAAGGACTAACATTTCAAAGGAAATGGAAGAAACGCAAAGCACTATGGTGTTAGTATCTTCAATAGTGATAAGTGTAGAATCTTTGTGGATTCTGCGATAAACCAATTTAAACAGCTTATGACACATGGCTCCCAGCAGCTACTCTAAATAGGTAACACACAGTCACACAGCAGCAAAGGGGATCTTAACTGTGGCCATTTGTTATATTTTAAAAATAGGCATGATGGTTCTTGTCCACCATGGCTATTCGTTAACATTTTTATGGGTATTCACTTTCTAGTTCCTCCTATTTTATTTTTATGAGAGGTTTAGGCAAAAAACAGAGAATGTACATAGCATAAATGGGCATTTTTGAGACAAATCTGGCTCTCCAATATACACACAACTAAACATGTCTGTTTGATTCTAAATGATTGTTACCAAGTTCTAACATTCATTGAGAGAAAAAAATGTCCTTGAAGGAGTGCTATTAAGAAATAAATAAGTTTTATAAAAAATTACTTTTGTTTAATGTTAAACTATACCTTTGAGATATTTTTAAAAAGAACTTCACAAAAGTAATTACAAATTTTATTATTTTAAGGAAATAAGTGTATTATTAATTTGGGGAGAGATGTTTATATTTTATATGTCAATGTCATCCTTTTACTTAAGAAAAACAGACTTGAAAATGATGAGTTACAATTATCAAGAGAGTTCTCTATCTTTAAAGTATTCTAACTATGCCTCTTTCCCATTAGGTTATTCTTAGCTTCTTAGAGTTGGACAAAGAACAAACTGTTCCAATCCACATACTGTTCCAAATGGGGACTGGATGCTTATGAACTATGACCATAGGCCTGGAAAAAAAAGAGGACCACGGTGTCAAAGATTATTGTGCTGACCTAACAAAGGAGGGAAATGTCACAAACTTGTGGGAAGAATGAAGAAAGGAACAGTCATTTCCTTAAGAGGAAAGTTTTCCTTAGGGAAATCAATAAAATATTTATAGAACTTTCTCATCTCGAGGCCAAGGCTGTAGCTCCGTGGTAGTGCACCTGCCTGGCATGTGTGAGGCACTGGGTTCGATTCTCAGCACTGCATATAAATAAATAAATGAAAATAATAAAGATCTAAAATAATATAAAATAATAAAGCAACTAAAAAATATTTAAAAAAAACAAGAACTTTTTCATCTTAAAATTATTAGTGTCTTTGTAAAAACCATCTTTTTGAAAAATCCACATGTAGCACATTATATTTTATTATGGTTATTCACACTTACACATAGTCATACACATAGTCATTTTTGCTGAACAGAAAGAGCTAAATGCTTTTTTAAAATTTCATTTTTCCTTTAGTTTTCTGGTAAGGTCAAGATATGAATAAGAAGGTATTTAAATCAGCTACACTCTGGGAGAGAAAGTAATGTATAAAAGTAGGCCTGTGCTTAATTTCCAGAAGTTAAATAGTATTAGTTTTAGTTCTTTTTAAAATTGTTTCTATCAAGAATGATCACAATGGAGCCGGACACAGTGTGCATGCCTGTAATCCTAGGAACTCGTCAGGCTGAGGCTGACGGATTACATATTTGAAGCCAGCCTCACTCAGTAACTTAATGAGGCCCTGCCTCAAAAAAAAAAAAAAAAAAAAAAAAAAAAGGTGGAGGCATGAAGCTGGGGATGTGGCTCAGAGATTAAGCACCCCTGAATTCAATCCCCAGTATAAAAAAAAATCATAACAAAATAGATATGGCTAAAACTTACTAAATGAAAAAACAGTAGGGTGAAAAGGATTTGAGATTTTAGTTTTTAATATGAATCAGGTGTCTGATCTCAGCAATAAAGTTAATATTTGAATATGTGTGTCTAGAAGTCAGAAATGAGATCTGGTTTGAAGAATAAGCTGGGAATTGTTCTTTTTCCACAACATAAAGTATTCAAAAAAATGGAAACAGATTGAACATTTATAGTAAAAGTATATTTATATATTCATATGGAGAAAAGAATACAAAACCTTCAGAGTCCTAAATTGACAGAACTAGATATATCCATTTTCACACACACACTCACATGCACACACTCATCTTTCTATATGAAATGTCTTCCTGGCCTCTAGTTTTCCAAGAGTAGTATATGACAAGTATAGGTAAAGCAAAGTAATATTACAATTCTTTAAAAACAATTTGGATAAAAAATATTTTAAAAAAGAAAAAATGGTATACTACAAAGTAAAATAAAAACTACCTAAGATTTACCTCAGTTTTCAAAACTTCCTGTTCTTTCCAATACTAACAAAGATAATTAAAAGTTGGCCAGATTGTCTTTTGTGTCTTTTTTGTCAGTTTGTTTAAATTGGTTTTCATAGAAACCATTCTATAAAAAAATCAAATTTACATTTATGAAAATATGAACCAAACCTGCTGTCTAAATTACATGAAATCTGAATTTGAAGGGTATGTTTGAGATAATTTTTGGCAGACAATTATAGTAAGCTATTGAGATTGTGCATTTGAGAATAACAGATATGAGAAGCAGAAAGAGAAAAACAATGACAGCAGAATATATCTACCAACTACTTATAATATATCACATGGTGGTCAAATCAACCAGACTTTCAGCCTCAGCACGGGTGATATTTTGGACCAAGTAATCCTGTTGAATGCAGCTGTCCTGTGCATTACAGAATGCTGCTAAACATCTCTGGCCTGTGCTCACTGATGTCAGTAAACATGCCCCAGATGATATCAAATGTTCCCAGGGGAAGGGAGGGAAAGGTAAAGTCACCTCTGGCTGAGAAGCACTGGTCTAAACACTGAACATGCATTATCATTGAATTTGCACACTCATTCTATGAAAGCAGACACCATTATTTTTGTCCCCACTGTTCAGACACTAAAATACAAAGAGGATTATTCAATTGTTGAAGGTCACAGGGCCAGTAAGTGATGCTTTGGTATAAAAATTCTAGTATATGGAACTCCTGAGCAAGCATTCAACTGCTACAACATTGGAATATGTGTAGAAATACTTACAGGAGGAGAGAATGGAGGGAACTTCCTGCTAATCAGAGTTTTTAAACAACAAGAAACGAGGTGAAAAATCTCCTTAATCTATGAAGACCATGCAAGTATAAAGGAGTACAGTTCATATTTAATAATATCTAGTAACAACAGAATCAAGAATAAACAATATTTTACTTAACAGTGCTTTTAATTCACAGAAGAAACTTTTTTGCCTCCCTGGAAACTTACGGTCCACGGGCAGTTGTTTGTGTCTCTGGCTGTCCCGCACAATGCTACCACCACTGTCACTGGAGCTGCTGTTCTGACGTGTTACATTTGCTGGGACCTTTGACACAGGAACAGGTGCTGGTACAGAAGGTGGAAGGGGGACAGGAACAGGAGCTGGCGTTGGAGGAGGTGATGGGGCAGAAGGAGTATCAGCTGGTCTTGGACCATACTCCATCCTTTGTTTCTATAAAATGACAAATAATTAACTTGAAATTTTTGAAAAGTACCTATATTTAGGAAATAAATTATACATTGACAGGACATCATTTGCTATTTATTTTAAGCTTATTTGCAAGTCTATAATAATTTTGCATATGTGTATGCATACATAAACACACTTCTGATACTATATAGTGAATAATAATTAAAAATAATCTTTTAAACATTCTACATATTTGTTCAAGGTCACCATGTAAGTGTAACAAGTAGCAATGATACACCAAGAGCAAATAGTATTATAATAATAAATGTCAAGAAAACTAAATTTGGTCTTGGACTCATATAAGACCAGGGTAGATCAAATGACTTCTGGTTTTACAGAAAATAATTACTAGTGATTTCAATGGCACTGGAAGTCAATGTCAATAGCATTAAGCATCACTTGCTCCTTATTTTAAATATATACTATAAGTAATTTATTAAGGAGAGGAGCAATGTTCTCCTAAGGACTATGCTCTAAAATAAATAATTTTTAAAACATTCATCTCAATTATTTCAAGATATAACACTTTCTGCCACAATCTCCATGCTAATTTATTAAAATCAGAAATTTTCCTTGTTAAAATGGGTATGTTGTAGGGTGGATGGTGTGAGGATACAGACATGGTCTTCAGGGCTGGGGTGCAGCTCAGAGGTAAGTTCTTGCCTAGGATACTCAAGGTCAAGGGTTTGATCCACAGCACCACACACACAAAATATATATTTCCAAACTATATTGTTATATTGTGTGCATGTATGACTATTTGACAATAAATTTCACCATTATGTACAACTACAATGTACCAACAAGAAATACTGAGGGAGAAAAAAGTTATGGTCTTTGGTTAATGTGGATGACTGCAACTCACAAACTATAAAAAAAAAAAAGGTATGTGAGGATTTGTATTTAAAAAGGCAGTGTGATTAAAAATAAACAATGCTTCTCAATAATTTTTAAACCATAAATATTGGCTATTATAAAACAGTATATATATTCCTCACTAAAAAACACAACAGTTAAAACTTTAAATCTAAACAAAATACTTTTAACTAATAAATAACTGCACTTGTAAGAGGCTCCAAATTCTCAAAAGGCACATCTTCTTTTTAGAATCAAAGAGAGTGATGCCTTGTAATTGAGGTATGATTTAAATGCTGCGGTGGTACAATTTAATCATCCTAAAGTTTAGGATTAATACATAAAATGCAATAAGACCTTTTGGCAATCTGGTCCTTTGATTAGAACAGTATTTATTTCTACATTTTAAATTGGCCCAAATATAAGGTAACATTGATTTCAAGTGATTCCTCCTCCCCAACTTCCACAGAAATAAAAAACAAACACACACACCACATTTCAAAATTAAAATTACTCAGAAAAAACATGCTGGCCTTCATCATGACTGCCTTCACAGCAAATGAACAGCACCTGTGGAACTGCACGGGGAGGAGCCTGCGTTCTCCTGAGCCATCTCTTAAAAGCCAACACTTGCCAACCAACAGGGTGGGGAAGGTGGGAAGGGAGTAAAGCAAGGATGGAAGCAGAACTGAAAGAGGCCATTATAATGCTGCCAAGTACTGGGGGAGTCAGAGGGCAGGGAGGACACAGGCAGCAAGGGAAGAAGAAAAAGCAAAGAGGGGCAAGATTCTGCCATGAAGTTAGATGGGACAGAAACAGATTGCTAATTCCCCCAGCATTCAAGACCTGAAGCATTTCTAATATAGAAATAATATATTAGAATGCATTATTATTAATACTACTATACTCCACAAAATATTCTTCCTATATTTGGGCCAATAATATATTTAAAGCAACCAAAATACCGCAAACATCACCAAAACTCAATACTTAGCACACACCAAAGTCACCCCAAAATATATTCAATGTTCCCTTGACCAGAATATTCTTTGCATGTAATTTCATAAAGGGTTAATGAATTCTCACATTAATGTTTCAAAAGTGTCAGAGTTTATTGTTTATAAAGCTTAAATAAACCAAAAAGCGATAGTTCTGCATTGCACGATATGATTCATATTTTCTGCTTTCATAAAAAACAAGAACAGCCAGTGTTTTGCTATCCATCAAATAATGCTATGAGAAACTGAATACACTGTATGTTATTGACACAATCAAGCCTAAAGACAGGCTCACCAAATGTTCTGTGCCTCACGTCATTATCTGTCACTGCTATATAACACAACTTTATTGGTATGATCTAACAGAACAAGAGATTTTTTAAAAAATAAAACCAATATAAAAATATCCAAGCCCATGTGAAAATTTTTCATGATTTATATCATATTTACTTGCATATTTTCCTTTTTCTCCTCCTGCCTCATGCTTACAACTTCTGACATGAAAAACAAGAAAAAGTGTCTTCCTTGTGCTAAGAAGGCAACCAAGACAGCCATTCTGTGAACTGGTTCGTAAGCCATGACATAGAGGAAGCAGAATCAGTATTGATTGCTGACATCAGTTTTGTTTCCCTCCCTATCTTTTTCACTTTACCTACTGTTCAATTTCTGCCTCTTGGCTGTTTCTGCTTGAAGGTTACAGAACTGATGACTTCAATGCGCCCGCCATCAATTTATGGAAAGTCTTAGAGGGAAAAAGCACTCTGAGCTGTTTCCTTCTGTGCCAAAGGTTCTGAAGCTCCAAATACAGATGAAATCTTGACCAACTCCTTCTAGTTGCCTGGGACTTTCTTAGTAATTAGCACTGAAAGTCTCGCATTCCCACAAACCCCTCAGCTTCAGACAAAGCTGTCAGCTTGGCAGCCTGGGGTGGACCCATGTTTGTACCATGAACAGTCATTTCCCAACTCTTACCCATTTTTTCTCACAAATATAGAGTTCTGTTCAAGACAAAAATCTCTCCTTTTGTCTTTCTCTGGAAGAAGTTGGAATTACTAGACCTCATAGGAAATTTACTTTCTTATTCATAATTAAGTTGGAATGAGTCACTTTGATTTAGCAATGAAAGCTGAGTGAGAATTCTCAAGGGTTAAAGTTATTGAGAGATGAACTCCTGATTCATGCAAGACACTACTTCAGGAGGGAAATTATGCAAGTAACAAGCCCCAAAAAGCCATTAAAATTGAACTGTTTTTGAAATTTTAACCTTCTCTGAATTACACATTTTTCTCTAAACTTGGTCTCTCTGGAACTCTGCAATGAAAACTAAGCACAGCTGGAACATTTGGAGGGTGTTAAGTCCAGAGATTGAATCCAAAAAATTATACTAAAAGAATTGCCAGGAGGGAATGAGTGTGGGTTACCTCTGAGAGCTCGCCAAGTAATTGCTATTAGGAAAACGGAGCAAATCACATTAAATGAGAAAATTAACACAGGAGATGGAACTAAAATAATATCAATTATAATTTACATAAAATATCAGAAAACAGGAGCAAATTGGTTTTTGACAGTAAAATTACTTGCCCACGAATCAACCAATGAAGGAGGTTTTAAATTTATATTACTCTTATCTAGCCATGTAAAACTAATCATATAAATTATACCATAAGATAAACAGTTTAGAGTAGTATTTCAGTAGTAACTATTTGTGCATTAATCTGTTAAATATTAAAATATATATTAATTTTATTCTAATAGCTTATAAAGTATACAATTAGAATACATTAAATGTAAGATAAATTCTTATCTAATAGTTGACTTTATAAAAGGAAATATACATCATGGCATAATTTTAGTTTTGAACTTGAAAGCATATAATTGTGTGCATGTGTATGTTGGACAGTAATTATATATTTTAGAGTGGGTATTATTCAAACTGTCACAAAAAATATATGGGGAAATGTCAATACATGAGGCAGAATAAAAAGTAACCATCCTTAAGGTAAAATATATATAAATAGAGAATAAACAGTGGTTACCAGGGTAGCTGGGGAGGGAGGAACTAGGGAGATTCAGGACATGTGATGCATAGTGGTGAGTATGAAGGATGAACATGTAGGAAGATCTAATGTGCAATGCGAGGGCCCTAGTTAATTAATCATAGCATATTCAGCATTTTTCCTGACTGGGTAGACTATTGCTGTTCTTGGAGGAAATGTGAAACTATATGATATCAGGGATGTATTAATTTGTTTTACTACTATAACTATTTTGCTATACGGTACGACTGAATATATATTTTTCCTCTTATAACATTATGTTGCATACTTTAAATATACACAATAAAGTTTGCTTAACCAACAAAAAAGTAAACCCTGTCTCTAATTACTGAGCTTAGTCTTCTAGATGAATTTAAAAAAAAAAAAAGAAACTTCAAAGAACTGCATATTATCAGGAAATAGGAATGGCTGGAAGAACATGAAGGCATCACTAAAAAAATGATCACTCTCTGTCCAATATTTTCTGACTATCAGGATTGACTTTAAAACACAAAGTATGTACAATGTGCTGATTAGTAGTGTTGGTTGCTCATTAATTCCCTTTAGAAATTATTTCCACCCTTAATTTAGGGATATTTAAACACGCACATAAGAAAAACAAATTCTGTATCCATAATAGATTGTGGAGGCCATATGACATGACTCCTATTTTACAGCCAAACAAGCTGAAACAGAAAAATAAAATTCTCTCTTTAAGGTTCCACAGCTGCATCGTAGCAGAACCCTCAACTAACAACACACAGATTTGGACTTTTCCCACAGTATCATAATAGCAAGGAAAGAGAGAAGAAGGGAAACTGTGTTGAATTCACAAGACCACAAAGACTGGACATTCACAATCAGCTGAATGTTAGTAGAGTAAGCATATCTGTAATAGTGATAACAAGGCTAAATACTTAATAAAAGACTTTTTTATCATTGGGTGTATTAGAAATAAGAGCAGGGGAGGAGGTGATTTCTGCTCCTGACACACAGCACAAGAATCTCTATGACAAAGGGTAGTAGATGCACAGTCACTAGAATTCTGGGAATCAAGTCAGAAGAAATATTAGGAAACTGTATGGTAGGTAGATTCCAAGTGGAGAGAAAGAACCCAGGATGTCCATCTGCTACCCAGCCAAACTACCACAAAACCCTAGAGTGTGCTGTAACAAACTTTAAAAACATCAAAAGCCATGTCATTTCTCCATAATTTCTCATAAGCATTTACTTCTCTTCCCTGTGGTTTTGTTCAATTTTTAAATTTTTCTGTATCTTTTGTAAATTCTTTATTATCTTCCTCTTTATTTTTAACACCATTGAAGCCACAGGGAAAACACATTAGGTGGGAATGGCTGTCTTCAGAGAGCTGTAAAAGATCACTCCAAATGTGAGGATATTAAATAGCCTGGACTCTCAGGGAACTCAGGTGACAATTCAACACCTATTCACTGCCAGTGCCAGGTAGGAACATCCTGCCATCGGAACAGAATTTCTGACAGAAAGTGCATGAACAATTAGCCTTTTACCCCCAAAAGTTCTGCAATCCACATACACTTCTTCTTTAGCAGAAATGTAAAATTATGGATGAAAATAAGAGACATAAATGTGTATACTTTAAAAATACAGACATTACATGGAAATAGTTTACATCTAATTCCCTTATTTCCATCACTCACAAGATGTCCACTTTCTAAGTGAATCATACTATTTGGGTTATTTTCTAAATTTTTGGGAGGGGGGGGGTACCAGGGATTGAATTCAGGGGCACTTGACCACTGAGCCACAACCCTAGCCCTTTTTTCTATTTTATTTAGAGACAGGGTCTCACTGAGTTGCTTAGTGCCTCACTTTTGCTGAGACTAGCTTTGAACTCCCCATTCTCCTGTCTCAGCCTTCCGAGCTGCTAGGATTACAGGTGTGCGCCACTACCCCCCGCTCCTAATTTTTAAGTGAAAGAATGGGCAAAATCCAAGAAATGGATACATAAGGTAAAAATCTAATTCTAAGAATTATGACTGATCAAATCAACTATTAATCACAGTATAGTGCATGGTAAAGCTCTTCTGAGAAAATGTCACTTTAAGCACTCATGCAGTGAAAAATTATAACAGCCTTATGGCAGCTCTATTCCCTGGTACAGCAGAGTGCATCAGAGCATAGGGTCTGAATCCTGGGGGCTGGGTCCTCATCCTTGCTCCTTGCAGCTGTGTAATCATGGGCAAGTTGTTCCTCCTGTAACTGAGTTCCCCATGTCAAATGCGCCGACTTCACAAGACTATTTTGGGAATTACACGAATTAATATTTTTGAAATGCTAAAAGAATGCCTGGTGCAGCATGAGCACAGACCACTGGCATTATCTCCTTGGGGTGTAACATCATTGCTGCTTGTGGGTGTGAAAGCCTGCTTCAGGAATGAGTCACAGAGGTCCTGCTGCAGTACAGGACAGGATCTAAATGTTTCTGTTAGAGGAAACATCTTTACATTCCTTCAAAGTTTTTCTACCATTGGATGGAAGAGACAGATGGAAGGGGAAAGTGTATAGGCTATATGTGAGGAGGGAGGAATGGTTGCTGCTCCTAATATGGCAGCACCAAGGAAAGGGAAGAGCCCTGACATATGATCCAGGACCTGAAGACGTACAAAACAGGTTTGCAGGGAAGATCTACTCAGTGCTGGACTTCCTATTATTCCTTCTACCTAGTGCAAGATGATGGCACTCAATAAATATTTATGAAATTAATAAATGAAAAAGTTAGCATGATATAAACTGTAATCTAGTTTATAAAGTGAAGGCATTAACATTACTGGAATCTACATAAATATGATATCTTCACTGTCATTCTGAAATAAGCAGCAGTATTTTTCTTTATATATTTTAGTAAAGGTATATCTGTAACATTGTTGTAAAGATATAAAAATGACTAGTATATATTTCTAAGAATGTATTCTTTTCCATCTTATTCTATTCACTTTTTAAGATATGTTATAAAATGCTTCTAGAATAGGAATCATTTCAGAGCAGGATTTGTGCCAGATAGCAGACTGTCAAGCTTACTTATTAAAAATTTACACAAGATCTTTGTGCTTTTGTTGAGCCCAAAATTTCCAGTAAGTGTTAAAAAGCAGATTGTTTTTAATAGTTTCTAAAAGTAGGGCCCCAACATAAACAATTCTTACACACACACACACACACACACACACACACAAAGCTTCTACACACATCACTGTATTCGTGGCATTCAGAAATATTCAGAAGACAGCAAGACAGTGTTGAGAAGTTTTACAGGAAATAGTCAAAGCAGTCAATCCCTAGAAGGATCACAAGTTTCTATTTACACAAAGTAGCAAAACACACTCCTGAAACTTGTGAGCACTTAAAAAAAATTCTTGGTTGTGCCAAAGTTGACAAAAATGTAAGATGAGGTTCTGTTAAAGAAAAGAGGAATAGATTTTATGTTTTCCAAAAGTACTCTCTCTCTCTCTGCCCATAATATGTACTAACCATTTTGGTTTGGTTTTAGACAGAAGCAAGCTTTAAACAGAAAAGTCAACTTATGGCTCAAGCCAGGAATCAGAACCAAAGAACAAAACAAGAATGGATAGCAAACAGGAAAAGGCAATAGACATTAGACTCTTTCTTAGGAAATCTCAAATGGGGAAAATACTTTGAATTTATATTATTTGCAAAATTAGATACCTTTTTTTCTTTTTTGAAGTCTGCCTATTCCTAACTACCCTGCACAAAAGTAAAAATGAACTTGAATAATTATTTTTAACATCTAATATAAAGTCTTGGCTTCTCACACATGGAATTAGGGATACCCTTTGTCACTGGTCCTTCTTATGGCTTCTCATGAGTTAAATATTTGAAAAATCCCATACATTTCAAGGATAAATAGCAGTGTTCTAGTCTAGTCTTAATTTCAAGCATACTTTCTATCACTATTTAACACATTTTGTCCCATTGATCCAGATGTGGAGCACCTATAAGAACCTAAATATAATAATGTATTTAATAGTACATAATCATGTAATATGTAGTATAATTATGTAAGAATAATTACATTATAATACAATCATAATATAACAATATTAATATCACATATATAAGCTCTAAATTATGATTTCTAATCAATTTTACAGCACCTGGGTCAATATCATTGAAATATTCACTGAATGGAAATATTGAGACTTAACTGGGTTACAGAAAAGGCAAAAACCTTAATAGGAAAGAAATGAAAAGCTGACATTCATAAACCAGACAGAAGCCTATATTATACCAGGTAACCACATCTTAAAATAAGAAAAGTACAAACTTAGAAAAGAAACACATAAAAACTAAGTAGAAAAGTCACTTCAAAAATCCACAGGAATGGAGCAGATCATACCTTGAATAACTCAAACTCCTTCTTTGGCATCAACAGCTAATGACAAACGATGAACATAAATTAAGTACATAATATATATGCATGTTAGGCCAGGCAAAACTTAAGTACAAGAAATAGAATTTCCAACTGCCATCACTTTAGGTTATAGAGCTATAGAAACAATGCAATAATTCTTTATTTTAAATTTTTCTTGATGCAGAGATTCTAATAAAGTCAGTCCTTCTGGACAAGTTCAGGATCTGCACTAGGCCTGAGCATCATGAGGAGCCACATGTGCAAGTAACTCATCATGGCAGCAGGACAATGACCACAATTCTAGGCCTGGATAATCCGTAGTTTATCAAGCCTGCTCCTGGGATAAAAATAAACCTATGAAATATCTATGAAGCTTCAACATGAATCCATGATATGATTATGGGGTTAGACACGATCCTTTTCTCAAGACTCTGAATGTTAAAAGTAATTATTCCTGGAGGGAAGGGGTGAGAAGCTACCCTAGGTTCAGAGATTATGTGCATGTGAGAGTTCATCTACTCTGGCTCTATTAGCAGACTTCACTCTAGAGAGTCCAACAGAGGACTAAAATCTCAGGAGTTTAACAGGGTGTGAATTCAGCTGTTACGATGAATGAAATGATCAAGGTTATTGAAACCTTGAAAACTTACCATGGGCCTCAAGAAGAATTCAATGATTGAGATGAGAAATTCCAACCTATCTAACCTATATATCATAAACATGTTTTAACTTTAAAATCAATAGGAAAAAATATTATAATCCAATTGAATAAAATATTCATGTATTAGTCTAAAGTGAGATGAGTGCAAATTCAAGGCTGGACAAGAGCAGAATATTTAAGAGACTCCAAAGGCAAAGGCTGTTAAAAATGAACTGCTGGACACTCTAGCCACTGTCTTTGTGCAACTCTCAATCAAAGGGAAGCCATTGATGGATGTGAGTACTCTGGGTAAAGAGATAAGTACTGTTTTGTTCCAATATCAGAAAAACTATAGGTTGGCTGGAGGAAAGCATACTGAAGAGAAAGTCATTTAGTGTTAAACATTTTAAGCAATTTCCTTAGGGAAAAAAATCAAAAAATATGTACCTCTTCACTATGTCCTCACCATTAGCCCAGTAATTGCTGTTTAAAAAACTGTGAAGCCAATTAAATCTCAAAATGAGTATTACACAAAAGGTATTTAAATACTTTCCAAATGATGAATTTGAAATTTTGTTAATTTTGTTTAAAAATCATACTTACCTGTATGGTATGTGTGTAGGGTGGATCAGCACGTCCTAATCCAGACTCTGGAGGTCTCACAATATCCAGAATATTATTTGGCACAAACCCAGCATCTCCACTTGCATTTCGAACCTTCCACCATTGTTTCCTATCATCAAGTATCTGTCATCATGAAAGAAAGGCATAATTACCATTAAAAAAATTAATGAAGTTCAAATTTCATTCCTAGACTTAAACCAAATTTTTTTCACTTCTGATAAACAAACTCAGATCAATCTATTGTTGATTTACTCAGGGATTACTCCAAGACAGTGTAATAGTATAGAATAGGTATGGATTTTCTATGGTGAATCCATCCAAAATCTATATTACCACCCCAGAATGCATCTACATTATTTGAGGTACTTACAGAGCACTAAAATGAACATCTTAGAAAGTCCTATTGTCTTCATTTGTAGAATAGAAAGGTAAAGTATGAAAACCATTTTTTGACAAAATTTATTGTGATCATTCATTTTACATATTCAAGAAGATGAACTCTGTTACAACCTAGGAATAATTTGGGTGTTGGCAGTACTACTGCTCAGTACTACTGCCGAGTACACTCGCACAAGGACACTGGGAGAGAAAGAAGGGAATGTTTTCTCTTATTAAAATGCAGCACTATTAAAATGTTCACATCTAAATATGAAGGTTAATTTGCCTTGATTCCAAAATGAATAATGTCCAGAAGAAGGAAGACAATAATGTAAGTCAAGACATTCATCCTCTTTCACCCCACCCTTATTCCAAATAGCTTCTACTTGAACCTATGACATTATTATGGGGTCAGATAATAGATAAAGTAGCCACCCCATCTAAATAGATATAAATATCTATCATATGCTGTATCCTTAGTCATATAACATGAAGAATAATTTCTTGACCTTGGCATTTCTTTCAGGAAGGCTTAAAAACACATCAAAAGAGGAATGCAATAAATCCACTTTATTCAGAGCATAAAAAGGTAAAATTCTGTTACCTCTAATATATCATCCTTCAGAACTGAGAGCTCACTGTTGTTCCTTGCTACGAAGTCATACTTGGATTTGGCATATTTCTTCGGTTGTGTTTTGAGTGGGTCATAATTTCTATAAAGAGGAAGATAAAAGACTATCATTCTACTAGCTCTTCTTAAAGGCCAAAAGCAAAAGCAAAACATTAAGACAAGCTAAATCTTACCAGAAAGCTTTCTGACAAATTATTTAGATGGCAGTTTAGTTTTATTATATTTTCCAGAATACAGGGAATAAAAGCAAACTATGGGTAAGGCAAAAATAAGTGATGTAAAATCATAAGGCTAGTTGGTACAGAGCCAATTGTAGAATCCAAACCTATGAATTCTTAGTCTAATAAATACACATATTGCATATTGTTTTATTAGTCATTATCTCTACCATGAAAGAGCTAAATAAGAGTAAATGCTATTACTTATTTTTCATAAAATTAAAAGAGACTAAAGATAACAGTGGTAATATAAGTTATATGTTGATTTTGCTAATTCATCTCTTAGTCAACTAAAAAAATATTAAAAATTTTGACTAGTTGTTAATTTTTAGGAAAGTTTTGTTAGGTTATCTAAATTGCAAGGGAAGGTATGCATTAGGCACAGGATCACTAACATTTTGAAAGAAATAAATATGTTAATTCATTATAAACTTTTATAAACATTAAGAACACAGAAAACAAAGATTTTTTTAAAAAACTTTCTTCAAAAACTAAATATGTCTTCTAATTAGCATTAACAGATTAAAAATATAAAATGTAAAATTATTTTACACATAAAAACCTAATGTATTAAGATATATCTATATTTTCTTCATAAATTTCAATAAAATTTAACTCTTTACTAATTTTACTCTCTAATCTCCTCCATTTATATTCCCACATTTCCTCACACATCTCCTCAAGAGAGAAAACAGAAAGCGATAAGATGTTTAGTCATTCTTGCCCAGCCAACTGGTCATTCTTCTTACTACCTACCCACGTTCTCTGGAAGGCTAAATACCAAGGTCTCAGGAGGACAGCTATAATATAAGGTATCCTGTCATCACATATATTTGCTACCTCTTTGGTGGGAACTCCATTTGAGAAAGGCAACTGGGACAAGAAGAAATGATGACCTATAACCTGCACAACTTATTATTTTTGGTATGTTAAAAAATATAGATTTGAGAAAAAGTGAAATTATAGCCACTATTATATATTGTTAACAAGTAAAAACCTGTGTTCCATAGATTCCCTATCCCTATCTCTTTAGGAATAGCTCTGTTTTCACCTACTTTATATATTCACATTATATTATATTAAGATCTCATCTGAGGAATAAAGGAGATTCCAAATTTTAGTTAAACAGAAATGTCAGTTCTCTTTCTCTGCTCCCCGTGTTCTTTCTCATATGTTCTATAAAATAATCACTATAGACAATAGAGAATTGATTTTATTATAACAAAAAGCAGAATAACTCTGCCACTGGCTATCTGAATTGTTACATTACAAAGAAAAATCTGTGGCAGTTGTATTTGAAGACTCTGCTATCTTGTATGCCTCAGAAGTATTTACCTAGAATGCACCTATTAACTGCTACAGAATTTACAGATCTTAATGGTTTACAGTTTTTTGTCCTCTATAGAGTAAACCTAGACATGACAGTGATTATAGTTATTGATTGGAAAATCACAGTTTGTGATCTTTAAATGTACTAGAGAGTTTCTTAAGAAATTTAGAATGTATCAAAATGTTTTGCCTCCATTTCTGATTTGGAATAATAGCTATTCCACTTGGTATAGAGTAGATGTAGAGAAGGCAATAATTTGGGAACATTTCCAAAACACGAATTGTATCTGAATATCAATAAAATGCAATCTCTCAAAGGTAAGGATTCTACATACTATGAAACCAGCCTAAGTAGTCAGCAATAGATAAAAGATGGGATAAAGAAAATGTTGTATATATCCACAATGGAATTTTATTCAACCATAAAGAAAAATGAAATTGGGGCTGGAGAAAAATGAAATTGGGGCTGGGGATGTAGCTCAAATGGTAGCACGCTCGCCTGTCATGCCTGCGGCCCGGGTTCGATCCTCAGCACCACATACAAAGATGTTGTGTCCGCCGAAAACTAAAAAATAAATATTAAAATTCTTTCTCTCTCTCTCTTTAAAAAAAAGAAAAATGAAAATATGGCATTTGTAGAAAAATGGATGGAACTAGAAACCATCATGTTAAGCTAAATAAGTCAAATTCAGCAGGTTAAGGGTCATGTTTTCTCTCATATGCAGAAGCTAGAGAGGAAAAAAGAAAACAAATGGATGGATGTCCTAAAAATCAAAGAGCGATCAGTAGAGGAAAGGGACTAAGGGTTGGGAGGGAGCAGAGAAGTGCTGGGAGTGATACTGTCAAATTATATTTTACATTGTATGCATGTATGGATATGTACCAATAAATTCCATCAAAATGTACAACTGTAATGCACCAATAAAAATGTGGAAAAAATAAAATAAAATCTATAACTTAGGGAAAAAATTACAGAGTAAATTGTGGGAAAAAAAACTAAATATGATGAATAATACCATATCAGTTATCACTTTAAATATAGCCTAAATATATCAATTAAAGCACAGAAATTGCCCAAATAAAAAAAAGGTAAGGTTTCTAAATTCATCAAATTATCTATCTAATGATATGATAATTTCACTAAATAAGGTAAAAACTTCGGGCTGGAGTTGTAGCTCAGTGGTAGAGCGCTTGCCTAGCATGCATGAGACACTGGGTTTAATCCTTGGCACCTTCTGCACTTCTGGCATGTAATAGAAACTAAAATCAACAATAACAATTATAAATACAAATTCCAAACCTTTTGTACTTCATGTCATACTATAACTTTCACTTACCTTTTTCAGCAATGCCAACTTTTCTTAGCAACAAAGAATATCAATTATCCAAGTATCTATCAACTGTCCCAGCTCCTACACTGCTCCACTGGGTATGTGATCTGTAAGGACACCTGACATCTACAATTTACCCACCACTGACTAGATTAATTAAGATTTTTTTCCTCTAGCTTCCCATTTTCAATCAGTTAAAGCTATTATCCCTTTATGGAATCTCCTATTTAAATTTCCTATTGACCAAAGGTTACATAAAGACACCTTATGAAATCCAAAACAATCTTCTTTGAATGAGGAAAAAAAATATTTTAAATAGTGGCCTTTACATCAGCTATCCTGTCCCATATAAAATTCTATGAGACAAATAATTTTGAAAATTTAGTAATACGAAGAGCATTGATTATCCTAATGAGCCAATCTATACTTTTTCCCCCTAAGGGTAATGAATGATTACATTTTTCTGTTTTCTTTGATAACCATGAATCTCAATGACAAATTTGAAATTCAATCATAATGTCAACCCTTAGACTACAAAGATTCTAATCATCATTCTCTCTAAATTTCTTAATTTTATATTTTACGTCATTATTTAAGTTTTACTAAAAACATTAATTGCATTAAATTTATGTGAACTGCCTAAATCTACTTTAGAATTTGATAATGTACCAAGGTTAATAAATCAATAAATTAAAAGTCAATATACAAAGGTATATACTTCCCTGATAATATATAATAATCATAAAGATCATAAAGTTTTAAAAGACATTGTATTCAGCTGCCCATATGAATGGTAGAGGTTATTCTATCAGGGATACCAAACCTTGTAGATCTGCAGGGGGAGGTCAAGGAGGTAGTGACTAAAATGTTGGATATAATATCATGTACTTATCCAGTCATTCAATCAATCAAATAAATACATACTTACTGAGTGGCCACAATGTGCTAGAGGTGGTCATAAAATGGAACATGATAAAAGTTTTCTACTATCTATATTCATCATAAGGCTGAACTCACATGAGAAATATACTTAAGTGTTTTTTCTGGATACTTGGCTGTGGAAAACTATCCTGATTTATTAGAGTGACAGAACAAAAAGAAAATCACTAATCTGAAATAATTCCTAGATAGTCTATGACAAAAGGAAAGAAAAAAAGGAATACAGGATTGAATAGTGACTCAGTCAAGAATCTCAATGAAATTCTTCAAAACTTTCACCTCTATCTACTAAAACAATAATTAAATATTTAAAACTTAGATTCATATGCTGGCATTTTTAAAATACATTATTCATCAATGGCTTTTTTAAATTTAATGTTACTGGCACCCTTAGAACAATATCTCTATATAACTTCAATGCCAATTAATTAATACCTCTGTCACCATCCCTGACAAAGAACAAAAATTGTGACTCTTACCTTCTTCAGATTCTATAAGAAAAGGATATATTAAAAATAAAGGCATGCAACACTCATGACCAGAGAGGCTTCAACATAGGACAGTACTGGGACCAGCTCTCTACCCCTTCATCTGAATGACCATCTTCCTATACCTCTATTACCAGAGTTCTACCTCCTATCTTTCCCTTTTAGCATGATCTCTATGTAAATCTCACTTGCTAGAAAACAAGATCGAAAAAAAAAAAGTAAACCTATTCCTTTATTTTTTCATCTTAATTCTCCATCTCTAATTATATTTTTAATGGTAAAAATATAGGAAAATAAGTGAAATGTAAAAAAACTGGAAAGTAAAGATAAAATATGATTACACAAAATGGCAAAAATGGCAAGGCACTGACTTAAATATTTAGTTATATCCTAGTTTAAATATTTCCATCTAAAGGAAGATTTGTTGCGTGAAGGAAAAGGTAGAAATTTTTCCCTTTAAAAGTTATGGAGCCGGAAAGTCTTTTAGACAACATCTGGTACAAACTAATTGAAAACCTTCAAGATAATTCTTTCTTCTTATTGTACGCATGTTTGACAGAAGTATCTTTTCAAAAAGAGAAGATCAACCAACCAAAGGTATTTGAAGTAGGTGAGAATTACAGACTGGAGGTTTAGGTATCTTCTGCACCTCAAAGCCAGTCCTATAAAGAAACACCTGAAACTTTTCAAATCATTAGCAGATGAAAAGTAGACAATAGAGATATTGTCACTGGTTAGCACTAAATCAGAGACAGTATTTCATGGCTCCCCAGATGGTGCCCATTAAATGTTACCTATCTGCATGGCGATTAGGAGTTGGCTTAAAAGCACCAGCAGCTTCCCCATGGTCCAGATGGGGCCCTCTTGTATACATGTTGTTGTGGAATGCATATCCATCAGCTGGAGGATACTCAGAGATAGTGGAGTGCTGAAAGACAGAGCAGGATAAGTTAAAGAATCATCAAATACCATTCAAATGACCACTAACATCCACCATATTATGATCAGTTTCTATTTTCAAGTGATTATCCATTATGTTATTAAGTTATGAAATTGGGATGATACATTTTTGTCAAAGATCTGCTTAGGATAAGAAAATTTATTAGTTCAAAGACTAATTTTTACTTTATTTTATTTATTTATCGGTGGTGCTGGGGATTGAACTAAGGGCCTGGTGCATGCAAGGCAGGCACTCTACCAACTGAGCTATATCCCCAGCCCACAAAGTCTCAATCTTACTTCTGAAAATAATCAGGTATAAAAGCTCCCCGATGGTACCCATTAAATGTTACCTATCTGCATGGAAATTAGGAGTTGGCTTAAATTTTAGTAATAGATGATATTAGATTTTAGTAATAGATAACATTAGATTTTAACTCCTGTATAAAACAAAATTGGTAGGGGGAAAAAATCTCTTCAACCTTTGCTCTCTGAGTTTAAGAAATAAACCTCCTCCACTTTAGCAAAGCCAATATTGTAGCATTAAAACACTCTGAACTCTTAAATTAATAGCAACTTGTTTTTAAAATTATACACAGATCACCATTTTATTTTATTTTTGTTTTTAATTTTTTTTTTTTTTTTTTACAAATGGCAGTACTATTATCAGATGTACTGATAAGGAAGCACAGAAAGGCACAAATATATTCATCTTGATAGTCAAGAGTCTGGGAAAAGACAATGTTGGAGTTATTTCTTTTCTGCAATTAACATAATTCAGACATGAAACTACTGGGTGCTACAAAGAGGGAAAGCTGAGGCCCATGGGTCCCTGTGATTACTATGGTTTTAAAGCTGCAGAGGATACATCTGAGACTGGGAGAAAAACAAACAACATTACCCTCTAAAGATTTCATATGGTTTCCTTATGTACAAAGAAGTATGAGGAAAGAATGACAGACACTGAAGCATTTTAATTCCTCAGTATTTAATTGTTTATGGATTCACGGGGGCAAATTTTTGAGATATTTAAAACTGGGGATGTTTCAGGAAAGTCTTCAATAGATGGTTACTATAGCTAATCCTAAAGAAAAGGCTGGCAGAAATGGGGCTGAGTTAATCCATGGTGTGTTGATGTCAAAATACCCATGTTATATTATATCAGGTAATATATTGCACTTTGTGTACAAACAGCAGACGATTTTCAGCCATTTATTTTATTTTATTTTATTTTATTTTAAAGATAGAGTGAGAGAGGGAGAGAGAGAGAGAAAGAGAGAGAGAATTTTTTTTTTAATATTTATTTTTTAGTTCTCGGTGGACACAACATCTTTGTTGGTATGTGGTGCTGAGAATCGAACCCGGGCCGCACGCATGCCAGGCGAGCGCGCTACCGCTTGAGCCACATCCCCAGCCCTATTTTCAGCCATTTAAACATATAAGCTCAATCAATTCAGTTTATCATTTCCCTAGGAAAGGCAGAGACTCTAAATTTGATTAGTAATTTGTTTTTATTAAGACTGTGCTATAGAGAGGCAAGAAACAGAGTCATCCCCACCTTTTGCCTAGTTCTGACCTAGAGAGTATGGAATTGGCTAGTGTGAAATCACTGGGTCCTGAGAGAACTTGGGAGTGCTGGAAAGGAGGTGAGAAATGAGAGTAAATGACGAACTATGATGGCTACTCAGTGTGGTTGAGGGCTGCGGCTGGGTCAGTGGAAGTCAGGAAGCGAGAACTGCACATCTGTCCCTCCACATCACCTCTGCCTTTCAATTCCAGACAACATCACCAGATCCTGTATGACCCAAGTCTTGTTGTAAATGTATTTATTATAGTAGCAATAAAATATAATAAAGTCTCCCTTCTATGTATGATTACATTTTTCATGCATTTTAAATCACCATTACTTGGCCTCTTTTTCAACAAAATCTCAAGAAAAAAAATCCCCTGGAATGGCCAGCAGGCACTTTTCATTTCATTTTTTCAAACCTCTGGATGTCCACTTAAGTGATAAAACAGGAAAAAGTTTACAACAGGAAAATAACTCATACAAGGAAGGATTCTCAATAATTTCTCTTTTAAAATTACTCACAGAGAGTAGAGAAACTTACATCCTGGAATCCCAGAACACAGTACTATCTCTTTAAATACACAAATTGAAAAGAATTCCCCAAAGTGAATTTCTGAGGCATACATTTACAGTGAGCATATTCTTATTTAAGATATGAATACTATAAACTAGAAATTTTTTATTTGAAAACAACTATAACTATAGCAACAGCAAGTGTATCATACTTTCATGTTGGGTTATTTCTTTTTCTCTACAAATACTCCTTTCTAAATAGAAAATTCACAGTGATGAGCTCTGAATTAAAAAGTAGAGGCAGGGACATATGCTTGCCAACCAATGCTCAGTGAAAGGTCATCTCCTCAATTATGCATTTAGAGGGAAGGGCAAGTATGGAGCCTGCACTCTCCTCATATGCAGCTGGAGGAAAAAAACAATTGGGAAAAAAAGATATTGAGTATTGTGTTTGCTTTATTTTTAAAAATTCAAGAGTTTAACCAACTTTCTATAATATTATTATTGCCTAAGAATAGTCCCCTGGGGGAATGGTTTTGAGAAATCTAATTTATACATGTTTCTCCTTAAGTGGCCACAGGCTTTAATTTACTATGATTTGCTAATTCATTTCCTCATATCAGGTTTTCCATATTATAAATACCTGTGTAGTATGAGAAAATTAACCTAAGGAATTAAATAAAGGAGGAAAATAGGACTTCAGGAGCATCTAGTTATCATTTGCTATTTCCCCTTAATTTGCTCCCAAAATAGGTTATAATATAAAGCTTAATAAACACATTAAAGACACATACATTTTATGATATCCTGAGGATATGACTGTGTTTTAAGTGATCATTTGAACCTGAAAACTGAAGTCCAGAAAAGGATTTGGTCCTCCAGCCATGCCCACAGGACTCCAGAAGTTTTGAACTAGACAAAAAGAAAGGGCTGGGGATGTGACTCAGTGGTACAGTGCTTGCTTAATATGTGCAAGGCCCTGGGTCCCTTCATAGCACAAGGAAGGAAGGAAGGAAGGAAGGAAGGAAGGAAGGAAGGAAGGAAGGAAGGGAGGGAGGGAGGGAGGAAAGAAGGGAGGGAGGGAGGGAGGGAGGGGAGAACAGGATGGGAGGGATAAGAAAGACTCAGGGTTACCAGGGCTGGGGAAGCAGTGGCAGCAGGGACAGAATATTGCACTTTATGTACAAATAGCAGACAGACTGGGGCAGAGAAACTAACAGTAACTGATTCTAGAACAATCTTCAGATGAATGAGAACTTACGATCACAATGCACAGATCATTGGTACTCCATCTACAAAAAGATCATGGTTAAAAATGTTTACCTCATTGGACAATCTTTTCATGTCTTGCTTGCGCTGATGTTCTGCTACATTTGCCACAGATTCAGCCAAGTGGTACATATCTTGTTCCATTGGTGCCCCCATGAAGTTCAGCATGGGGGGCTCCCAGCCATTGCGGAACCGTGGAACATATGGTGGAATAAATTGTTCTTTTGGCCACTCTGCTCTGCAGGAGGGCATTAAGTCATATAAACAACAAAATTAAGAAATGTATCCATGTTGATAATGATCTTCAGTACAGTTATCCACAAAACAAAATAAATAACGCACACTCAAAAAAACAACACATTCCTCATTGGCCTCCATTCACCCAACAAGGAAAGTAAATATGTTTCTCATATTCACACCAATTAAACGAAAGAAAGATTCAGTTCTGTGGCATGATGTGTTTTTACTACTTTGCCTAAAGTCTTCATTAAACTCAACTTTTCAACATGGATACAGGTTTTTAAAAAATCTGTGTGGGAAGGAGTGTGAAGCCAGAAGTGTGATAAGTATTTACAGCATAAACTTCTCCTAATCTAAAGTAGTTTCTGACTCTCACCTTTCCCTTTGCTCCCCTTATATCACCATGAAACACATGATAAGAGAGATCTTTCAAAAGAGAAAAAACAGTCAAGCCTGTTATTAAGTTTCATGACTTTTTAAATTATAAAGTTCACTAAAATGAAACAGATGACCAATTTTACAAATTAAATGTATCAGCTCAGTTTTAATCGGCAAAGTCCACTATCTATAATTATAATCACTACCCATTCATCGTCCAATGACTATGAGAGAGACTTATTCCTACGAGCTCCTGATCACTCATGAACCACTAAAGAACCAGGACAGGATTACAGCTTCACTTTTGCTACAATATGTTGCTTCATCTTTAATAAGTGATTTAATTCTTCACATTGTATTTCTAGTATGATGAAATGAGTTATTTTATTCAGATTACTATGTACCTTCATGATTCTTTTCTTTTTATGAGTTTTTAAATCAGCATATTCATTTTGTAATACTCTTAATCAGGATCTGAAATGACCCTTTTCTCATGTTAAGAACTAACAATATATTTCCTTTAGATGTAGATTTTCAAAGGTTCATTAATTTTCTCATTTTAAGGTAGAACCCAAAACAAAATAACTAAAAAGCCTGGGCTACTTTTATTGTATGAGAACTGATAAATTTAATAAGCTTTATGGGGAAAAAATTAAATCCCACCAAGGCTTCATATAAAATTATAGCCTGCATATAGTTAACAGATTTAAGAAATCTATTGAAGCAGGTTTATATAGTATGACATAAAAACTGTATTATGGTATACAGTATGACATGTTGATACATGAATAATAGATAAGCAAATATATAATATATAGATACATAAATAAATCTAATAATAATTTCACTATAAAAGCAGCAATTTTAGTGCTTTAATAAATTTTTGTAAATCATTCAAAGTATAAGTTATACTCCAATACAAGCAGTAGCCAAAATTCAGAAAATAAGTGGGAAAGGTTAGTATGTGTTTCAATAGAAGAAAAACGAAAACAAATTTATGAAAATAAAATGCTTTAAAAGTAACTTGTAACTGATCTATTAAATTAATTCAATCAACTTTTAAAAAAAGAAAATAAGGTGTGCACTAGGTCCATACCTTTAAGCCCACCCAAAAACATTAAGACAAAGTTCAAAGCAACCAAGTGACTATACTGAATGACTGACTCTAACAGAATGCAGAGATTTAGATAAATGAGCAAGCAAAAACTATTCACACGTGAAATTAGAAATGTTTTTATAACTTGGTTTACTTGGCAAGCATTAGTCTTGCACTTGTTAATGATTTGTCTTTCTCAATCACTTTACTGAAAAACACACAATTTCAAAAATTATCCACTCTTCCCTTACAGTTCCACTGCAACTGTTCTGGCCCTGGAGGACGCTGATGCTAAGGAACCTCTCTTCTACAGTGTGCATTTCCCAGGATGCTGCTTTGTCTGCAGTCACTGGACACAACTACCACACTGATCTTTTAGAAACAGAGATGCAGTCACATCATACTCCTGTTCAGTTACTAGTTTCTCCACAGCCTTCAGAACCAGACCTAGGTTCCCTCATGACCTTGGAAACCTTGTAATCTAGCCCCACTTACCTCTGAATGCCTAACTTAATGCCCTCCTCCTCCATCCCTTCTTCACAGTCATCCACCACCTACAGTCACTCTCCAGATAAACCCGGCACACTCCGCGCTCTGGACTTCCCTGCTTCCTGCTTTCCCTTGTATCTTTCTTTCTAATGGGAAGGCCCTTCCCTGATACATGGCAGGAAGATCCTACTTATCCTACTGAAAGGCAGTTTAGCAAAGGAAACATAAACATTGACTACAGGTTCACATCCTTGCTCTGTCACAAGTAGTGTGACTCTGGGCAAATCACTTAACATCTTTGGTCCTCACTTTCTTCATCTGTAAAACAGAGATAATAACAGCCTCCATGTAAAGTGTGTGGAAGGACATAGCAAACATTCTGGGTGTGAACACCACATATGTGTGTGTATATATTGTGTGTACATACCTGTACCTACTAGAATTATTATCTGTTGTTTGAAATGGCAGATTTTTCACAAAAGCTAATTATCATCCTCTCTCAGTCCTCGTCCTGATCCATCTTGCCAACCAACCACATTCTGCTTCCGCCTTGCTCCTGGCACTCACCAAGCCTTACACTGTTTATACTTCAACCTCCTTCACTAGACTTAAAGCTTTTTAAGGTTTTAGGCTTTTCCATCCTATAACACCTAGTCCTTTATACATAGAAAGTTAGATAAATGTCTCATTAGATGAATGCAATAAGTGAAACACAATACTTACAGCAGTACAGGTATGAATGCTAAATTCATATATCTCACCTGGCTTTCATCCAAGTTTCGCCCAGTGACATCCACAGCTGCCGTTCATCAGTATTGACAGTATAATTTAAGAAATCAATTGTGTCCTTAGTCAAGAGGGGGCTGAGTACTGAACTGGCTAGTTCAGGACCCCCTGTTGCCTGAACCACCTAGAATGATAAAGTATATTTTAGCAAAATGATGATTACTTCTGTATTTTCCAATTGTGTAGACAAAAACCCATGTCAAAAACAAGCACTGTTTTTATGTATTCACATTAAATTTTTAATTTGTTCAACACACTACTGAATAAAAAAACAGCTTAATAAATCAACTTGTCGCTGGCCATTGTGGCACTAGAATCCCAGTGACTTGGGAGTCTGAAACAGGAGGTTCGCAAGTTCAAAGCCAGCCTCAGTACCTTATCGAGGCCCTTAGCAATGAAGTGAGACCTTGTCTCTAAATTAATAAATAAACAGGGCTGGGATGTGGTTCAGTGGTTGAGAGTGCCTGGGTTCAACTCCTGTTACCAAAAGTAAATAAATAAATTATCAACCTGTCCAGTCCAATGGTGCCTTAAAATCTAAAATGAAAGTTAACAGTTTAAACATGAACAGTATCCACATATTGACTATATGACTGTATTTTTCCTGGTAAATATTAATGGCTATGCAGAAAATTCTTCATCCTTTGATTTCACTATATTTTTGTTATTTTAAATATATTTTAAATATATTTTTGTTATTTTAAATATATTTATTTCTACTGGAAAATCTATTACCCTAAACTTGAAAAATACGGTTCTAGAAATGAAAATTGTTGAGAGAAATGAATCTTGAATTATTAGTCCATGGCTGTGCCTATTCAGATGTATAAAAATAAAAGGATCTGGGAGAAAGGTGACAGAAAATTGAAAACAGGTACTCTAATCTACAGAATTTCCCCCAGAATTTGACCAATGGTACAGAATAGAAGACACAGAAACCAATCCACAAAACTACAACTATCTTATATTTGATAAAGGGGCTAAAAGCATGCAATGGAGGAAGGATAGCATCTTCAACAAATGGTGCTGGGAAAACTGGAAATCCATATGCATCAAAATGAAACTGAATCCCTTTCTCTCGTCATGCACAAAAGTTAACTCAAAATGGATCAAGGAGCTTGATATCAAATCAGAGACACAGCGTCTGATAGAAGAAAAAGTTGGCTACGATCTACATACTGTGGGGTCAGGCCCCAAATTCCTCAATAGGACACCCATAGCACAAGAGTTAATAACTAGAATCAAGAAATGGGACTTACTCAAACTAAAAAGTTTTTTCTCAGCAAAAGAAACAATAAGAGTGGTAAATAGGGAGCCTACGTCCTGGGAACAAATCTTTACTCCTCACACTTCAGATAGAGCCCTAATATCAGGAGTATACAAAGAACTCAAAAAGTTAGACAATAAGATAACAAATAACCCAATCGACAGATGGGCCAAGGACCTGAACAGACAATTCTCAGAGGAGGACATACTATCAATCAACAAGCACATGAAAAAATGCTCAGCATCGCTAGCAGTCAGAGAAATGCAAATCAAAACCACCCTAAGATACCATCTCACTCCAGCAAGATTGGCAGCCATTAGGAAGTCAAACAACAACAAGTGCTGGCGAGGATGTGGGGAAAAGGGTACACTTGCTCATTGTTGGTGGGACTGCAAATTGGTGCAGCCAATTTGGAAAGCAGTATGGAGATTTCTTGGAAAGCTGGGAATGGAACCACCATTTGACCCAGCTATTCCCCTTCTCGGTCTATTCCCTAAAGACCTAAAAAGAGCATGCTACAGGGACACTGCTACATCGATGTTCATAGCAGCACAATTCACAATAGGAAGACTGTGGAACCAACCTAGATGCCCTTCAATAGATGAATGGATAAAAAAAATGTGGCATCTATACACAATGGAGTAGTACTCTGCATTAAAAAATGACAAAATCATAGAATTTGGAGGGAAATGGATGGCATTAGAGCAGATTATGCTTAGTGAAGCCAGCCAATCCCTAAAAAACAAATGCCAAATGTCTTCTTTGATATAAGGAGAGTAACTAAGAACAGAGTAGGGACGAAGAGCATGAGAAGAAGATTAACATTAAACAGGGATAAGAGGTGGGAGGGAAAGCGAGGGGGAAGGGAAATTGCATGGAAATGGAAGGAGACCCTCATGGTTATACAAAATTACATACAAGAGGAAGTGAGGGGAAAGGGAAAAATAATACAAGGGGGAGAAATGAATTACAGTAGAGGGGGTAGAGAGAGAAGAGGGGAGGGGAGGGGAGGGGGGATAGTAGAGGATAGGAAAGGCAGCAGAATACAACAGACACTAGTATGGCAATATGTAAATCAATGGAAGTGTAACTGATGTGATTCTGCAATCTGTATACGGGGTAAAAATGGGAGTTCATAACCCACTTGAATCAAAATGTGAAATATGATATGTCAAGAACTATGTAATGTTTTGAACAACCAACAATAAAAAAAAATTCCCTGATTTAGTATGGATAATTTAATGACCAGCAGAAACAAACAGGTGCAATGCTCTGATAAGCAGAACGAAGAGAAGTGGAAGTCCAAACACTGCTCAAACAGGTGCAATGCTCTGATAAGCAGAACGAAGAGAAGTGGAAGTCCAAACACTGCTCCGCACTTGCTCCTCAAGAGCGACTTCCTGGCTAAAGAGCAGTTATCTCCTAAAGCAGAAATCAGAACCCTTTTATAAAGAAAAATCTCACCTCTCAAAGATGTGGCATAAGAAGAAAGAAGATTGTTTTTCAAATGGCTTCAGACCAAGAGTCAATTTCTCTTCCAGCCTCCAGTTATGAGTGTACTCTGCTGTTCTATGCCTCTTTGTATTTGTACATGCTATTCTCTGTACCGCAGAAGGCCCTTCCTCCACCACTCAGATGCTCCCAGGCACTGCCTTTCCTAGGAAGACTTTCTTAACACCACAGCTTAACCCTCAACACAGCTTCCCATCACAGTTGGTCTTTTCCCAACTGTCCAGGTAATAAGCCTGGTCCCACAGGAAGAACATTTAATGTAGCTACGAAGTAGCTACTGTTAATAAGGAGTCATTTTTGAGAAAGGCAGAGATTAAATGAACCAATGTTCTTAGAAATTAAGCCTGATCACAAAGATGAGCTGCAGATTAGGAAAACCAGTCTCACTGTTGTATAGTTCTACTCTGCAATGACTAGATTTCTATTTACAAGTTGTGAATAGTTAAACAGGGTGAACAGAAACTGCATTATAAATAATACTTCCTAATAACCCAAAATAAGATAGGATCAAAGGTATGCCAAAGAATACAAATTTTGCTAATAAGCTAGTATTTGTTACACAACAAGAATTACTGAACTATAACTAGATAAGTAGAAATCTGAAACTCTGTATGGAGCACCATCAGGTTCAACCAGTCCTTGTTGGTTTTCTTTATTAACAAATACAATCTTTATTAACAAACACAATCTTATTGACATCATCCAATGCTCTTGACACACAGATGATCCTCAATTGTACATCTCTAGGCCTGATTTCTCCATTGAACTTCAAATCCATATATTCAACTATTGATTCAAATTTCCCCATCTAGATACAACTCAATTTTGACATGTGTAAACCTGAAGCCCTAAATCTTTCTCCAAAAATCTGTTCTGCCCATAGCCTCCCCTTCTGAGTCAATAACCACTCCATCCTGCCGGTCTTAGGCCAAAGGAGAGATTGGTAGATCTTGCATAGCACGTGCAATCCACCAGAAAATTAATAACTGGTTTTCCCCTTGCCACCTCCAATGCCACCTGGTCCAGGCACCATTAATCTCCCATCTGGATTATGTTAACAGCCACCCTGGTCCATTCTTCACTCAAATTTCTAAAAATGCAGCCAGAGCAGTCCTATTCTGCTGAAAACTGCCCATGAATCAAAGGTCTCACCATTCATGTATGGACCAATGAGATATATCCTCAGGTTATCTTATTGCCTTCTAATTCTATCTCCTTCCTTCAGAAATCAACATGACTCATTCCTTACTTCCGTTACTCCAGTGGCATCTTCTTTGTGAGGTCTCTCTAACCAACCCTCTTCATAAAGGGTGACATTCCATGACACACTCACAAACACATATGTAGCCACCCATGGCACTCCCTGCTGATATTCCTGGCCCTATTTTCTCACAAACATCTAATTTATAGAAAACTTATTTACTACAAGTTTTATTTACTATATTGTTTGCCCCTCTAACAATACAATATAAGTTTCAAGAGAGTAAGAATTTTTGTACATCTCTTCCTGATGAGCTACTGTCCTGTCAATTACCTAGGAGGCTCTCAACTGATGTTTGTTGGATGAACATTTTAATGTGAAGAATTTGGGTCCTATATAACTTCATAGAGGAAAGCCACCATCCAACACTTGACTTCCCATGATTAGCCTAGTTTGAGAGAGATAAAAATGCCTCTATCACTGGGAACAGAGGCACATGTTCATAAGCCCAGCAGCTTGGGACACTGGGGCAGAAAGATGAGGAGTTAAAAGTCAGCTTCAGCAACTTATTAAGGATCCATGCAACTTGGTGAGACCCTGTCTTTAAGTAAAATACAAAAAAAGGCATGGGGATGTGGCTCAGTGGTTAAATGCCCCTCGGTTTAATTCCTGGTACAAAAGAAAAAGGAAAAAAAAAACACGTCTATCTCATTTAAGCTACTCTATAATATATACCAGTGGGTTCTGAAACAATAGTATCCAATAAACTTTTATTTATTTTTCACTTACCTAAAAATGCCAGTTTCTTAATTTCTAAAATAAGGTGGAGGTTTTTTTGTTTGTTTTTGTTTTTATAGTTCTGGAGATTTGAATCCAGAACTTTGTATCTTGTAGGCAAGCACTCTACCACTGACCTACATCCACAGCTCTAAATAAAGTGCATGAATTGCTGATTTCTAAGGTTCTTTTAAACTCTCAAATTTCACTTTCTCAATTTTTAATGAAATGGTAAGAGAAACAGCAAGATAATGAAGAAAAACTGACTAGATAAATAGTGTTGACTCTTGGGGCTGAAAAACATACCAAGAATGATTAATTTATTAAATTAATAAAATCTCACCATATTTAATGGAGTAAACAAAAAATGAACCAAATCAGCAGCACTAGGGTTCTGGATATGAGACTTCAGTTTGGCCTGCAACAGAAGAAAATAAACATATATATTATTAAGATGTAATCAAGCAAAAAATAGACACTTAAGGAGGTCTGATGTAGATTCATTGGTCTTACTTTTAGTATGTTTACCAGCCTGGAGAAAATGAGAATAAAATAAATTCGATTTAAAAAATAAGGGGTCTTTTTTTTATTAAGTTTCTTAGATATACAAGTTTTATAATTTGTTGGTTTACAGTCAATTAAAACACGAATATAAAAAACAGATTAGATATTCTCTCTTAATTTTTAGGACTCTCCTGGCTAGATTTGATCTTTTTCAATTATTCCTTCAAATTATATATAAATAATTTGCACTTACCAGAAGGTTAAATCCATGTTTAAACTTCTGGAAACAGTCCACAAATTCATCAGGAGGTGGAGGTTTTGCCCTCAGTGTTAAAACACCCTCTACGAAACATAAGGGGAAAATGAGAACAAAGTTCCAAGAAAACGTTTTAAATAATAAAAAAAAATATTCATGTCTTCATAGTTTTATAATACCAATCATGCTACCTTTCTACTCTGTCATATCTCATAGTATCATTGTAACTAGTTAAGATGATCCAAAGTTTGAGTGGAGTCCTCTAACTTCCACATTACCAAGGACTCATTTGATTCCACATAGATGTATTGAAGCCTCTATGCACCAGTCACTGTGCTGCTCATTGCAAAGATTAAAAATGAGTAAGTTATAAACCCTGTTCTGAAGGGTCTTAAAATATAATGGGAGACATGAATCAGAACTCAAGGTTAAAACACTGTAGAAGAAACTACACTTGATTGGGAGTTGGAAATGTAGATCTAAAAAATGTTTCTGGAGGATAGCAACTTTTAAAATGAGATGTGAAAGTTTTTTGTTTTTAATTTTTAGGGCAATTTGTAGAAATAATCATGGTTGGATGAAAATAGCTTATGGAGAAATAATTTGCAAGTACACACAATAACAAACATTAAACCAGAGAAACATGAGAATAGACAGATACATTAGGTTAAGCTGTGGATGATCTTGACCGCCAGGGTGAGGGATTTGATTAGATCAATAAAACATGGAACTAACATGCTTTATAGCAGAAGGATAAAGTGATTGACCAGAGATTTAGGAAAAGTGTTCTCACAGCATAAAAGGGCTAAAGATTGCTTAGAAAGCTGGGTTAAGAAACTATAATCATTTGAACTGGATGCTACTTATGAAAAGGAAAAGGGGGAAAAATGGATACAAGAGACACTGAAAAAATAAACCAATGTTGGCTACAAGCTAGAGAATAAAGTCATGAAAGAATCTGTGGCTCTGAATCAGGTAGAGCAAGAGGATAATTTGTCCTTTATAAAAAAAATACAGAAGGAAGTGGTTGGTTGAGCACCATGAAACAATACTTAAGTTTCCAAATATGTGGAGGTGAGGTATATGGCAGATATATACATCTGAAAGGCAATACTAAGTGCCAAGTGCCTATTATATTGGTAGACAAAGATCTGGAAGTCACCCATAATGGAAGGGACATTTATTTACTATTCTTTTATACATTTCAAGTTATACCACTTGCCAAAGGAAGTATAAATAATACTTTCATATTTATAATTTACATATTTTTGAGGCATTTGAAATAGCCGAAATGGAGTATACTTCAAAATTGTATGTGACTTTGAATGTGCACGTTTGGAATTTTGTGATGATAAATTCAAATCCATTAATATTTTTAAGCATTTTAATGAGAAGTCAACTTTTATTTTAAAAATAATGAGGTTCTATATTTACAATAAAATTAATCCACATAAAAGAACAGAGCTACAGATTTCCTTACTAGACACCAATTTTAAAATCACTATAATGAAAACTATAGATACATGGTCACTACCTGAATCACAGAGTCTGTGATTCATACAGTGCATCCTAAGATTTTTCTTCACTATAGCCAGCCTGAACCAAAATAAGCTCTTTTCTGGGCTCAACATCACTGCCTAAATCTCTGGTGCTATCCCCAAACTAGATAAGGCACCTTGGTTCACAGTCAATGAGTTTTGCTAAGCAGTTCCAAGGGCAGAAATTCTACTTAGAACTGGAGTTTTGAATGCTCTTTGGAAGATTAAGAAAACCCAACTTACCTCCTGGTCCTTTTTTTTTACTTTTCTTAGTTTTTTTCCTTTTAGAAAGTTCAGAGTATGCTTCAGCTGCTTTTTGGAGTTTTGTGATAAAAAATTCAATGTCATCCAAAATATGATTTAAGATTTGCTGGAATTAGAAATTGCCAAATAAAATATAAAACAATGCAAAACAATTCTTGCTTTAGCTGTACAATGCTAGTCAGTGAAGAATAGAAAGTTTTAAAAAAAAAGAAAGAAAGAAAGAAAAGAAAAGTAATAAACAATGCCTAAAGGCAGGTTTTAAGTTAATCACTAATTCTAAGAAAAAGAATTGAATATACCTGTGGCTAAAGTCTGACCTCTGCATTTTTCTTTAATTTAATTTTGTTGTATTTTCAATACCATCAGGAAAGCATTCACAATATCTACACAGATTATTAATTATTTTCAATTACTCTAATTTTCTCATAGTGTTCTCCCACACAAAGTGAGGGGGGACATTCTAAGAAATGTTTTTTAGAACAGCACTGAGCATTTTGTTTTGCTAATAAATGTCCTAATAAAGAACTGACAATAGTATTTCATGGAATTAAAGGCTTTTGGAATACTGTGATAATCTAACAAACAAATAGCTGATAGGAAAAATAACAGGCTTTGTGGGCTGGTGGTGTAGATCAGTGGTAGAGAACTTGCCTAGCATGCACCACATGAGGCCCAGCAAAGAAAAAATAAAGAGAAAGAAAGAAAAGAAAAGAAAGAAAATCATTAACCAAAGTTTCTACATGATAAAATAGAGATAATAATACATGTACTTTCAGGGATCACTGGATAATTAATTACTTATATATTGTATATCTATATATCTTATATATTGTAGTCATTGACTTTCTCCAGTTTATACGTTTCTTACAGACTAGAATTTGGGGTTGGATAAATGCTTAACATGTAATTGTGTGATGTAAAACTTAAGTTCCAAACTTCAAATTCCTTTAAGTATTTATTTCTAAATAAACAGAAACATGTATATAGTACAAAAAGTAATTATGGTGATATTATATTCTATATCACAGGACACTGTCACCCTGCAAGTAAATTATTACAGGGAAATAAAAAGCACTACCCTTTACAATGTATTAACATTTACATATTTATAGAGGTCCCATTAAAATTTACATATTTGTCCTTTAAAATGCCACTAAACTGTTATTGTGGTATTCTAAAATGAAGTCTTAATAAACCCCAAGACATATTGAAAAGATATCTCAGGTATGTTTTATAAACTATGAGAAAAGAAAAACTGAAATATCCTTCATAGCTGATAATTGAGTCTCAATTCCTTTGTAAACTAGTTAATACCCTAGTTCTATCACAACTACTAAGTACTAGAAGAAAAGTAAAATAGCTAAAGGGAAAAAGAAAGTATTTCAAACACCATAACCACCACTGGAAAAATAAATCATAATTTCCATAAAACACCTTTATTTAAATCACCTCATCGAAGTGTATTATTTTTCCTCTTTTAAAAAAAAAAAAGTAATGGTCTAAGGTGAATGGTGTACTTACCACATCCCTGTCAATTCGGGCCGCTGTCATCTCTGGTGTTTCTTCCTGCTCGTGATACTGCCGTGGTCTCTCAACTGAAGAAAGGAGAATCACAAGTCTGTAAACTTTTACTAAGGTAATACCAATACAGCTGATAAAAACAGAATAGAAAATAATGCCAGGTGCAAAGGGACCACATCCACAGAATGCACAAATCAAATGTGCTCATGATCCAAAAGGCCTCCTTGCCACAGCTATCAGAAGCACTTGAGCAGAGGTGGAGTCCTGGCCTTCCCATCTGGATGATGTTTATTTGCCCTGTAATGCCCCTCTGTTCTCCCTCCTCCCTGTCAGTAACCTATGGAATCAATCCTAACTTGGCATGCTTTAATTCCTACATGAGGAAGAAATATAAGCTAGCAATTAAGCATCTATTTCTCAAAAAGCAGCCAACTAAATTCTAACATAGCAAAGCCACTAATTTCTATGCATTCCAACACTGCGGCTACAATAAAACTTTGGGAGTTATTGTTGTAATTAAGCTTAAAACCTACAATGTTGGGCTCATTAATTTTGAGCCATATTCCCTAAGTCAGAAATACCTTCAGGAATTTGCAAATTCAAGAATAAATTTCTCAAGAGCATTTGAAATGCTAAGGCAGCTCAGTTGATGGGAGCATGATGTTAGTCATGAGGTGGCTATCATGAGCTCCTTCCTGGTGTGAGTCAGTTAGCACTCCCACCAGACACAGATCGTTGGTACAAATATTTCATAGTAGATTGAATTTAAAAATATATGGATAGAACAAGAGCAGCAAATCACAATGAAAGGAAATATAACTCGTGATACAACATGATGACTCCTGATGTTCAATACAGAGAGCTGCTAACAAATATTGAAAACTCTGTATCTCTATGCCTCCTCTATGTTAACATTACCCATAAGTGGAATACTGCCCCCCCCAAAAAAAAGGAAAAACTTGCTGAGCCTTATGAAACTTAATTAGTAGCTGTAACTACTTTAAGATCATTAGCATTTATCTGTATGAAATCCTGCCAGTTAGCTGCAGCTTTACATACAGCTGCTATCTTGGCTACAGCTGCTACAAAAAGCAGGAACCCCAGGGAGGTCCCAAAATATCATCTAGAGGGCAGAAGAAGTGGGAGGTGTGGTATCTCTAGGACTCTGGCAGGTCTGAGGTACCACTGCTGCTATTCTTCACAGGTCACTTTGGGAAGTCAGGGTAGTTTTGCCTCAGGGGTTCCAAGAAGCTGCATGGACTGTGTCGGCCACAGTCTCAGAGAGACCAGAAAGATTCTCCTCTGCTGGGAGTTCGGGGGTTCTAACTAAAACTGGCCTGGATCCAGACAGAACCACGTGCACTAAGAGTCATGTTCTGCTTGGCCTGGAAGTTCTGAAAACCTTGCCTCACTGAAATTTTAACAGATGACACTGTAGAGAATACTTCAGAAAAAAATATAATGAGAAGTTGGGGGTGGGGTGGAAATAGGAAAGACTGTAGAATGAATCAGACATAACTTTCCTGTGTTCATAATGAATATACAACTAGTGTAACTCCACATTATGTGCGACCACAAAAAGGAGAAGTTATACTCCATGTATGTATTATATGTCAAAATACATTTTACTGTCACGTATAACTAAAAAGAGCCAATAAATAATTAAAAATAAATGTAATAAGAGCTTAGAAACACCTAGGAGTAAGTTCTCTAAATTACATTAGATTGGACATATGTTCTTACAAGTTTGCTCAGAATGTCTGTAAACTTAGGTTTACATGTAAACTTCTAAAAATACTTTGGAGAATACAAGAAGCTTAATAAAATAGCAAATAATTCAGAAAAAAATAATCTATACAATTTGGCAAAATGAGAAAAGAAAATTACATTTACAATTCTGTTACGTAATGGTTAGGTATTATTTTCTTTCCTACTCACAGCAACCCATGAATTATCATCCCCATTTTAAGAATAAGGCTACAGCACAGAGAATAAAACGTTCCACAGTTCCAGGCAGGCAGATCCGGGTCTCGCTTCAGAACCCAACTTCTGACCCGCAGATTCCAAGTAGAATTCAATGTCACTCATGCTGGCAACTGAGTTACATTATTTAACTACACTACTAGTTATCCTGTCTGAATAAGAATTTACCCAATAAAGGACGAGTGATTGAAGGAGACCCACTGATAGGAGGCAAAAGAGTAAGGTCCTTTGCATCAAATTCGAAATTGCTACATTACAATTTATTCCTCTTTAATAAGGTGTTTTGCAATCATAAAAATTCAGATTCTTATAAAATATTGTGACATAAAAAGTATCACTAAGTTCTATGCTCTAGTTTTTTTTTTTTTTTTTACAAACAATGCCAAATGGATATATACATAGACCTCCATCTGACAAGATAAGCCCAAGGATGAAGCCTCTGCCCCTTCTCCATGTTCCTCCCAACAGTCACACCAAATCTGTCCAGAGAGGGATAGAGCTAAGATCATAAAAAACACAAAGAATCTGTACAATAGTCATAAGAAGAAGAAATTGGATGGTCTTTTGTTTGACATATATTTTATTTCCATTATTTTAATGGTTAATCAAGTAAAACTTTCTTTGTATGAAAAAAAAAAGACTTGATCCTAACATCATATTTATTAAATGATTGATGTGAATGCTCATAGATAATAATTTTAACAATAGTCAATGATTTTCCTTTTCTAAGACTTAACTTGTTTAAAATACTGACTTGAACTTCAGTTCAGAAATCAAAATTTGAAAGCAAGTACTACATTGAAATCCAAAATAAGTGCTCAATGAGACTTAATTCTAGAGTTACTCACAGTCCCCTTGGTCAGCTGCCCATGCCGACCAGGCTGCTACTCGACTTCTAACATCCACCTGGGTGACAGTCCCTGGCGGCACAGGTGCAGGAGCTCTAGGTGGAGGTGGTATGCCAGGATCTGCTTTGGAAATCATCCTAAAAAAGAAAAAATTGCCTTCTCACCCTATTTCTATAATGGGTCAATTCTCTCCATTAGTGTTAGTTTTTTACCTTCAAATAGAACTGTGCCAAGGGGCAATGAGGACTTCCTAACCACTTCACACTGGATCTATTTATCAATATGAATGAGATAGAAAAAATACAGAAAAATTAAAATTCAGCTGAAAATGAGGCTGAATTTCCTTTTCCCCTGGGTCTCATGGGATTTGGAAGGCTAGGACCAATGACGTGTCCAGTTTGTATGGCCTGAGGCTATCTTTTCTGAAAACACCACTCATCTGTCCTGACTCTCATGACTCCCACACAAGTAGGAAAAGCATGTCAGAGGAAGGCCAGACACAGGGAGAGAAAGGCAGGAGCAGACACATGCTGACAGCCTGCGAGAGCAGAGGAGTCGGACCACAGGCTGCCATCTGTAATGGAGAACAGGGAGCCTCCACTGAAAATGAGTCCTAGAAACCTTTAGGAGAGGGGAAAAAAAAGATAAAAAGCCAATTCTACCCCTTCATACATTTTAATGCTTTTACCTCAGGACCTCGGGGCGCCTCTTCTGTTTCCCTCCTTTGCTGTCACTGATTGCACTTTCAATATCTTCACTTATCAGATTCGCCTGCAAAGAGAGACCAGTCATCTGGAAGGCTGTAGATTTTTCTTAGATTTCATATGTAGATTAAAACGGAATACACGATTACATCCATTGTCTGAATCGGTATGTGTCTTGATGCTACGGTTTGGATCTTGACTGTCCCCCAAAAACCCGGTATCACACGCTTGGTCCCCGACAGTGGAGCTGCAGGAGGTTATGATCCTTGAGGAGGTGGGGCCTACTGGAAAAAGAGCAGGTCTCTGGAGATATTGGAACCCCAAGCCTTTTCTTTCTCACTGTTTTTGCTTCCTGGCTGCCATAAGAAGAGCAGCTCCTCTACCACAAACACCCTGCCATGAGATACTGTGCTACCATAGACCGAAAAGCAAGTGGTTAGGCAACTATAGACTGAAACCTCTAAAACTGTGACCTACAATAAACCTTTCCTCTTTATAAGTTGATTATCTCAGGCATTTTGTCATAGTGGCTAGCTGATTCACATATCACTGTGCTCATGGAATGAAACTCCACACTAGGTTGTACCTTTTCTGACAACCAGTCTTATTTTGTCATTTCAGGTAAAAGTTAACTTTCTGCAATCTTTCTAATATCTTTCCAGAAAGATTAATCAGTAAGTACATTTTCTTAGAAACCAATGTGAGATAAGCAGCTAAAAAATTTATTTAATCTGGTTTTGAAGTTTATTTATAGCCAGTGATTATTACTGTATAAAAGATTACTGCTGATGTATTCATCTCCTATTTTTATGCCTGCTTGTTCTTCATAATTATGTATGTTTTTCTTAAATATGTATATTGCATATTATTTTAGAGTAAGCACTGATAATCATAAAATTTTAGCACTAAACAGACACTTAAGATCATCTAAACTGTTCTACTTCTTTTCTAGTTAATGATATAGGAACACTTGCATGGTATGCCTGTCCAAGGTCATACCATTAGTGGAATGAGAATACAGTGCTTCCCAGGGTAGTGTCACATCTGCAACAATGTCCAATTCCAATAAATTATTATAAACATGTCAAAGGTGGCTACTGTGCAGGACAGAAAAACTGATAATGCCCAGAAATGCTGACCTTCTACAGGAAGACTATTATATTGCTAAGAAAAAATTTACCACTATGATGGACAGGACCACTATACGAAGTCCCATAATAAACATTAAAATTCAAGACAAAAATCATACTGCAATATGATCCACATAAAAGAAACTGCATCTTGTTTCCATTTATAAATATTGTGGGTGTGTGTGTATACACACATATATTTATTATTTATTTATTTTGAAATTAGTCAAAAGAAAAACATGTCTCACACAGGAAGAATAGCACCAATGAATGTTTAGTCACTTAGTGGCATGTGAACTTTATTTAGGATAAAACAGTATTTGGTAAATCCTGTTTGAACCCATTGTATATCATATATATGATAAAATAGTATTTGGTATATCTTGTTTGAAGCCATCCCATATCAAAGAAGGAAAGCCCTTTATTCTCAAACTGAAATCCAGAAATTTCCTCAGTAGAGTATATCTCAGCCCCCAAGGAGAGCACAGATGCAAACAATAAATCTGAAGTGCTTTTTCACTTAAAACCATTGAATTAATAAAAGAGACACTAGTATTGCTGTATGTATATATGTGTCTGTATAACCAATGTGATTCTGCAACCTGTACACTCAGAGAAATGAGAAATTGTACCCCATTTGATTCAAATGTATGATATGTCAAGATCATTGTATTGTTATGTGCAACTAATAAAAAAAAGTTTACTACATTTTCAGAGCAAAATATTCATTCTAACATGTATTGATTTAAAAACATCTAACCTTACAAAGTTCTTTTTTTGTTGTTTATTCAACAAGTATTTATTTAGCACCTGCTATTATATATGTGTTTGTCAAATAAAAATAATAAATAAAATCACATTTCTATATCCCAGGATATGAACAAAACAGACAAATGTCCTGTCTACATTGGGCTCTTACTGTAGCACAAGAGAAAAATAAATGAATAACTAAAAAGTAAATGTAGAATATAAAAAGCAGATGATAATAATGCTGTGGAGTAAAATAAAGCAAGGTAGGGGACAGAGAATGGCATGATTCTCCTGCTGCACAGAGCAGTCAACATTCCTGGAAGAAGAATCAAGAGAAAGGCCCCTGAGATGGGTCAGTGTGTGGTCAAACCTAGCAAGACTGGCCGGAGATACAGAGGTCAGAAGAGCAGGCTGCTTGGGACCCAAATGGTCCACAGGAAGGTAACATTAAAAGACTATAACCTTACAAAATATATTCTTAAAATAAATATATTCTTAATATAATTTGTGAATGTTGAAATGCACCACAGTATATACAAATCTCACGAACATAAAATATTCAAATTAACTAAATGACACAGTTCCTTTCAAATAAGATTTTCAGTCAATCATCTGTGACATAAACTGAAATTAGAAAAAATTGTAAAATATACTGTTTGTACTTAGTCTTAATTTAGCCATAGCATTTTAATGTCAAAGAAACACAGAAAATATCAAGTGTTTATGCTAGTCTTCCAGATTTTTTTACAAAAGTTACAAGTATATTTTATAATCAAAATAAATCCCTGCCTTAACAAAGTACCAATCAACACAAACTTATTTCCCTTTTAGAGAAATCAACTAAATAAAGACAGTCAAGGTTGAAGATAACTTCTAAGGTCTAATAAAGAATCACAAATTATATTCATTCAAAAATTACAGTATAAAAACAATTACATAAAATTTCAGGAGATAGCCTATTATTACTGGCAACTATGCCCACAAGTCACTTAGGGATTACCGATCTGAGCAATTATTCAAGTCACATAATTAAATGGTGAACTTTAAATCAATATCCTGAAAAATGTCTCAGTGCTTCCCTATAATAATCCAGGCTATGTGATTAGTGCAGAATAAAATGGGAGAGACACATGATTATTTATTGTCTATGAAGCGTGGTTCTTGCAGATCTAATTTTTAATTTTAAATGCAAGGTTTTTGATGAGAATTTAATATAATATCTATGCTTTTTAATCAAAATAAAAAGAATCATCTGATTTTTTTTAAAGAGAGAGGAGAGGGGGAGGGAGAGAGAGAGAGAGAAAGTGAGAGAGAATTTTTTTTTTAATATTTATTTTTTAGTTTTAGGCGGACACAACATCTTTGTTTGTATGTGGTGCTGAGGATCGAACCCGGGCTGCACACATGCCAGGTGAGCGCGCTACCGCTTGAGCCACGTCCCCAGCCCCAATCATCTGATTTTTGACATTAACTTCTTCATTTACTTGGCATGGAAACTTTAAGAAAGCTACTAATGTATTTGTTTTCCTTACAAAATTCTCAGACACTAAAATTCTAGTACCTACAATCTGTATGATTGAAACAGGTAGTTCAAAAGCTGCCAGAACCCACTACTTGAAAGGGAAAAAAATTCATCATTCTTTTACCTTAATCTCATCACATTGAAAAAGATGAAGATCTGGCTTGTTCTGGGTTGGTTCCTTGCATACAAGGGCAAGAATCGAATCATAGTTGCATGAATGCATGACAGCTTGGCAGTGTTGGATGGTGTTCAAAGGAAAATTCTCCAATTCATTCTAAAATACAGTAAACATTTTAGTTTTTCAAACTTCTACCCATTTTCAAATAATCTGATGTGACAGCATACATTAATACTTGTGGCACTTTCTTGAAAACAAAATTATATAAATTTCACAAACTTGCCTTTGATTCTAAATCAATCAGGCTCACAGCTCGGTCATCCACCTGAAGGATCATATCTTGAGTCCATACTTTGCCCTTAGCGTCAAGCAATTTCAGCTTCCTTATTCCATCATCTACGGTTATCATAGCATCTTTCCGATCCAGAATAAAGGTAGTCAGGTGCTTATGATTGACCAAAAAAAAAGGTTAAATATTTATAATACATACACACAAACTCTTAATGTTATATTTTTAAAGAAAAGTCGATTTAAGGTAATTGAGGTCAGTTAGCAGAGAAGAGAAGGATAAACACAAAGCACTTGATAACTTCAAGGTTATCTCAGAGAATGAAGTCAAGTGGGTTTTTATTGAATACAGAAAATGATGTCTTGATTTATAAGATAGCTAAAACTGTTTGATACTGAGCCATGCTTAACTACAATAACATGATATAGAAACCAATTCTTGCCAGGTACAGTGGCACATGCCTGTAATCCCCAGTGGCTCTGGAGGCTGAGGCAGGAGGATCTAGAGTTCAAAGCCAGCCTCAGCAAAGGCAAGGCACTAAGGAACTCAGTGAGAACTCAGTGAGATCTCTAAATAAAATACAAAATAGGGTTGGGGGTGTGGCTCAGTGGTTCAATGCCTCGGAATTCAATTCCTAGTACTCAAAAAAAAAAAAAAAACTTCGGAAGTTTAAATAGCATTCTCTTAAATAAATGTTCCCAGTTTTGCTCTATTATAGTTATTTAAATGCCACACAATAGCAGACAATTTATTTTGGCAAGTACAATACTCTGGACACTGATACCTCAGAGAAGCAAAGCAATTCTACTCTAACAACTGTCAAGCTTTTCATTCCACTGAAACCACTTTCTGAAACAAAATGGTTTAAATTTAATTAAGCATGCTTCAGAAAAGTAGAAAATGAAAATAAGAGCAATATAAAAATCTATCCTTGCTTAAATATTTCCCATGATAAGTAGGGGTCACCTGGATTCCAATTAAAAGCAAATATCTTAAAAGATAACAAGGGGGAAAAAACTAAAAAGAAACCATTGTTTAAATAGAACCAATAAAGATCTTAGTTAAAACTAAAAATAAAACCAAAATGCTAACTGTATCAAATTTCAAGAAGATTCTAGGGTACAAAATAGAAGAAGCCTTTGTCTTATTATAGGGCCTGGAAACCATAAGAATGTATTTGTTTTGATCAATAACTATTTGTTAAGATTTTATTGTTATGAAAAGGGAACACAGACCAGCAAAAAGACATTTATATGTAACATGTATTTGATGAAAATATACAGGAAAAATCTACATGAATTAAAATACATTGTGTGAATGAAATAAAACAGAATCCTGATTTTACTTCCAATTTTACTTCTAGTGTCCTTCAAGAGTCACTGTAAATATTAGCAAACACCAAAGCATCTTACTTCAACTCGGTACTGGGATATATCTGACACACTGCTGACACTGTCTCTTGCATAATTCTTCCTTTGTTCTGAAAAATAAATTTTAAAAGCCATTATTTACCCACTAATAGGCTGAAGTTCATGTATTGGTATCATATGACATCTCTAAAATTAGTCTATCTCTCATATAAATACAGTAGTTGACAAGTCACCATTGTGTGGTAATATGAAAACACTCACTGTTCAGAGTAAATCCAAAAGCCACAAAAAAGCATAAATGATAGCAAGAATTCTTTAACCCAATAAAAATTTTCATAATTCCAAACATTAACGATATTATAATTTTCTAAGGAAAAAAATGTTATTCCATCCAAAGGTTTTATTAATGAGGGACCTACTGTTTGGCAAAAAAAAAAGATAAAAACTATTTTGTAAATTTCATCTGTTGATGTAGGAAGATCAAAACACAATTACAAAAGTTTGTCATAGATACTGTATTATATGAGTTAGACTAAATTATTAAGATAATAGGCACTACATGGAACATCTCCTTTTACAACATCCAAACTGGACAATGTTAAAGAAGATTCAAAACGTGAGTCAATCACGCCCACTGCCATTAAACATTAATAATTTCCACATCAATAGAACACAAAATGTGATACTCAGGATTGTGGAAATAGCAGTTAGGAAAAAGGAGATTTAGGTAGAGAGTTACTGCATCAAACTACTTAAAAAGCAAAATAAATCTTTAATTTTGTTTTCTAAAATGCTGCAAAACCAAAAAATAAAATTAAAATATAAAGTACTCATTGGCTGTGTTTGTCATTTGTCACTATCTTATCATGCAAGTTCAAAGCTGTACTATGCCTTGTAAAGAGGAATGCTAAGATGAAAGGGAACTGTAAAAGAAAATCAGAAGATTTTTAAATTCTAATTCTAGTTTTTGGCTCTTTCACTAAGTAGGAAATTAAATTTGGGCAAAATACTTAATGGTCTGGGCCTCAGCAGCCTTAGTGGAAAATAAAAAGATTAAACAAGGTAAAAAAGACCCTGAAAGCCTTCAAATTCCAACATATATATACTGTGTGTGTGTATGTGTAACTCACCTTTCCTGGCAACCAATATCTTCTAAATACAAATATGTGTCTTTTAGTTAATATAGAAACATGCAGATATGTCTATGGAGAAGTTGAAAATTTCTGCTCAACATTAAAGGAAAAGAAAGTACAAAAATATAATGAATGTATGCAGATTCAAAATGTTAACAGAATTCTTTCAAAAACTTGATCAATATTTGTTTCTTAACACATGAAAGTAATCATATTACTTTATTTTTAGTTTTTAAATGTAAGCAAAAATCTCCATATTCCTTATATTGATTTTACTCTGATATTATTTCAATATACTTCATTTTTGATTTTGCAGCATAAAAATTCCTTAATAAAAACAGACACACTTAAAAATTCAGCCTCTGCTACCTTTCTTTTTCTGTTTGGATGACGACCTGAAGAAGTATGATCCATCTGGTCCTACCAAAACAATGTGGTCAAAAAGAAAGACCTGGTTTCACCTTGAATTTGCTATTCTAATATAACAAAACATAAACATTCACTTACATTACTGTCTTTACAACCAGAGATATAAAAAATTTGTGCTCTAAATGTGTAATATGAATTGTAATGCTGTCATACATAAAGAAAAATTAATAAAAAAAGAAAGAAAAAAAGTAAACAGCCACAACTTTTCTGATTATTAGTGGAGGATTAGTAAACATAAGATTTTAACACATGGAGAGTTATTCTTGGGAAGACCATTATGATTTCTGAAAGACAATATACAATTCAGGAATACATCTGACAAAAGCACTTCTAGGAATAATCAGTATTCAAAAGCACCGGTCCATCATATTCTTATTCAAGTCTCCATGACAGACTCAGACCATGAGTGTGGTTCTGCTTCCTTCAGTTTGACTGAGGACAGCAGAAAAATGGCAGTGGTTGCCATGGCATCCAGTTATGATATGGTGGCTCCAGAAGTTCGAATGTTGACTGGGTCTTTTAGATAGTGAATAGAAAACATAGCTGAAGACCCAAATAGCTGAATATCCAAAATACTGAATATTCACACTTGGATTTTCTCATACAAAGTAGTAAGAATTCATCCCCTCAGATTTCCTAATACATTTTCTCAGCCCACAGAAACATAATTTACAGAAACCAAAAGACGATTTGATAGAATTTGTAAATAGTATGATATCGACTGATCACTCTGATTGCCCAGAGGGTAAGTGTAATTTCTAATATTCCAAGGACCCATTTAGGGCTTCCCACTTTGCTTGCTCTCCCATATTATATAATAAATAAGTAGCATGTTATAGGAAATTAGCTTTTAAAGATCCTAAAAATGTATAAATGCCATAAAATGGATTTACAAATAAACTAGTAGTTCTGATAAGCCAATTTGAATAAATAAAGGCTAATGTTAACATTTTAATAGGCCATTTTGAAAAAAGTTCCCTAAAAGGCAATTGCAGTATATTTCCTTTTTATGAGAATCATATGTACTTACTAGTTGCAGAGAGTAATTATGCTCCTAAGCTGAAAAATCTCACCCAAGCCTTAAAACGGTATAAAAAGCCTAAATGAAGTCTTTCAGTTACACTCAAGATAAAGCCTCTAATGAAGCTCACCATTCTCAAACAATGGTTCTCATTCTTGGCTGCCCATGAAAATGAACTTTGAAAAGCACTTTGTGAGTCCCACCCTGGGCACTCATTTGTAGAGGCTCCCCCATGTGAATCTAAGGTGCATCCATGGTTGAAAACCACTACTCCAACAATTTGTATAAATGCCAATTCATGTACTATATGCTAACTCTTTTAAGCAGAAAAATGTCCTATCCAAATCAAAACTGTAAGTTATGATCAAATGGGCATGTCAAATAATAAATGAATAAATCTCGTAGTAGAGTTTGAGTTTGTTGCATTAAAAGCTTCTCAGCTCTCAATGTAAGAGTAACAAGTCAGTATCTCCCCACCTTTCCCTCTTCTGTCTCTCTTTCTTTAACAGTTAGAGCTTGAAACAAACTTTATTTGTTTATAGTAACCCTGGTTTTATTTCATTGCTTTTTCTATCAACTTTATATCACAGGCCAGAATACGCAAACCCATCTCAACAAATTAAGATGTATTTGGTAACCAAGCATAACAATTCTTTACATGTCATCTTAGCATTATTGAGTTGTTATGCTATTACACAAGCTGCTGGCCAATACTCAGATCAGAATTATTATATTTAGCTTCATTTAACTCTCCAATTAGTATAACTGCAACTCTAACAAGTATGCAGAACTCAGTATTTATACTCAACTTTGTTTTACTGCATTATTGTTTGTGCATAACAACATTTGAAACAGTAGATAGTCAAAGATACAGTTAATATTTAGAAAATATTTATTTTTTTAAAAACCATGATATTGCTTAGAAACCAAGGTTTTGACCATTAAAAAGAAAAATGTAACTTGAAAGCAGCTGCTGAGTATTTCTTGCTCTAAATAAAAGCAATGGACTACAGCTCATATCACTTTTTACACAGAGAAAGCTTCAGCCATAGTGAAGGAGAATTCCTTTCCCAATAGTTCAGTGTACAGTGTGTAATTTCCATGAAGGTGAGGCACTTGGTGGGAACAGTAAGAAGCAATGAGCAATAATTAGGAACTTTCACCATCAGGCAACTACAATCACAGTTTGACAAATCAGTATCTGAAGCAAGAGACCACTTTAGGAAACAAACAAGCTCATTTTCACAAACCTACATTATTTAAGAATTAACTTTACTGGCCTGTTCAACAAATCATTAGAATGGCTTGCATCACGAGGAGAAAATCAGCTTTACATTTTTCAGATCGTTTGGGAAAATTGCCAAACTGTCTTTTTGAGTCACCTGCTCTGGCACACTCTACTGTGTTTTGACTCTAATAATGCCCGATTTCATCATGCTGTGTAATTGTGAGTCATTTACTTCTTAAGAATTAAAAAATAAATAAAAAAACCTTCTTTTGCTGTTTCAAAAAAGTGTTAAATGTTTTCTGTTAGTAAAATACACACTAAAGACGATGGGGAAAGAAGAAATGGGTTTTAACTTTTAAGTGGCCACTAGAACATGTAAGAGGTCGTTTTGGTTTCCATTATTATAATTAGAGAGACAAGTTTCAAAACAAGATCAGGAGAGACTGGAACAGAAAAAGAAAGGAAGATAGGTACAAAAATAAAAATATGTGAGACAGATATTTGCTAAGAAAAGTGGCACATTCAGGAACACTGCCATGAGAAAGTGATCAAGCACTGTGGAGAAATAAGTCTACAATAAATTCATTTACACAGAAATTATGTGATTCATGGTTACAGGTTTCCTGCACTCAATTCTTACCAGCCAGGAAAAACACAAATGTATTTTTTCACTTGTTATATCACAAAATTTTTAACTCACAGCTAAAATGAGACTTGAGAGAATGTGCGTCTATCACATTTATCCAATATTATTAGGACTTCTGATAACAGGAATCTCAGAGTGACTATAAATGTTGGCAATGAAATGACAATAAAGTATTACTGACTGGTAATTCCTTGAAACTTGAGTTCTTCTGGAGATTAGATGGCTTTAAACAGCTGATTATTTATAGTAAATAGCTGTGGTACGCCACCCATGATACTACTTAAGTAGTCTTTTACTTGGTACTGAGCCATGGGGACTTAGGTCTCCCCTTGAGAATGATCCCTGGCATTTCTATGTGTAGACTGCCCAAGGCATGAGATCTTTGCACTCATTCTACCAATGAGATAGCTCTCAAAGCTCCGGAATTGGGCACTACCCATTTGGCTTGGACAGCCCACTACCTACCTTATTTGGCAAAAGAACATTCCATCAAAATCCTTTTGAAGCCCCCTGTATAAATAAAGAAAATGTGGGTTCTTGCTCTCTCTCCTTTCAGTGTGGAAGCAGGGCCCCTAAGGTTACAGAGCCATCCCACCCCCATATTTCAAAATTATTTCTGTGTCATATGATTTTTCACTGTATTTCTCAGCCAGCATATTTCACATAAGGGAAACCCAAAATTCATAGCCTGCAGGGGACTCAGGAGAAAAGCATAAGAATCAAGAAATGGCTACATTTCAAATTTTGCAATATCTAATTTAAAGGGAAGTTATTTTTCTAGGAAGTTTAGCTCTTAAGAACAGCAGAAAACCCATACTTAAATAAGCCCTCTTTGCCTAGGGATATAGCTCAGCTGGTACAGTGTTTGCCTCACTTACACAAGGCCCTGGATTCAATCCCCAGCAAACCCCCCCCTCAAAAAAAAGTCCACTGGAGATGCTGCAACATATAAACATAATGAAAAAGCATCTCAATTCCCACTCAGAACCTATTTACTAACCATAATTTCTACCTAGTTTCCCAGGCCACAGACATCAGAAGCAATGCCATAAGAAGGCATGTTGATAACACGAACAAGTCACAGGCTTGGGATTCAGCAACATGGGAAAAGCAGGCCCAAATATTCAAAAAGAGAAAATAAATGAATGATTTGGAGCAAAGATAAGAAATGGAGACTCTGGTAACATCACAGAGACAAGCAATGGCCATTCAAGTGAACTTCCAAATCACCAAGGAGCAAAGATGCCACATACCTGGAGGGAAGGGAGTATTTAATACACTTTACAAACATTTTCCTTAAGGAAAAAAAAAAACTGACAAATAGGTTAACTGGAAAAAAATATGTGAAATCTCTAATTCCCTAATACCAGTGGCTAAATGAAATGTTATTGTCATGAAATAAGTGAAGGAGAAAAACATGGATATTACTTTTGGTAAGCAAGAGTTACACTTTGTCAGGGATGTAAATGATGCACAGCCTTTAACATGTTGGCTTGGAATTTTCTAGTATCATAATGAAGAAATGGCAAAGAGAGATATTAAAACTGCAGCATATGTTAACTGTTTTCCTAGAACAATCAACACATACCAATAAAGAGATGTATAGTTACATAAAACACAATACATTTTAGGGGATTTATGTAAAAATTTCTGTAGAGTGCTATCAAGAGTAGTGTCTGAAACTCAAGCTTGAAAATCCTTGCTACAATGTTATTATCATTACTATTTCACAGATGAAGAAACTGGAAGTAATAGGTTAAATAATTTGCTCAAAACAGTAGTCAACTGGTAGAAGTGAGATCCCCTGGCTTTCTAACCCAGTCTGCCTTTCTGAGCACATTTATCAGGAGCCATCTGAGTGACATTGTGTGTCAGTTCTGAAATGTGTTCTCATGAGAAAGACAAGATGGAAAAAGAAAGCAAGGAAGAAAAGAAACCTCTGATACAGTATCTAGCCTGTGGTCAGTGTGTGATAAACAGTGTATCACTGTGAAAACTCATATTCCAGTGCACTAAATAGTACTCTCATGCTCCACAAAAGTTCATGCAATGTAAGGATACTGTATTAATTACAAGAGTAATTAATCCTGGGAAGATTATTCAATTATTTTTATAATTGTATAAGGAGAAATTTTTTTAAAATGCATACATTTCAAGGAAATAAACTATATTATAAATCACCAAATTTTCAGTTTACAAAGGTTAAAAGCATGTAGATTGGGAGGCTAAACACTCCCAAAGATAACTAAAAATATTTTAATAAGAATTTGTTTATTGCAAAGATTTGTTCAAAACAAGAATATCTTTCTCCATGTCATTCTCTAGCTATTCTTTCCACTGACATTTACTGAGAATTTATAATCTCTAAGAGGGAAAGCATTGTGTGCATGTGTGTGTGTGTGTGTGTGTGTGTGTGTGTGTGTGTACACTATGTGTTCAGAGGAAGTAGTGATTATTAGACATAAATAAGAATGAAAAAAATATGTGCAACTTCAAGGAATTTAAGCCTGTCTTATTCCAGGCCCCCTACATGGCTAAGTCATCTTTCTTCCTCATAATGCCTCCTGGATTTGCCCTTTTTTATCCCAGGCCATATTCTCTGAATTACCTTCATCCTGTTCATTTTCATCACACTGCACAGAATTGTCATGCTTTCTCATAGTGAAGTTTTTTAAAGTTATGTGATCTGACAAATCATCTTCAATTTGCTTTATATGTAAAAGGAGGGGAAATAAAATTTACTGTTTAACAGTTAAAGACTTTCAGTCCTTGGATCTAAGATTTTATAAAGCTGTCCTAACACAAAATAAACATTAAAATTTACAGGTGAGTCCTACTTTTTATCATTATTCCTTTCTTAGTACTCCGAAAACAGACTTTTGGATCTGTGGTAACATGTGAGAGGATTGAATACTTTTCCTATTTAAAAAAAAAAGTCTTAGGGTGGTTATTAGATAATTAATTTATCTATATTACTTAAATCTGATTCACCTGTTCTGATTCATACTTATCAAATCCATTCTCAATTTTGTTAACAGAATGACCCAAGACAAATTTCTCTTATTATCCTCTGATAAAAACACATCAAAGTCTGCTCAATATTTACAAATAGTGTGCAAATTCTTTGGTAGAATTCTTCCTAATATGATCTGTTTGCATTTTTCCAGTTTTATTATTACCCCATGCACTCACTACCCGGTGCTCTCAAAGTAGCACCAAACTGCTGTGGTTCATTAATTCTTGATATTCATTCTACAAGTAGTTCCCGAGCATAAATTATACATTAGACTCTGTGCTAACAAGCATGGGGTATCCTCAAGTGAAGAAGACAAGTATGGGCCACCTTCATAGAGCTAAGAGTATAGTATAGAAAAGTTTCATGCTGCAGTCTACAGCATCCTCTTGCCCACGAAATGCTGACCACTCAGAGATCAGCTCAAGGCTCCTGAGAGATCCCTGCTCACCATTCCCCACTTAGAAGAATATGGGACACACAGCTATGAAAACACATTTAACCCTTTATTATAAAAATGAATTTATTAGTCTATCTCACCAAAATGGCAAATAAGCAATGACAATATCCTATTCATCTTTGAAATAAAGATAATGAAAATAGACTATGACGATCGTAGCCTAGCACACTGACACACTTAATAAATATGTCTAGAAAGAAACGAGGAAAGGAATTATTTTATTCTCTCAAAATTTCTTTTTCATTTTTAGTTTTCCTCAAGTCCCTCTCTAGACTACACCCCCCTTAAAGCCGAGGATCAGATATTATTGGTCCAGTTCTGAAAACATATTGACTATGAAATTTGCTGAATAAATTCTCTAGATCTACAAAGCACAACCATTTATGTCATGTTAAGACAGTCTCAGTGTGACACTTAAGAAAATGGAAATCAATACCAATCAGACTGACAGGGTCATTTTTTTTAAAGTATACATATATAGAATTAAATCCATTCCATGAATATATGGTTTGAGTTGTAAAGCCAATTTACTAAAAATATAGGCAGAAATGAATCATGAGACTTCAGAATTGTTCATTCAAACCATAGACACAAAATTGTAAATCTGGATGATATAAAAAGAATTCCAAAACAGAAAATGCTGTTGGTTCTCATCGTACATAATAACAATGACAATATTGACAATAGCAAATATATAATGCATTCTCTGCTTTCCAGGCACTGTTCTAAGCATTTTACATTTACTAACTTGCTTAATACTCTTATCAATGCTACCACATATCACCACTACACAAATAAAGTTAGGTACAGACAGGTAAAGTAATTTGCCTAAGGTCACTGGTGAATGGTAGAACTGGATTTGAACCTAGGAAGTATGATTCCAGAGTCTCTGCTCTTAACCATAATACTATCCTGATTCTTTACTGTTATACATTAATAAAAGGTCACACAGATCCTACACAATTAAATGCACTTCAAGATGTGCATTTTTTTCTTCTTTCTTCTTTTTACCTTTTTTTTATACTTAAAGTTTAGAAAATATACGTATATGTAAGACAAACTAGAGAGGGCATCAGAAATTATAGACTGGGAAAGAAAGTTCGACTATTTTGCAGTGCAGAAAGAAATAAAAGGATTGCTAATCATACTAACCTACTCCTCAAAAAGTTCAAGAGCTATATGAAAAAGCCGTCACCTGTCAGCTCACAATCACAACTGGCTCCATCACAGAGATCAACAAACATTTTACAAGTAACAAGTGGGAAAGCCCACTTCAGGCACTGATGCCATGTGAAAGACTCTGAAAGTGCTGCAATACATTCAATTTATAGTTCTAAATCTTATGACAGCAAGCACAGTTTATAACTTCAGCAGCTTTTTAAAAAACTCTTCTTTAAAATAATTCTTATGTAGCCATCAATATTTCATTTCAAATAACAGAAACAGGGTATGGATTCAATCTATGACTTAGAAATTTTAAATTTATAAAGAGTGGTTAGAAGCAAAATTATATCCCCATTGAATAAACAAACATACCATATAGAGCCTTTGCACTTGTTTTTGAACTGTGATCTCTGTCCATTTGGGAAAAGGGGGGTGATGATCCATAGCCACTGTAATAAAAAAAAAATGGTCACTGTGTTGGGTTAAAGTCCAAAGTAGGTCATAAAAATACAGAAATAGAAAATAAAAATTCCAATGTGTCATTATCACCATGTGTTTAAAAAAGGCATACTGTATCTATACTGTTTGCCAACACAGGCAAGATCCTGCTCTGGTAAGTGTTGAATAAGTACAATACAAACCACATGACCCCAAATGAGGACTGAAGTGGGTGCAAGTCCCAGCCTCCTCTCAAGTGCCAAGTCAAACTGTAGCCTGGAGATTCTCCAAGGTTGGGACTATCTTGGAAGAGCATAAATTTGCCATATTTAATCAAGTTCTGAGTGGTAGTACAGTTATAACAAGTTCCCAGAGACTTAAACTATAATGAAATAGATGCTATTCTCCAATACTCAAAACATAATTAACCTACAAATAACCCTTTATCACTAAATTTCACCTGCGTTTCAACCCTATATCTGGCCTCATTACCAATATGCTATATGAAGTAAATACTGATTTATTAGTATTTTATTCATTTGCTCAGTAAAAAAATTTATTAAGCTCTACAATCTAGAAGAGTAGGGAGAATGGGAGGGTACTGCCAATAATACAAGCAAAAATAGTTGCAAAAGAACAATACATCAGGGTGAAACTATAACGCGTAAGATCAAGGAAAAGATTAACTTTATCAGGATATCCAAAAAGTTGACATTTAAGCAGAATCTAAAAGAATGAAAAGAAGCTCCAAGGGTAGGGAGAGAGTAACATTGCGAAGACAGGCTCATGGAGCTGAATCAAGAAACAGCATGGCATATATGGGGAGTGGGATTTAATGTGATGTGCCTGGAAGGATGAGTGGTTGGAGAAGTGAGCCAGATTGAGGGCTTTTTACATCATGCTAAAGAATTAAATTGTTATTCCCTAGATATGGTAAATATTATCTATCCTGAAGAATGACATGTGAAATATATCTCACAATGGCCAGTATCAAATAACAAAACTATGCACAATGTAGCCACTCAAGCCAGGGTTGTGATTTCAAATTATACCTGGAGCCACTGGAATTATTTCCTCTGTTTTATTTTGTTTTGTTTTACACAATGGTAAATATCTTGCCAGCATGGACTAAACAAGATTTAATCCTCCTCAAATGCCAATATTTTACAAATAATGTTAAAAAAATGCTCCAAAGATTTTTGAAGCTCTAAACTAGAGTCTATAAATGCAATAATATATAAAATACTAGACTGAAACACCTTCCGACCATCATTGGGGCTGATATTAACTGTTTTATTCACAACAGACAAAATAAAATTTTAATGATAACATTTGTTAGTAATGAAAGGATAGCATATGTCAATGAGGAATGAGCTGCATTAAAAATGCAACTAATCCTTTCATTAAAAATACAAAAAAATTGAAACCATAAAATCAAATTCCCCCAAAAACAAATTAAAAATAGACTTTTCAACTTACTTCATTTGAGATGGGTACATTCCAAAACCACTGGGATGATTAGAAATATGACCATTCATGGTGGCTCTCACTTCCGTGTGCTTAAAAAAAAAAAAAAAAGCACACATAAATTAGAAGCAATAAAAGTGGTCAGTACATTTCAGTTTTCAAAAGTTACTCATTCAACAAATATGTGTTACTGCCAGGAACGATGCTAGAAATGCAGACATAAAGATCTCCACCCTTAAGGAACTCAGGTTCCAGAGGAATAGATGGACATAAACTAAGATGCAACTGTCATTTAATACTGACATACTAACATTATCAACAAATTTAAGCAAGGAAAAGAAAAATCTAAAATATAGTCCTGAGTCTTCTAAGTACATAGGCATAACGCTATATTCTGCCCAAACAATAAATTCTCAACTTTGTAAGATGTTATTTTATTACTTCATTGTAAAGATGATATAGACTCATTAAACTAAAAAAACTTGCAAAATATAGAAAAAAACAAATGGAAAAATATCATGCAGAAAGATAAACATGAAAACACTAGGCTGTATGAGGCCCTGGGTTTGATCTCTGCTGCTAAAAAATAAAATACAAATAAAGATAGTCATTTAACATCCTTGTCAATTGCCTTCCTTTTTTCCCTGTATTTCTCTTTTCTCTCTTCCTTACTTCAAAGCACATCTGACAACATATCCTATACATACATAATCTGAAACATCTTTTTTCAAGAAAGTTTTCCTTTATACATTCCTGTCACTTTTCACAAGAAAATATTTTAAAAATTAACATTAAATATTTATCTTGAAAAACTATTTTACAAATGGAACAAATTTACTTCAAACAAGACAAATGAGTAAGAATAAGTAAAACTTTCTTATCACCAAATAGAATGGCCTTCCTTTCTTTCATCTAGACAGCATTGCTATATCTGACTTATGTGTATGCACTCTTAGGTATTTGGTCGTCTCTCAATTCTGTCACTAAACTATCTGGATCTTGTCTTACTTCTCTGACTTTTGTCTTTTCATATATATTATATGTCCTCAATAACTGAGAGGCAAAACACCTGCCTTCAGACAAGGGCAAAGATGGTGGAAACAACAATTACTGAGTGACTGCCATGTGGCAGGTTCTAAGACAGATAACTAGGACTACTATGGTGAGCAAAATAGGTGCCTCCCAGCTACATGGCCAACAGGCTAGTGGGGAAAACAAACACCTAAGGAACAAATGGGAAGTTATAAATTGTAGTTACTATTTGATGGAAAATTTCAGGGTGATATGAAGGCATATAATAAGGAAGCTTGATCCAGATTGAAAGGGAATTAAAGAAATGATATCCAAGACCTGGGAACTCCAAGTTAATTCTCATTCTTCAGATCTCAGTTCAATCACAATATCCTCAGAGAAGCTTTTACTGACCCTCCTGAATAAATGAAATTTCACTGCCGATCACTTTATTGTTAATAGTGTCAGTCACTATAAATAATTTTTCAAAGCATTTACCACAGGTATAATTTTTCATTTGCTTAAATTAATTCCTGACTTCACTAGACCATTAGCTCTGAAAGGGCAGGCACTTTTGTTTACATAGAATAGGTGTTCATTAAATATTTATGCAAAGTAAGAAGAAAGAGAAGTTGATGTCCCTCTCTTCAAAGAGGATATTGTATCTAATGTATGAAATATGATATGTCAAGAGCTTTGTAATGTTTTGAACAACCAATAAAAAAAAAGAGGATATTGTAGTCTAGGGAGTCAAAATAAATTCATAAGAAACAAATAATAAATAATTAAGTCCCAATGTATAGGCCTCTATATTAAACCCACCAGAGGTTCAAAGAAGAAAAAAAGCCATGCAGATTGCCCTCACCTTTTAAAGCAGCTCATAAAGAATGGTTAAGATTTGTAAAGAGCCTCAAAACACTCAAGTTTAATTCAAGCTTTCCTGGGAGTGTTTCCATATATATCCAGTGTTTAAAAGCAAATTTCTGGTTAACTGGCCCAAGATATTAAAAGCTATGCTATCTCAAAATATGCTGGACTAGAATATTGAGCATTCCAAGATACGTCAAGGGTCATTTGACCTTTACTCTCCTACATGCAGCAAGCCACAAAGAGTCTTTTGGGAGAGATGCTCTTCACATATCGAGACTAGAAAATAAGACTTGATCATGACAGACTGGTAACTGGGGTTATAGTTAATCTGAAGAAATTCTGATGTAACCCTTATCTTCCCCCAGCTTCTACACACTCCCCCATATCTCTTAGTAACATCCCTAGAATTAGATGTTCATTTGTCCTGTCATTCCTCCACAGATTATTGTCCTCTTGTCTAAAAGGTATAGTTTTTGTAATTTCTTCAGATTCACTCTTGTGAAGATCCTTATGTAGATTAAATTAATAAAACTGTTGTGCTCTTCTCTTATTCATCCACTCTTACATTAGTTGGGTTCCTAGACACAGTCACACAGCCCATATAAGAACTGAAGTGGATAGATGGGATCTGTCTCTCCTACAGAGCAAAGAAACAGTGACCTCTGCTCTACATATGCAGTATGCATAAAATTACATGTGGCTTACAATACTGTTTTCTTTTTTGTTGTTGTTTTGTTTCCTTCCTTGATTTATACTTAGAAACAATCAGAGGTAAACCAATTCTTAAAGGAGGAAACATTTACTTATTTCCATGGCATAAATATTCCCACCATGGCCAATTTCAAGATATCAATGGTTTATTACCGTCTTAAAAAATTCCAACATATTTCATAGTGGACTATCAGAAACTATAGGATCCAACTACAGCCCATCATTAGTACATTCTGGAATTGGTACCAGGACAGAGGCCTGTAATAACATTATGGATCTAGAGCTAATATGTTAAGACACAAGCATTCAGTTAGAAGCCTGGAATTCTAACACTACCTTTGGCACTTACTGACCTTTGCAAGTGAGCTAAACCTTCTGCCTCAACTTTCTTATCACTAAAATGATAAAATAGAGATAATTCTTGATCTTCCTAGCTCACAGGGCCATTGTAAAGATCAAAAGTAAAAAAAAAAAAAAAAAAGGAACAAGAAAAGTTCTTTCAAAACAAGTTGGTTCTTTGAGTATACAAATTAAGCCCTCAGGGTTTGTGCTGATTTTGATCTGGTTTGCATTTTAAAAGCATGGCAGCTGGTTTTAATGAAAAGTGATAGCCACAGCATCCCTTCTTTTTGGTGTTTAATTCTTCATGACAGTCAAATAAATGCCTGGTTTGTGTTTTGTTTTAAGATAGTGATTTGTCTGAATAGAGAACATTGGAAAAGGGAATAGAAAATGTCAATTTGCTAAATTGAATTTTAAATATAGAAACATCTTGTTGGGCCATTCATTATAGTTTCATTTGGCACAGCTGCTTAAGTGGCAATATGGTGGCTTGCAAATATTTAAACAGAGAAGTTACAATGCACACCTTGCAAAGGAAATGATTACAAATGTTTCCTTTTTTTTTTTTCCTGTAGGCTTTTTTTTCTTTTTTTTTTTAATTGGTTGTTCAAAACATTACAAAGCTCTTGACATATCATATTTCATACATTAGATTCAAGTGGGTTATGAACTCCCATTTTTACCCCAAATACAGATTGCAGAATCACATCGGTTACACATCCACATTTTTACATAATGCCATATTAGTAACTGTTGTATTCTGCTACCTTTCCTATCCTCTACTATCCCCCCTTCCCTCCCCTCCCATCTTCTCTTTCTACCCCATCTACTGTAATTCATTTCTCTCCTTGTTTTTTTTTTTTAATATATACATCCAACTTACAGGTAGATCGACCATATACACAATTTTAAAAGCAAACTGTTACTAAGATATTAGTTGTAAAAAACTTTATCACTCTAAAGTCACACAAATGCAGTTAATTTTACCAAATGTACTACCTGATTGTACTCAAATGATATATTAAAACCATCATAAAAACTTCCAGCTATTTGATTTAGAGTCTCAACTTCCTTATGAAAATACTTTTTTATAAGTCACAGTTACTATGATTTTTATTATTCTGCACATAAAATAACATTCTTTGGCAATTACCAAAATAAAAAAATGATAAAATTTAAGATCTAAATTAATCACACCAAAAATATTAAACCCTGCAATAAAAAAAGAAGTAAATAGAATATATAAAGATCACTGGAAGAATAAATGAAGCTAAATAGCAAGTTAAATTTGTATCAGAAAGTTCTAAGATTACTAAATATAAATAAATGAAGTTTAAATTCCCTTTTCTTTATTCTTACATGCATCTGGTATTAGTTTTTAAACTGATGAATGAGAATACTACCTACCTAGTCTTGTTACCACATAGCTAACAGCTCTCAGCATACTAAGCTGTCCTTCAAATGCCTGTTCTCTCAGAACATGCCATCGACTTGTTTTGTTCACTGATGGACTTGTTGGGTTTGGCAGAGTATCTTTAAGTATCTATATCTAGACTTCAGTTTATGTCTCAATCTAAGCTATAATTAAGAAGGGAGGTTACTATTAGCATTTAGATTTTGGCTAAAAGACCACTGAAACTTAGTTTCTAAGAAAACTTTGTAAAATAATCTCCCAGTAATTTTGCCTAATACATTAAAAAAAATCCACTTTAAACTTCCAAAATCATTATACATTCTACCTCCTACAAATGTTTTAGATTAAGTACTTTTCAATACCTTTTGTAAGCAATTTCAATAAAGACGCCACTGTTTTTGTTAGCCTATCAAATGCATTTGAGATCCAATTAAATGTTTAGCTAAATTGTTTTTTTATTTTCAAAACTTTTAAATTTTTTAATGATTTTAGATTTACAGAATTTATGATGCTAGCACAGAGAGGTCCTATATCCCCCATTATTATTATTCACTGCAGTTGATACTCTATTTTTTTTTTAACCTGATGCCTTTTTCTGTTCCAGGGTCCACAAGGCTCTATTATATTTAGTCCTGACATCTCACTATGCTCCTCCAGGCTGTGGGCATTTCTCAGACTCACCTTGCTTTTGGTGACTGTATTAGTTTCCTAGGCTGCCATAACAACTTATGACAAGCTGGCTTAAAACAACAGAAATTTATTCTTTCGCCGCTCTGGAAGATAGACGTCTGAAAGCCTTGGCTTGTAGACGTCTCTGCCTCCATCTTCATTTGGCCTACTGCCACGGGTGTGTCTATGTACAAATTGCCGTCCTCTTTTAGGGGCAATAGCCACTGAATTAGGGGTCCAACTCAGTCCAAGGAGGAGAACCACAGAGGCCTGTGTCCCTCCCATCACACAGTTACCAAGATTCCATACTTTAAGCGTGGCTTGTCACGGCTCATGCCCACCTCAGTCCTGCCTGCGGTGTGTCTGGTGTTCCCACTGTCAGGGGCCCCTCTCTCCCGCCCCACAGCCACACTCCAGGGCCCAAGAACTCTAGCTCCCTGAGGAGGGAGTGCTACAGAGTTATTTGGAATTCTTCAGTATAGGAAATCTGACTATTTCCCCCCATTTACTCATTTATTCTGCATTTTAAAAATTAAACTGAAATCATGGGAAAGCATTAAAATGGTTTAGATATATCCAGTAGCAACTCAAGTGTTTTCTATAAATTTCCTATTTCAGGTAATTCAGAAAAGAATTGAGCTACATTTCAGTTCGGGGGGGGGGGGGGCGGGGAAGGGACCAGCAGCAAGGGAAATGGGGACAGGAGCGAGACCCCACCTTAATGAAAACCTTTGGCTAACACCACCCAAAGAGTGTCAAAATTTAGAACATGGTCTAACAAGTTCAAATCTTCCCAGGAGTCCAAAGTGGTTGAGTATGGATTCTCAGAAGAGGCAGAATCATCACTGTGGGCATTTTCTCCCAGGAAAAGAGTAAAACTAGAACATTTCCTCCAATTCCATTTTTAGTTGACCACATTTCAGGGAGTAACACATTGGAGTGAGAAGTAGAGAAATCTATCCCACCTGGCTAGCCCCGCTCAAATTTTTCAAGTCTCTGCTTTTCAAAAATCGGCCTCAAGTGCTAGTAATCTCTGATATTCTACGATCCTTAGTGGAAAGTCTCCTAAATTAAACTCTGTGCCACTGAGCAGTGTACAACAAAAGCCACTGGGGGGGGAAATGAAGATCACATGAGATACATTTTATTGCTGGATATCCTTTTCACATGGTGGTGCCATATGCTAAATTAGGAGAGTTCAACATATTTGCTCAACAAAGGCAAACAAATAAAGAGCTACCAGATCCTGATGTTACCCAGCTGGGTGGGAAGACAGAAAAACATGCTATAACTATCTTTAATGAAATTAAAACTTCTGAATTCAACTTTCATTGTGATGTATTAAATGGCCTCTAAAAATAGTATATCACAAAACATTACAGTGGGAAGAGTTCTCACCCACAGATGAGATATTTTAATATTTAACCACCTGTTACTACATGATCATGTTTATTGACATTAACAATAAACAAAATACTACAGGTGATTTACTTTGCGTTTTCAGCACAGGTCCTTAGGAAGACCAATGTTTTACAAAATGAACATGTTTGGAAATAGTTACAATCTAGAAAGTGGGAAGAGTCACCCTTAAGTAACTGGATTCTTTTTCACTTTTCTAAATCATACAAATGTCCCTCTAAGGTTAACTTAACTATTTAACTGCAGATGATTTTTTTTAAGTAATGGATTGTTAGTTTTTAAAAGGTTAAATAGAGCTTCCTAGTATACTATAATGTAGATGCTTATATGTCCCCCAAATTACCTCTCATATACTGTATAAAAAGATTCTATTTAGTATCTCAATGTCATCTTTTCCTGCCTGCCCTACTACTCCAATATTGATTATTTTGGTAGAAGAACAAGGAAGCCTCACAACTCATCAAAGGATTTTTTACTGTTGCAATCTGTCAGTTCTATTTTTGCAAGTCTTCACTGATCCAATCACCAGCATAATGGTTATATGGGGGCAGGTATTTGCTTTATGTACTTCTTTAAGTATCAAGAGTGTATCAAGTTCAACAAGTATGCCTTTATAAATCTATAGGACAGGGGCTAGGACTATAGCTCAGTAGCAGAACGCTTGCCTAGCACGTGTAAGGCACCAGGTCCAATCCTCAGCACCATATAAAATAAGTAAATAAAACAAAAGTACTGTGTCCATCTACGACTAAGAAAATATTTTTAAAAATAAATAAATAAATCTATGAGACATTCATGATTGGGTAGATAAGTTAAATACCCGAATCAATCTTAACTGCTTATTCATATTGCTCTGTACCTTTTAATATTTCAATCACATATAAATACAGAACATGTTCCACAGAAACATAGAAATACTCTCCTTTCAAAATACAATTTTTTTGTTTCTCTTCAAGAAACAAGGCAATTCTAATATGCTATTAGAAAGTGATGTGTTAAAGACAAGACAAAACAAGAAATCAATTCCTTTAATTGCCTGAATATAAAAATAATCCAGATTATTAATAGGTAACACAATTAAGAAGACAAATATCTGGTACCTTATCCAACACACAGAAGAACCTAGGACAAAGAAAAACCTTCCTTGAAAATTTTCCTACTCTTATGAAGAAACTTTTTTGGGGAGGGGGAAGAGGAAGCTCATTTAAGAAAAGACCACATTGTAAGCAATGCAGGGACAGCAGAACACAGAGCTCCAGGGAAGCAGTAAGGTGGAATTAGAGAAAACAAAATGCCCCTCAAAACATGACTGAACCAAAGAAGGCAAGAAGCAGCTTTTAGAAAATTCGATACAGTGGGGAGAGATACAGTGTGAGAGGGATCGCTTACAGCGCAGGCAAGGAGAAGGCGGAGTGCCAGGTGGCACCTCGGGATGGGTGGGGAGGGCATCCTGGCCACCAAAGCCTCCCTTTACAGGCTGGGGCCAGAGCTGAGGCCATAGAGAAAGGAGACGGGCAAAGACAAGCCAGGGCCTGGTGGTTAAGGAGCCCACCCCGAGCGTGGAGTTACTGAGGAACCACGTGAAGCTCTGGGAAGTAAGGAGGGGTGATGAAGACGGAGACCAAGTGAGAATCCTTACCAGAGGGCAAATTCTGAAGTCAAACTTTTTTTAATTTTTTTTTTTTATTTTTTAGTTCTAGGTGGACACAATATTTCTATTTTACATTTATATGGTGCTGAGGATTGAACCTAGTGCCTCATGCATTTGAGGCAAGCACTCTACCACTGAGCCACAATCCCAGCCCCCTAATGTCAAACTTTTGTTACACCAAAATTCAGTTTACTTATGATGTGGAAATGTCATTCACAACACACTAAGAATAATACCTTTCCGACTATGTACAGCCTCTGTCTGCAACGATTGTGTCCTCCCCAGCTCTAGTTCTATGTCCCCTTACTTTTGTACTTTTACTCTCCACCAGACCTGGACGTCCCCTTTCATGCTCTCACACCCTACCTGTTCTACCACTAGTCTATCATTTTTTTCGCTGCTGCAGACCTCTCCCAGACCCCCACACATTCCTGCTGCAGCTTAACTGACTGCTCTGAGGCCTCCTGCAAGCTCTCGCTGAGGGATCCAGACCCACCATCATCCCCTTGTCTTTCCACTGCCTTGAACCCTTGCTTCCAGGATCCCAAGTCTCCCTCGTTCATGCCTGTACTTGTTCGTATTTTGATATATCAAGTACTTCTAGAACTTCCTGAGGAAGAATGTAAGAATGGCAGACTTCTGAAGTTTTACATGACTAAAAAGGGATTTGTTTGTTGAGAGCCACAGATGACTGTTCAAGGCCTTCAACAATTTAAATCTCCTCTTCTGCAGCTCCCTCACATTGAAGAGGACAATCTTAGAAGAGTTTCTAATCATAAAAAGTATAAAATTAAAACTATACAGGATTTGGTGAGTTTAAAAGAATCAGATCGTCACAGTCTACTACACTTTCTTGAAGATGAAAAATATGAAGAGGTCATGGCTGTCCTTGGGAGTTTTCCCTTTGTGACAATGGATATAAAATCACAGGTATTGGATGATGAAGATAGCAACAACATCACGGTAGGATCTCTAGTCACAGTGTTGGGGTATTTTTGCTGATGGTGACATCGGTGGTACAATTTTTCCAAAAGGAGCCATCACTGAACTGCTTGCAGAACTTGCCTGGACTATGTATCACTTGTATGCATTGTGAACTCACCTGTATGCATTGTGAACTATCTGTTGGTGCAGCGACTTGTGGTAGTGTTGGGGTATTTTTGCTGATGATGTCATCGGTGGTACAATTTTTCCAAAAGGAGCCATCAATTGGCTTGGTGTATCTTCCTCCCTTCTGCTTGTCATGATTGTTCAGCTAAAATTTGGGGGCCAACAGAGGTGAGGCAAAGAACCTCACCCCCCCGCACTGGTACAAAGACCTATCCACAGGTGTGGCTGTATACTGGAACGGTAGTCAGTGACAGGTAAGATCCAATTGCAATGGTACCAACCTAAGACAGGAGGCTGACGCCTTGAGGTCAGCTCATCCGATAACGGGTAAGGACCATATGTACTATTGGACAACCTAAGGCAGGCACGGTCCCTAAGCCACACGCTTGTTGTTTAAACAGAGAGGGGGAGATATTGAGAGCCACAGCTGAAGGGGCCCCAGCAAACTTTCAGACTGCCAGCTGATGATTGGCTCACAGCGGCCCCAGCAACTTCTAGCTGCCAACTGATTGGCTCCTCTGTGGTGATGCTCATTGGGCTGTTTCCCGCCCTTTCAGACCATGGAGCTGCTCATTGAGGGACTTTTTTGGCTCCACCCACGCGACCCAGCCAATCGGCCTCAAGAGCAGGAGGAGTGGGGGAGGTTGAGAGGCTTGTGGGAAGCTGGTGGTGGCAGTTGGGCTCTGAAGGTTTTCCTGAGGAGCTGTTTTGTTTGGCGTGTGTGGTTCTAAAAATAAAGTTCGTTTCTTTTGACAAGTGGCTCCTGAATTGTGCCCAGCCAGACTGCGGCATTTGTTCTGCCTTTATACATGATCAATATTTTGCTTGGTTTCAAACCGTAGACTGGAAATTATTTTTGCCACACAATTTTGAAGCCAGTGTTCTTCTGTGGCCAGTGTTGCTGCTAAATGTCAGGTGCTGCTGTGATTCTCGATTTTGTACAGGGTAGCTTCTTCTTTCTGAAGTTTTGTGAACTTTATTGTTTTTCTCCTGAAATCCTTAACATTTCATGGTGATATAGATCAGTACAGGTGCTCTTTTAATATATACACTTCAATATATTGGTAATTCGTGAGGTCTTTTCAAACTTAAAAATCATTGTCCTTAAAATATGGAAATTTTTCTTGCCTTATTTCTTTGACACCTTCCTCATTAAATTTTTTCCCTTTATCTAAAAATTTCAGTTGTTCAGAATAGAAACTCCCACACTCATACATTGCTGGTGGAACTACAAATTGGTACAACCACTCTAGAAAGCAGTGTGGAGATTCCTCAGAAAACTTGGAATGGAACTACCATCTGACCCAGTTTTCCCACTCCTCAGCATATACCCAAAGGACTTAAAATCAGCATACTATAATGACACATCAATGTTTACAGCAGCTCAATTCACAATAGCTAAGCACCAACCAACCTAGGTACCCTTCAACAGATGAATGTATAAAAAATTGTATAAATATTGTATACATATATATGTACGTATGGAACATTACTCAGCCATAAAGAATGGCTTTATGGCATTTGCTGGTAAATGGATGGAACTGAAACGATCATGATAAGTGAAATAAGCCAATTCCAAAAAATAAATGTTCTCTCTGATATACAGATGCTAACTCACAATAAGCATGGGTATGGGGGGTGGGGGAAAAACAGAAATTCACTGGGTTAGATAAAGGGGAATGAAGGGAATGGTGGAGAATGGGAATACGAAAGACAGTAGAATGAATCAGACATAACTTTTCTATGTTCATATATGAATACATGACCAGTGGAACTCCCCAACATGTACAACCACAAAAATGGAAAGTTATACTCCATGCATGTATGATATGTCAAAATACATTCTACTGGCATGTATAACTTTTAATTACTAAAAATAAATTAAAATTTAAAAAAAAGAATAGGAATTTCCAGACTATCTCTATTTCTCTTGTCTTTTCTCTTTGGTTTTTCATTTACTAGTATTTTTGTTCTACTTTCTAGATGGCTTCCTTTAATTTATCCTCAAAAACATTTTAAGTTTTTCATTTCTCCTATCAGTCTTCAATTTCTGGGAATATACTTTTTAGTCTCTAAATGTTCCTTCTATTATTAATACCTGTTCCTATTTATGATTGTAGCATATTGCCCATCAATAATAATATTTTGAAGTTTTCTTCTCCCTTCACTGTCTCAGTTTTTGCCAATTCCCTTCTTTTTCCAGGTTTCTTTTAGTTTAACATTTTTAGTTATATATAGACATGATACCTTTATTTTATTTATTAATTTTTTAATGTGGTGCTGAGACTCAAACCCAGTACCTCACATGTGTTAGACAAGCATTCTACCAACTGAGCCACAACCCCAGCCCTTCTTTTAGTTTCTGAATTGTTTCAAGTATCTGGTTTTGAACAGTCACTATTCTTATCGAAATTAGAGCCCTAAAAAGCTGAAAAAAAAAGTCAGTGTCCACGGGTAAGGCTTGTGATCAGGTAGTCTTTGCTGCAGAGGCCTCCTGCAGGGAGATCCCAACTGTAAGTATCCATGAGTCTTCCCCACAGATTGATCAGATTCTTCAAAGAAATGCCTCCCAATTTCTCTCCTGGAGATTATAAAGCTGACTGAAAATTTTTCAACAGTAAGTGAAAGAAGTGGGCAGGGGAGAGGGATGTCACACTGGTCAGTATGTCACTTCATCCTCCATCTGTGCCTTGATATCCCCAGCTGAGTTCTCCAGTTCACCTTCTTCTGGAAGTAAAGGGCCATTCTTACTGGGTGTGGGGAGGCAGCTGGGTCTCAGTTCTTCAAACTTAACTCTTCCTACTTAACCCTTCTAATTTCAGCCTCACCCTCACTGTTGAGCCTCCGGGAGGTTCTAAAGTGAGAATCGGGTTGCTTCTTGGTATCTCTCACTAGCAGCTTGGGTTTCAGCCTCCTGGGATTTCTAGGTTAGTCACAGTTACCCAAAGGCTTTCCAGAGTCCCTTTTTCTCACTGGGTTTTTAAGATTCTTTACTGTTATTTTAGGAATAAATACATATATGCTTAGTCTGTCATTTTTCTGTAGCATATTTTGATTGTCTAAACATTAATAACTATCTGTTAATGAACAACTCAGAAGGAATATCCAAGTCACCTCTAATATGAACATGAGAGCTTCAGGTGAACTATGAAATATGAGCCCAAGTTTATACTAAAAATAAAGGTACCCTACTAGCCAGAGTGAATATAACAACACAAAAAGGAGGAAAATTTACTTTAGATAAAGTCAGCTGATATTTTGGTAGTATATGCTTAACTACCTTTTGTTAGTATAACAACAAATGCTGATTCTGAATCCCAGAAAAGAAATGACATGATAATGCATGAAAACGAGGCAATATCCACAACCCAACCAGGCATTGCTATTTATGAGAAACTCAGGCCTTAAGTGCTTTTCTAGGGATTAGATCATAGCTTTGAATGCACAATAGTTTGGAGTTGGAGGGGGTGTTTTTTCAGGTTTGTTGTTGTTATTGTTTAGAAAGTTTTAAAATGGCTTTATTGAGTTATAATCAGATTTTTTAAAAGAGAGGCCCATTAAATGAGTAGAGGTGGGAACAAATTCTTTCTGATCTGCCCCCAAAGAAAGGCAAAAATAGTTGTATATTACTCTGAAGATCCACACTGCCTAAAAGGTAGCATGAAAATTTCTTTTCTTGAGTTCTATATAGTCAAAAAATTAAAGAAAAAAAAAAAGTTAAATTCAATGGGAAAACATTAACTAAGGTCTCTAAATTCAGATTTAAAAGGCAGTGAATACACACTTTGATTGTGGATAGTACTACCTCTGAAGAATCTCTGCTTAATTATAAAAATTAAAAAATTTAAAAATTTAAAAAGGGGGGGGCATTAAAGTTCCCCACACATGAACTGGGGGAAATGTGCACATATCTCACCATTTCACTATTACAAAAACAATAATGCTCATTTTACTTAATTCTTAACACTTTTAAGAGGTAACCAGAACCTCTTATTTCTGTTTTCATGAGGAACCTGAGGCTTACAAAAGTTTTAAGTGAAGGTAAAGCTGGCCATGACATCAATGGCTAAGATATACCATGACTAAGCCTTGACCCCAAGTCATGCTTTTAAGTGCTCTTATATATAAATGTTTTCTTTTTGCTAATGATAAATCCAGTATTTTGATGTTGATTGAAGAAATGTCAAGAGTGAAAAATTCAAAGTCAAAATGGCCTTTATAAATCATTATTCAAACAAAATTGATTCAACATCAATTGGCACCAGCCAATCTGAGTACTAACTCAGTCATCCACTCACTCACTTAAGCACTATATGCCCACCAGCCCTCTACAAGAGCACTGTCCAGTATAACTTCAACAACGTCGATGTGCTGTATCAGCACTGCTCAACACAGCTCAGCACAAGTGCCAGGCACTTGAGATGTGACTATTGTCAAGGAAAAAATGAATTTTAAATTTTTCTAAATTTAAATTAGTTTACATTTAAATCTAAGTAGTCACATATGGCTAACAGCTACCCTCCTGGACAGCACAGCTCAAGATATTGAATACACAGTTCAAAAAACAGGCAGAGTTCCTGTCATGATTTGGATAAGTGGTCCCCAAAGGTCCACATTACAGGCTTGGTTGCCAGCCTATGGTACTAGTGGGAGGTGGAAAAACCTCTAGGTGGGGTAGAGCCTAGTTAAAGAAAGGTCACTGGGGTTAATCAGGACCCCAACCTCTTCCTCTCTCTTTGCCCCCTAGCTGCCAGGAAGTGAGCTGTTTCCCCTGCCACATGCTCCCACAGGCCCAAAAGCAATGGAGCCAACCAATCATGAACTGAACTCTCTGAAACTATAAACCTGATAATTTGTTTATCTCATGTATTTTGTTATAGTGATGGAAAACTCACTAACACAGTTCCTATCTTAACAGAGCTTAAGCTCTAGTGTGAGAGCAGCATGAGATAAGTAAACTCACAAAGAAAATTACAAATTGTGTTCATTGCTTAGAAGAAAAATATAGAAAAAACTGTATTCATAAGGCTATAAACTCAGACTGTGCCAAACTTAGCTATGAGTTCTAAAATGTATGGGACTGACTGACTGATTCTAAAAATGCTATCTCGGGATTCCCCATATAAAATCCAGGACAATTAGCGAACCATTGAAATAAAAAATGTATTGGGCTGGGGATGTTGCTCAAGCGGTAGTGCGCTCGCCTGGCATGCGTGCGGCCCAGGTTCGATCCTCAGCACCACATACAAAAATGTTGTGTCCGCCGAAAACTGAAAAATAAATATTAAAAATTAAAAAAAATATATATGCATTTGCTAAAAGTGCTGGTGCACAGAAACAGCACTTTCTTGATAAGGAAATGTATGCAAAACTAATTGTCAACAAAAATGCTGTTGGTCATTATACGTCAGGTTAAAATTCTAAATAAACACCACAGTAAAGCTGAGTAGAAATTAAGCAGCACAAAAAAAAAAAAAAAAAAAAAAAAAAAAGCAGAAAACATTCACAGTACTTTGGGTACTTTGAGTTTTAAGAGCCTGAATCTGCTGAGCTGGGAAGTCAGGGAAAAACAACTAAACTACTGTTCCTCTTGGGCAGAAATGGGACTTTTTTTATAGTACATGTCCATTTAAGAGCCAGTGTCAATTTATAAACCCCCCAAAAAAAGTTTGCTAGGAATTACACATTGAGCACCTGGAATTGAAACAGAACAAAAACACAACCGTTTAGAGTGGATTAATAAGTGTGGGAAAAACAACTAAACTACTGTTCCTCTTGGGCAGAAATGGGACTTTTTTTATAGTACATGTCCATTTAAGAGCCAGTGTCAATTTATAAACCCCCCAAAAAAAGTTTGCTAGGAATTACACATTGAGCACCTGGAATTGAAACAGAACAAAAACACAACCGTTTAGAGTGGATTAATAAGTGTCGGAAAAAAAGCATTTGGATCTGCAGGTGAAGGGAAATCAGCAAAAATTTCATGCTCCTGGATTATATTGTGGATTTTTGTTTTGCAATTTAAGATGAATTTGTTTGGGAAAATGGGCTATTTGAGGTCAGAAGGAAAAGGAAATTTGAAAAGGGAATTATCACTAGGGCTGGTAATGCCACATTTGCATTTCTTTCTTTTCATTCCCAAAGTTCCCATCTCTAAGCAACTGGTAAAATAAATGGCTTTAGACTGAAAAAGGGAAAACTTGGGGAGAAGCAAAATCTGATTTAATGAAAATGTGATGCTCATAAAAAGAGGTTTATTTTAATTTTACAAATAACACCCCAAATTAACTCTAGCTCTTTATTAAATAATCTGGTTATCATTTAACTAGCATAACTGTGGTCTCTATTTTAAGCCAAATGAGTATATAAAATCAATGCATTAAGAGAACTAGACTACTAGTTCTGGAGGAAGTAGTGGGAGTTGAGAAGGGGAGCCGTGGCTGCTGAGCCAGGCACAATGTAACCTGCTTTGACAGACTATCTAACTGTCACAATAACCTCATGAAGGAGGAGCATCATTATCTCCCCTTTCAGAGATAAGACAGGTACAAAATTTAACAACACATCCCATGTCGTAGAGCTAATAAGAAGTATTAAATATAGAATAAAATTCAACCACTTTGCCACATAATTTTACCTTGTTTTGGATTAACAAAAGCACCTTGTCACATAACATCTAGAATCAACTAAAGGGATGTTTCTCTTTTCCTACACTTTAATTACAAATGATAGCCCACACATTTGCATAGAAAAGAACTGATGATCTAGCTTCACCAATAAACAAACAAATAAACAAAAAAAATGGACTCTGGAAGTTTATGAAGTAAAGGCAATAGATAACCAGGATGACTAGAAACAATCAAGATAAAGGCTAAAGTGGCACCAGGGCAAAGACAACAGACCCAGAGTTTCAAAAGGACATGGTGTCATATTGACTTGTTGAGCAAAGTTCCTGCCTATTACAGACACTTCTCTACAGGAACATATTTTCAATTGTATAACAGCTATCAATAAAACTAGAGTTGACTCATACCCACCTTTAAGGCAACACATTATACAAAGCATGGGGACACATGAATGATCATGAATAATATGTGCTTTAAGGACTTTATGAAACTGTATAAATGAGACAACATGGTGTAGCTTTGCAGTTTCAAAAAGCCTTTTTAAAAAAATTATTCCTATGAATATCTCACTACTTAACTGAATGAAGATGTTTATTTCAAATCTTCTTGTAAGAAAAGATGGAATGAAACAACATTCTAAAAACAAAAAAGCATAGTGGAAAATATTTTAATTAGCTGAGCTAAAAACAGAAAATAGTTGGCCTCTCTGTAGCTTAACAAAAACCGCACAAGCAATGAGTGGTATCAACGGTGCTCCCCATCCCCTTCTCTAGCTCATCCTCGTCCACACAGTGAATGGCATCTCTGCCCTCCTGCCTCTCCAACCCTATCATTTTTATTGCTGTTTTCCTTCTTTTCTCCAAATGGAGTGGAAAAGCAAATCTGAGTCTTCTTGCCTCCTCAGTTGTGCCCACTCTCTGATGATGTGCATCGGTCCTCCCAGAATCCAAACATTTTTCTGTGAGTGGAAGTAAATACCATTTTTGAACTTGTCATGGTGAACATCTCAGATGTCAATTTTATGTAGGTTAGTAATGAGATTAGAAAAAAAAAAAAAAACACTGAATTCCAAAGCCAATACCAATCTGGTTTTCCAATACTGTTCCTAGCACTGTGCTCTTGGATGTGTCACTTAAACTCACAGATTCCCAATTGGTACGAATTAAGGTGGAAAACTTGTGATTTTTGCAGCTGCAAAATCCAGTGCATTAGTCCAGTGATGTCGGGGACAAAAGCCAGCACCTTAGCTTGGCAACCTGCTTTTTGCATATGAAATTGCCATAGAGACCACCTGAGAGAGCAAAGCAGAGGGGAAAAAATGAATATACTGTTATCTTACTTGTGTATGGATGGGGGTATTACATAAATGACTGTTCTCTACCCCCAACGAACTCCAAGCTTGCCTACAAAGAAAAGTGTGTAACATGAGGACTGATTTTTGCTCTCTCATGCCCCCACCACCACCTGCCAGCCCCGGCCCCTGCTAAGCAGCTTTGGGAATGGCACATAGCAGCACACAGTAGCACCCTCAAACTAGCTAGGTGGGAAGACGTTCCTGCTCTCTTAAGAACTGAGATGCTCCATTCCACAATGATGAAACAGAAATTCTTCTAAGAAACAAGTGTTTGAATTTCATGAGATACAAGAATCAGTGTTTACAAGAACAGTGTTCAATCTCAGCTGCAACTGCTGAACGTCAGGGAAGGCCAGTTTTGCCAAAAGCCACACAGCTGCTTCCCTGCCATGAAGGAAATCGGATAAGACAAAACAGCATATTCTTGTAAGAACTCGGTGAGCCACACAGAAAGCAATAATCCCGACCTATCAAAGCCCAAATGACTTAGATTTAAAAAGAAGAATTAAAAAAACACAAGAAAAATTGACAAACTATCAATCCACTAATCATCTAACAATATAAATGAAATGAGCTAAGAACAGGACATACCTGCCTTGACAGACTAACTGTCATAATGACAGTATCTGTAAATGACCCCCAAACCTATCTAACTGCAAAGGCTCAAATGACAGTAATTCACTCTAGAAGACATATATGGCCCTGCTGTGGCTTCCTGAGAGGAGGAATGAGCAAGCTCCTCCCATAGAGGACGGAAAGCAAGCTCACCCACACAGCAGTCCCCTGTATTCAAAGCCCACTTTCTTATTCCTAAAAGAAAATATGGACACTACTTACGGCTTGCTTTTTCAGAACTACTGGAAGAAAAAAAAATCCACTTACAGAATATATTCCAATGTTTTCATTGTGGCATTGTGCTAGAGTAAGAAGAACATACTATGAAGATCCTCATCCCTGTATGTAAATCCTGACTCAAATATCTTGCTACAACTTCAGACAAATCATTATCCTCTCTGGGCCTCAATTTACTCATCTTTAAAATGAGGATACTTTGTTGTGAGGACTACGTGTAAAAGGATACATAGAACACTTCAGAGATATTTCAATAACTACCTACATACTTATCAATGCCTTTATTTTCCTGAAGAGTTAAACATTAGAGAGAAATAGAAATAAAGCCATTTCCTTTAAATACTACTTCTAAAATCAAATTCATTGAAGTAAAAAGCAGTTGATTCAAGCAAATACTACTTGGAAAAAGTATATGATAGAGTAAACAATGTTACTAGTTGCAGTTATACCTAAAAAAGAAAAAAATATTTCACTAATCATTTACAGTCTATCAAAATTTGCCTTTCTTCTCCAGTCATCCTTATTCTTTCCCATGTATAAACCCTCACTACCACCAGGTTCTATCCTCAATATATGTTTGCACTAAATTACTTTCAGGTACCTGCTCTTACCCCAAATATAGTTTCCACTGCCTTATACCACCCATCTAGCAATTTCTCAATCCCTCAGTTCCCATCCCTGTTTTCAAGTCTTTCCTGACTCAACAATAATGATACACAGTCCTTGGTAATTATTTATCATGTTAACATTTTCAAATAAAGCTATGAAGATGCACTCTATTCTTTTCTATCTCCTTATACAACTCTTGGTGTGGCAAACTTGTATAGACTTTTGCAAAATAATCCCTGTACTAGAGTTGTGTTAAGGTGTATAATATGGATATAAAATAAGAGTCAGAGAATCTTAGTGTCCAAGGTGAGCATTACTGCCAATACAAATTGCTTGCCAAGTGCAGTGGTGTAGACCTGTAATACCAGCAATTCGGAAGGCTGAAGCAGGAGCATAACAAGTTTGAGGCCAGCCTCAGCAATTTAGTGGGACCCTAAGCTTAAAAAAGAAAAGAAAGAAAAAAAGAAAAAAAATCCCTTAAAATTTACACCAATGACCACCTAACACCACTCCTGTCAGAAGCAAAACTGGTATGAAACAAACTAATTTAGAAGTAGAGAATTAAATTTTTATAAAGAAAATTAAAGATCAGACTTTCTGTAGTCACAATAATATAAAACCCTCCACATTAATTGAGTGGAAATACTAATGAGGCACTATTGTTAGCGTAGTCATCTGTCAACCATGATTGTAACATCTGAGCTGGAAAGCAGAACTTTCAGTAAAGTTTGCTATTTACATCAAGGAGGTTCAAACTGACTCAGAGGAAAAAGTATTATCCTCTGACTCACCAAGACCACTTCCTGAAACACCCAGTATTTTTCTTGGAAGGAAGTCCATACAAATGCCATTTCTCTAGAACACTGATTAGGCAAAATTGAACTTTAACACAAAATGGACAAAAAGAAACATTTTCCAAAGTTACCCAGGTTTCAAAGTACAGAGCTTTCCATAAATACAGGGGATCATAAGAGGAAGACTTTAAAAATAGTCAAATTTGATAATCCAAAGTGTATTATAGATGATCAGCCACTAACTATGCATATTCCTCTTTATACTAGAATCTCTTAATGATAAACAACTTCCTAATTTGGATCTATGAAATTTAACTGTCTTCAGCTTCAGTCACTTTTATTTTCAAGGTAATTTTTCCCCCTCTTTGAATTAACTGTGTAGTCAATGTTGAATAATTTATACAATTATTATGTCCATATATGTGCCAAACATTTTTACAAACTCTTTGCCTGCATTAATTTGATGGACAAACAAAACTCCTCTAAGAAGCAGGTATATCTTACAGATGAGGAAACTGAGGCACAGGACAAGAAAGCATCTCTCCCACAGTGAGTACATGGTAAAGCCTCCAACACTGGAGGCCAGTGCAAAAGCCCAATCTCTCAGTTTCCACACTCAGTCATGGGTGTGAACCCTCCCTGCTTCAGAAGATTTGTTAATATATAAACACACGTACAATCCACATACACAGATATGTATTAACGTGTCACATTTATATAATCTGTGCCTAAATTCAGGATTGTCCTTGTCCTTCATTAATCTACAAATTCTGATGTAAATATGATACTTATAGGATTTGGGTACAATTAATAGCAAGTCTTCTTCTAGAACAACAACCACTTAGATAAGCTTGAATCATTCCACTGTCCTACTACATTTATGTCAAGTCTCACTTGTTTTCTAAAACGCTGGAAGTATCTCACAGACCTCTAAAAAACACCAAAATGATACTGCCTCAACACAGCCCTCAGGGGAGAAAAATACATATAACATTTCCATCTTCAAAATAACAAGCAATTAAACGGAATCTGGCTGTTTGTTTCCTCTTGAGTAATCTAGCCTGGAAAGAGTTCAAACATCTGACTCCTGCAGTATTTTGCTTTCAGTAGGAAAACCATCTTTTTGTATGTCAAGTCAGCTAATAAGAATTCACTCGTATCTATTACTGGTTCATGGGAACTGACTTGAATATTAAATGATTACACATTTCTAGTTTGAAACATGAAAAAGAAATTCCTTGGTAGCTAGTGAGGCCGACTAAGCACTCTGAAATAAACCAGACCACTCTGACCTGCAGATTACAAGGGAGCAGTGGAATAGCACAGATTTATCCCAGGGAGGGATAGCCCTCGGAGCTACAGCCTAAGGAAACAAAATATTCCCATTGGAGGTGCTCTTGGAGGCCTGTATGCCTAAGATTTTAGGACCACAGAACCTTGCTGTTTCCTTAAAATATACCATTTATCCACGTCATGCAGTGAATGAAAATCTACCACTGGAAATTTATTCCTTTGCGTTAACCATTTTCACCCCCTAGGAACCATTCAAAGTATAAACACATCTGAGAGTAGAAACTCGTTATGCCATGAACATTGATGAATGAATTTACAGGTACTTTTCTCCTACAACAGGAGGACTTTCAGTGATGTGAAAATGCCTATGGAGTCATAAAATTCTGTACCCAGAAATGTAAGAAATCTGCATAGAACTGGAGCAATAGCAAGTTACTGGAGAAATTTGCCTGCTTGACACACTCACCTATATCCAATGCCTACATCCAATATATTAATAATTACTGAAATTGTGAAGGGAATTCCAGCCTGCGCATGGAATAATTATTTATTAGGGGCAAACATCCTATAGGGTGAGCAAAAGCATGTAACAAATTCATTATTTGGGGGAAATTTATTACCTATAAGATGTGCTTTGCATAAATGTGGTTGATATCTGGGGCCTCTTCATTAGCAAGGCAGACAAGCAAATGGATCATTAGAATACATTTTACTAAATGCTATTACCATAGAATGAACAATGTACTATGAAAGCGTCTACCTAGGGCAACTGTTGGTAGGTTTTATGTAGGAGGAGACCATAGAACCAGGTGTTGAAAGATAAGAGAATATATCAATTGTATATGAATAGGGAGTTAGAGGGCATCCCAGATACATGCAAAACAAGGTGCAGATGGGTATAGTGGTGCATACCTGTAATCCCAGTATCTCTGGAGGCTGAGGCAGGAGGATCACGAGTTCAAAGCCAGTCTCAGCAATGACAAGCCTCTAAGCAATTCAGTGAGACCCTATCTCTAAATAAAATACAAAATAGGGCTGGGAATGTGGCTAGGTGATTGAGTGCCCCTGAGTTCAATCCCCAGTAACCCCCCCAAAAAAAAAAAAAAACAACATGGTATACAGAAGGACATGAGCTGGGTGTGGTAGCACATGCCTTTAATCCTAGTGCACAAGAGGCTGAGGCAGGAGGATCGCAAGTTCAAAGCCAATTCAGCAATTTAGCAAGGCCCTAAGATACTTAGCAAGATGCTGTCTCAAAATCAAAAATTAAAAAGGTGGGGAGGGTGGAATATGGCTCAGTGGTTAAGCAATCCCCAGTACCAAAAAAAAAAAAAAAAAAAACATGAGTTTCAGAGGATAGTTAGATATGCTATTCATGTTAATCATACTACTAGTGTTTAGGAATATAACTATGCAGCATTTTTCTAGTTTTGTTTTAGTTTTGGTGCTGGGGATTGAACCCAGCCTCATGCATATTAAGCACATGCTATATCACTACTAGCTATATCCCCATCCCTTGCAGGGGAACTTTAGAAGGCAGACTAGAACAGGAAGCAAAGTTTACTGATTTTGATATAATTTTGTCCGTTTCTTTCATTCCTTTGAGAATACCCTTAATTGCATTCTATGTACTTTAAAAAAACTAAGACTTGCTTATATCATTCCCACAATTTCTTCAAATTCCATAGTTCTTCAAAGAGAAACAAATATTTTAACTCATGTAGAATGTACTTAAATAAGCTAAAAGAACACAGCCCATATTTTTTAGAGTTTTCAGTCACATATGAAACTATTATATTCATCCTATTTTAGAATGCACAGGAATGTATAGATTTTAATTTAAACAAACTATATTATCATTATACATCACCTTAATAAAAATCAACAAACACAATTTCTAAATTATCTACAAACTGAACTGTCTTAGTGGGGGGAGGGGCACTGGACCAGTTAGATCAACTCCTGGTTCTGCTCTAAGATTATCCGACTGTGCCTTTTACAAATGCAAATTTTCTCACTGATCCTGAACCTTAATTTTCACTTTAGTCAGATGGAGTAGGGCCCCCCTTGCACACAAATCTATATAGAAGTTATGAAATAATGTAAATGCAAAGCTACTTTAAATATAGACAATGATTTAAAATAGATGTGTTATTATACATATAGATCACTACTTACAAAATGGTTTGAAGAATTTTTTAAGGTTTCTACATTCCACTTTTTAATTAAGACTTTAAACCATGTTAAAAACATGCAAACTTTGAAGAAAATGTCAATTGAACAAAATAGAATATATTAGTACTCAAAAGGGGGTACTTTAAAAATTCTATTCAGAAGCTGAGTGTGGTGGTACAAGTCTGTAATTATAGCTAAGGTGGGAAGATCAATTCAAGGCCAGCCCCAGCAATTTTTTTTCAAATGAAATAATTTAATCTTTTGTTGTTGGTGGTGGTGGTTATTTTTAGTTACACATGACAACAGGGTTCATTTTGACATAATTAAAAAAGCATAGAATATAATTTGTTCTAATTCAGTCCCCAGTACTTCCCCTTCCCCTCCCTTCCTTCCAGTCCCTGTTCTCTTTCCTCTACTGTACTACACAGGAAAGTTAAGTCAGATTCATTCTGCTGTCTTTTTCCTATCCCATTCCTCCTCCCTTCCCTTCATTCCCTTTGTCCATTCCACTGATCTATTTTTTAATCACCCCTCCCCCTTATTTTGGATTAGCTTCCACATATCATAGAAAGCATTCAGCCTTTTCCTAGAACTGGCTTATTTTACTTAGCATGATAGTCTCTAGTTTCATCCATCTACCAGCAAATCTATAAAGCCATTCTTCTTTATGGTTGAGTAATATTCCATGGTGTACATATACCACATTCTTTTATCCATTCATCTGTTTAAGGGTATCTAGATTGGCTCCATAGTTTAGCTATTTTGAACTGTGCTGTTATAAACATTGATGTGGCTGCATCACTGTAGTAAGCTGATTTTAAATTCTTTGGATATATGTTAAGAAGTGAGATAACTGGGTCAAATGGTAGTTCCATTTCTATTTTTTTCAGACATCTCCATACTGCTTTCCAGAGTGGTTGCACTAATTTGCAGCTCACCAACAATGTATAAGTGTACCCCCTTCCCCACTCCTCACCAACATTTATTGTTACTTGTATTTTTGATAATTGCCATTCTGAGTGGAGTGAAATGAACTCTCAGTGTAGTTTTAATTTGCATTTCTCTAATTGCTAGAGATGATGAATTTTTTTCATATATTTGTTGACCATTTGTATTTCTTCTTTGGAGAAGTTGATATTTAGTTCTTTTGCCCATTTATGGATTGAGGAGGAGGAGGAGGAGGAGGAGGAGGAGTTGTTGTTATTATTATTATTTGGTGTTAAGTTTTTTTATTTCTTTGCATATCCTAAATATTAATGCCCTGAGGAGCAGAGGGCAAAGATTTTCTCCCATTCTGTAGGCTCTCTCTTCACACTTCTGATTGTTTCCTTTGCTGTGAAGAAGCTTTAAATTTGAGGCCATCTCATTTATTGATTTTTCATTTTACTTCCTGTACTTTAGGCGTCTTATTAAGGATGTCAGTTCCTGGGCCAACATGTTGGAGTGTTGGGCCTACACTTTTTTCTAGCTGATGCAGTGTTTCTATCTAACTCCTAGGTCTTTGATCCACTGTAAATATTGTTCAGGGTGAGAGATAAGGGTTAAATTTCATTCTACTACATATGGATTTCCAGTTTTCTCAACACCATTTGTTATGAAGTCTAGCTCTTCTCCAGTGTATGTTTTTGGCACCTTTGTCTGAGATAACCATATCTATGTGGTTTGATCTCTGTGTCTTCTATTCTATTCCATTGGACTTCATACCTATTTTGGTACCGATACCAGACTGTTTTTATTAATATGGCTCTGTAATATAATTTAAGGTCTGGTATTATGATGCCTCCTGCTTTGCTTTCCTCACTAAGGATTTATTTGGCTATTCTGGGCCTCTTGTTTTTCTAAATGAATTTCTGATTTTAAATTCTTTGGATATAACTGCATTCTCTAGTTCTGTGAAGAACATCATTGGAATTTTGATGGGAATTGCATTGAATCTGTATAGCACTTTTGGTAGTATGGCTATTTTCACAATACTGATTCTTCCAATCTAAGAACATGGGTGGTCTTCTAAGGTCTTCTTCTATTTCCCTCTTTAGTGTTCTATAGTTTTTATTGTAGAGGTCTATTATCTCTTTTGTTAGATTGATTCTCAAGTATTTTATGTTTCTGAAGCCTCAACAATTTAGAGACTCTCAGCAACTTAGCTAGACCCTGTCTCAGTATAGAAAATAAAAAGGCCTGGGAATGTAGCTCAGTGGTAAAGTGCTCCTGGGTTCAATCCCCAGTATCAAAACAAAACTGGAAAATAGCCCCGTAGTTATTCTCTTAAACATCAGAAATATGAATCTGGGCATGGTGGCACACAACTATAATCCCAGCAACTCTGGAGGCAGAGGCAAGAGGATCATATGACAAGTTTGACACTAGCCTCAGCAATTTAGCAAGGCCCTAAGCAACTTAGTAAGACCCTGCCTCAAAATAAAAAAATAAAAAGGGCTGGGTATGTGATTCATTGGTTAAGCACCTCTGGGTTCAATCCCAGTACCAAAGGGGAAGAAAAATTAGAAATATGATTAATATGAGTAAATTATCTCACTATTTGGGTAGATGGGTATCTTCTTTCTCGCTGATCAAAACAAAATTTCAACTCTTAGCACTTACTACATCTGCTAGCCAACTATTATTTTTTTGTAAGAAAACAGACTTATGATATCTAATAAAACATCTTCAAACTTCACATTAAACCCCAACAGTCTGCTATCATTACACTGAAGTTTAAACTTAAATAAAATATACACAAGTATCGTTAAAATCTTGTATAATGAAACATACATATGCTGTTACTACCATAGCTATTTTTTAACCTAAAAGTCTAACCTCCACAAATAACCATGAATACATTTTCTTTCTGTCTCCAGTTTCCATTCATCTTCTTACCTAAGATTACCTCTCTCTTTTTTTAATTCTGTAAATCCATAGTTCATCTCTATTTTATGGCAAATATCTTACATGGTTACTGCAATTTTATCTCATATATTCAGGAAATGGGCAACCCTCTCCTTTTTCTCTTTCGACTTGATGAATTCCTCAACAAACTCAAACCTGTAAATGAGAGTATCTCAATTAAGAATTCCAATTTGCTTATGAAGAAATAAGTTCTATTAATAGGAAGTAGTTGAGTATATAACTTCCTTAGTAAATCCCTAAGTATGATTATCATGTGTTAGTTGGTTGCTAGGGATCACTTCGACCCCTCCCTCCCCAGATTCTAGTACAGAACATCCTTCCTCAATTGGTTGTTTTAGAAAAGAGGCTACATGCATCCTATCTCAAATTCTTTCTTGACATTTTAATAATGCAAACTTACTTTTCATACTCATATGCAGACCCAATTGGAGCAATCTACATTCATTTTTTTCCTCTTTTCTGTGCAGCATGACTTCAGGTTAAGCTCCATTCAGACTCTCAAACAGCAGTTAAGATTTGAGAAAGCTGGGCAGGCAGTAGCCTAAGCAACCTTTGGGATTACTAACAACCTCAGTATCTTCAAGTAATCAGATTGACTTCAGAGAGGAGGGTAGTGGTCTTCACCAAGCAATCCCTGGGCTCACAATTATACCAGTAATTTCCCAGCAAAATATCCATTTATTATTTATCCATTCAATAAATCTTGCTGAAGGTGTACTACCTGCCAGCAGGTACTATATATGCAAAACAGGTATAATTTCTGTCCTCAGACTTGTTAGGAGATACAATGGCCTTCTTTGATACTTCCTTGGATATGTATGCCAAGCCCTTTCCTGCCTAACACACTCTGTCTGGAATAATTATCCTCTTTGTTTTTGCCTAACTCCTGCAACTCTGCCTAAAAATGGCCCCTGTCAGGAAGTCATTCCCTGACTGACCAATTTGTCTCAGATGCCTCATACATGAACAGATTTTTCTAAAAGGGTGCACCTGGAAAGGACACTTACCATGAATGGAGTGTCTGATATATGTTTTATATCTGCTTTGCAAAAATAAACTACTACCCTCTACACTTTTTTTGAAGCAGAACACATTTTCCTATTTTGTACTTTATATTAAAAATATTTAAGTTTCATCTTTCTTCTGGGTGAATACTATATTATTATTTTTAAGTATGAAACTTGAAGTTTCTGTCCTTTAGACTTTCTTTAAAACTCTTTATAAATGCATCCAAAGATATTCCCTAATGTACAAATTTTATAATAAATTTGACAATTCTCAAACCTATCTTGTTTTATGATTACACACCTTGGTTTTTTTGAGTCACTAGCTAAACTTAACTACAATGTCCATATTTGATATCTACTTATTTTCTTTCTTTCTTTCTTTTTTCTTTTTCTTTTCTTTTTTTTATTTTTTATTTTTTTTGGTAGTAAGGATTGAACCACATCCCCAGCCTAATATCTACTTATTTTCAAGTCAGAATTATGAAGTCTATGCTCACTGTTACAAGTTTTCTTTACCACTCTGTTATCTGGAACAAGCCAGATACACATGAAATCCTACTACTTGTTAAAAGTCAAAGTTGAGGCTTTCTTAAACTCCATGAATCTAGTTTCTTCATTTGTAAAATGGTTATAAAGTCTCTCAAGGATATGAAAAGTAAAAAAGATAAAAAGCCCCCAGCAAAACATCATGCTAAATAAATATCAATTCTTTCCTACATTTGGAAAAAGGGTCACATGTTTAAAAATGTAACCCCTTACAAAATATAACAACACTTTACACACCTAATCTGATTTCCTAACAAGAACAAGCCTAAAGTCTTTTTGCTTCACAAGTTACACAACAGGTCAGACAACAAAACTTTTTGAAAAAGCCCAAGTTCAAAATATTTTAGGCTTTGTATGTCACATTGTATCTTTATCAATATTCTTCATTTTTGTTTTTATACTTAATAACCTACTAAAAACGTAAACATTATCCTTGGCTCATAGAAAGAAAACAGGCCTCTGGCTGTAGTTTGCTGACCCTCAGCTTTAAGTTCACACATACTCATTATTTCTACCCTGGCTTACCCTATGACTTCATCTTGATCAATGCCCAGCTGAACACTATTGAACTTCTAGTTTGACAAACAGTAATTAAATGCTTGGTCTTATGTAAAGGCCTTGTGAGGTAACTCACTACCTAAGGGGAAAAAGACACTTCACACACTACAAAAGAAGCCCAGCCATGCATTGCCTAAGCAGAGGGGTATGCTCTGACAAATTTGGTACCTGGATTTTGTCACTGTGGGATCACAGAACGCACTTACCACTCCTGAGCTGAATGGTATGGTTGACAACCTGTTGCTTCCAGGGTTCAAACCTAGATAGCATGCTACTGTACTGACCACTATGGGCAACTGTAACAAAATAGTATTTGTGTATTTAAACATAGAAATCATACAATGAAATCTTACATAAAAGATTATTCAAAGGGTACACCTGGAAAGGACACTTAGCACGAAGGCAGCATGCAGGCTGGGAGTGGCTCTGGGGGAGTGAGTGAGTGAGTATGGAATGGACATTACTGCACCTGACTAACTTAGAAACGCTGTATACTCAGGTTACGCGACATTTGTTAAAAAAATACACACACACACACACACACACACACATTTCTTCAATAAATTAATCTTAGCCTACTCTTAAAGCTTTTTATAAAGCTTTTCAACTTGTTAATAATATTTAGCTTTAGCTTAAAACACTAACACATCGTAGAGTTGCATAAAAACATTCTTTCATTATAAGCCTTTTTCCACTTTATAATTTTATTGTTTTCGCTTTTTAAACTTTTTGTTAAAAACTGAAGCACAAGTACACACATTAGCCTAGGCCCACACAGGGTCAGAAAGGTCACCATCACTATCTTCCATCTCCACATCCTGTCCCACTGGCAGATCTCCAAGGCAGTAACATGCATGGAGCCACCATCTCCTATGACACAGTGCCTTCTGGAACCACTCCTGAGGGACTTACGAGGCTGTTTTATAGCTGGCTTTCACACACACGTAAACTCTAAAATGATGATAAAAGGCATAGTGTAGCAGATACATAAACCAGTTAACATATTTATTATCAAGTACTATGCGTTATACACAATCATAGGCGCTACACTTCCACTTGGCTGGCAGCACAGCAGGTTTGTTTAGACCAACATCATCATGTGAGAGAGCACCACACCATGGTGTTCTAGACAGGAGGCATTTTGCAGCTCCATTACATTTCATGGGACCACTGTCCTGTTTGCAGAGCCTGACTACACAAATAAAGCCTTTTGAGGGCTTCCTCTAGTGCCACCTCTGATTTTTCTGATTCTACTATAATCAGCATTTATAGCATAAACAGTTTATGCTTGTGACCCTTATATTTCTCTTACCATAGTCTTGTATTGAAATTAGTGCTGTCAGTCCCTCTGTGAGAACTAGTTAGGCTTTGGACGCACTGGAGGTCCTACAGCTCCACCTCCACCTGGCTCTATCCTTTCCATGTGAAGGTACTGATGCAAACTCACCTTCTCCCTCCAAATTTCCAACACAATCATTTCTTACTTTTTTTTTTTACAGTTCAGCTCACCATCTTATCCCTATTCTCTATTTTTTTCCCCACTACTCTTTATGTATAAGTGCCAGGAAAGACAGAATCAGTTTCAGCTGTTGTCTGCCTCTGATGGTCTGTGCGTTCTTAGCCTAAGTACCTTTGTTTCTTCATCTATCACAGGAATCAAAACAGCCTGTGATGCCAATGACAGCTATTAAGTGCAAAGGAAATAACACATGTGGTAGTTATTAGTTTATAATCTACAATGTATTCTAAGGGACCACTGAGATCTAAAGCACAGAAATCAAATTCAATTCTTTTCTACCATTTATGAGTTATTGACCTTAAGCAGGTTAATTAACCCTTGGAAGCCTTCATTTTCTTCATCTATAAAATGAAGACAGTATAATAACTATTCCTAGGTTTTTTTTTTGAAGATTACATGACATAATCCATGTCAAGCACTGATCACAGTAAGGCTAGCACATAATAGAGGCTTAAAAATGTTGAACATAATTCTTATTACTTAAGGATAAAATATATTTTTACTACAGGGGGCCACAGCATTGCATGTTTACTTTTGAGTTCCTATTCACTTTTAAGACAATTCATTTAGTCCCACCAGTAAGTTTATGCCTCCCTCCCGCCTTTTCAAACAGTATATTGGTGAAACAAGTTCTCAGGCTTTCTCTGTTGCATGGTCTTCTTTCTTACAGGGACCAGTTAGTGTCTTTCACCACTGTGGGGGGTCGGGGGCATGGAAAGAAGAATCAGTTCACACTCTGAGGGTTGCCAATTAGCAAAGTTAAGTGCTGTTTTAATGTAAAATCTATATATATAAAAGCATGTATGCAAAGACACTTAATTAAAACCACAGAGCTTATGAGAAAAATAAAGTTAGAGGTAAATGATCAAAAACATTTTTAATAACATATTTTAAAAAAAAGAAAAAATAAGAATCTAATGAAGACCATAAGACCATACCACAGTCTTACATTTGTTAAATGGTTATTTTAAAAACAACAACACTGCAATAATATGGCACTTCACCTTGTAAAAGATCTGAAGCTAGTGTGTGGAATTGGCTGTCAAAGGCTGCAGCCTGTGATTGGAAAGTGGTAAAAGAAGGATTACCTGAAATCAGACGGAAAGTTATAACATAAAATGTGTGTGGGTGTGGTTCATGATACATGTGACATAAGGTATCAGGGTATCTAAGGTGTGTACATTTGCATTCTGAGTGTCTCCATGCAACTCATTGTTTTAAAGAGACAATGAAGGAAGGTAAAGAAAATATTTCTTACATGCAATCAAGCATAAGGGATGTAAAATTTTAATTGTGCTCAAATTGTTCCCTAATGTCAACCACTTAGTAACAAATTCCCATTTTTAAAACCAGCATTAAAGCAAAACTATTTATTCTCTTAAGACAGAACTGTAGTCAGTATCTACAAAGCCAGTTTGTCTTCCATTTCCTATCGGCCTCAAGTCTTTACCTAGGAAGAGCTGTTCTAATTCTACCAGTATCCAAGCCACCACACAACACGATCTAAAATGTTTATAAACTTCAACTTTGATCATTTCTTCAGCTTTCCCTTCTAGAAACAGCTCTAATTCAGAAATAAGGCCTTATTTCTTTAGACTTGTCCCTCAATGTGCATTTTAATAGAGGAGTAAAATGCCTTCTGGTGAATCCATTGCCATGTCATTCCATTTATTAAGTCCTCAAATATTTGTACTAAGCATATACTGAATGTAATACAACACAGGAGAAACTAGACCAAACTACTGTAAACTCAGAGTGACTTAGTCAATCATTTAAACTCAGTCAACATCACAGGAAGAGTTAAAATATCACAGCATATAAAAAGAAACAAAAGATAGAATGTGAAGCACCGTAAGAAAATGCAGAAAACAAAACATTATTTTTACAGTTGGGAGAGAGGACCAGGAGAAATTTAATGGTGCTGGTCAGTGAACCTTAGGGGAGAGTTAAATTTTAGTTATAAAGAGAGGCTTTCCAGTTGAAGTATGAGTAAAGAAAAATAGGGAGGAAATGGGAACTACAATATATATAGAACATTCAGAAACTTAGGCTGTAAACTAAGATACAGGATTACAGGTGATAAATTACACACTAGACAATGGTTTTTATTTGATGGGAAATGAGAAGTCCACTGACAACTTCTAGCCAGAAGAATGTGGCATGGGTTAAGAATGGGCAAAAGGGAGCTGGCTTTCAGGAGGCTAGGCTTTGAATAAGTAAAGAGAATTCATTCACAGTCTTTGGAATGCCAGCCCAGAGCAGCAGGACAGCTTTCCCCTACCACAATTCCGGGCTTTGTGTCCAAGATTGATATTCATGGCTCTATTTAATGGATACTAACTGTGTCATTTGGTCTGGCAAATTGTACGAAATGGTAAACTAAAGAAAAGTTACCTGCATAATGAGGAAAAGCTTTTTTTTTTTAAAAAGAAAAATTGAAGAGTAGGAAATTGTTACCAGAGCTTTAAATCTGGTGGTTTGGATTATGTACTTAACAAAGTTAAACAGTACTATTCTGAATTATATATAAATATCTGACACAATGTATTTTTAATTAAGAAAAGAACAACCTTCTTAAAACCAAAGCCTTCCTGCAGAAGGGCGATATGTGATCCAAGGCAAGCTTAAGAAACACATACCACTTTGCTGGGATCTTACATTACCAAGTACATTACTTCACAAATTGTTTTAACATTTGAGAAAATAATTTAATAATTAAGAATAAAAGTTTCTTCTAATAAAATTCTTAAATCTAGTTAATACAATTCTGTACACAAGTTTCTATATGCAAATGCTACAAATTTTAGACAAAATAAGAATTATAATTTCGTCAAATAACTGACAAGTCAATTTTTAAGTATTTACGTGTCAAATTAAATAACTGAAAACCTATACATGAACTAAACTCTAAAGGAATTTTAAAATACTTGTTTAATTAAATTTGAAAATCCTATAGGGTAAATAATCAAAAGAGTATATGATAATTTACTTCATTACATCCTATGCACAAAATCTTTTTTTTTTTTTTGAGAGAGAGAGAGAGAGAGAGAGAGAGAATTTTTTTTTGTTTTTGGCGGACACAACATCTTTGTATGTGGTGCTGAGGATCGAACCCAGGCTGCACGCATGCCAGTTGAGCTGTTGAGCGCGCTACTGCTTGAGCCACATCCCCAGCCCCTCTGCACAAAAATTTTATGATTTCAACTAACAATTATTTAAGCCTAAAATTCAATGAGCTGACTATGTACCTTAAAACTCCAGACAGTTCCCTCCATTAAACTTCATACCTACTTTTGTGAATTAATGGCAAATGATGTCCCTGAAAAACAAACTAAAAAGCAGACTTCTCTATACAATTTATTTCAGAATTATTTATATAGAAAGAAGACTAAACACGGATCCTCTCTCTAGTCGTCTCTTCTTATATACAATTTACTTAAGTTAAATTGAAAAAAGTTTTCAAGTCTAGCTGTTGAGAAGCCAAAACCTCTTTTAAACCATTCCAGGTACAGTATATACAAAGGCACCCTTAAAGCGGGGACAACTGGGTCAAAGAACAAACTATTTTACATACAATTCCCAGAGAATACATGAAGTTTATATTCCACATGATACTGACAGTTGCCTTGGAATTTGACCAGTAAAGCTCACTGAAACTTTATTGGCAAGGTAAGGATAAATTGAACTATAAACATCTCAAGGACGCTCAACTATCTATTCTACTAAAAGCTGCATAACTCATATGATAGGTAAATTTTGTGTGCATTGATAATATCCCTTATGGTATAGAAAAATCTTTAAAAATAACAGACACATTACAGGAAAATCAACATATATGAGAATATATTTCAAAAAGGTTCAATAAACCATAAATCATGGCACTCGAACTGAAAAATACACATCTCCCAGCACCAAAACAGTGACTTAACCAGTTATTTACTTTTGTTATCTAGTATGTTCAGACACAATGTTATCAGTTCCTGGTTGGTTTTAAATAGTATCAGTCTTAGCCTTGAATGTAGTTACTAGTAATAGAACAATAACAAAAAGGTTGCTTCTGAATATGATTAAATGTAAGAAACCAATAAGAACCTGGAAAATAAGACATCTATATATTAAGAATCATGTTTGTAACTAAACTCAAATTTGATGTTTAAAACACATAATTATAAACTTGGATTTTGAAACAGATGTTCTTTAAAGATTCCATTAATTAAACATTTACAAGTTCCATTAATACACATAGATTTTTAAAAAGAAAACTTTAAATACACATATTCAACTACATTTTAGGTCCCAAGTGAAAATGTTTACCCAGAAATCTGGCAAGGTCAAGTCTGTGGGACTCAAAGCCAATAATAACCTAAGAAGGCTAAACCTGGTTAATAAGCAAATTCTCATAATACAACTAACATTGTATAAACAATTCAAAGCAGTTAATATTTATAGGATAATCACAGTGTTTTGTATATAAGTTCAAAGTAATTTTAAGAAAAATTGATGTCTTGTTCTCTGTGTATTTCCCAACTGTTAACTGTCAACAGATCTCTTTTAGCTCTAAAATGAGGGGGAAATTATTCTCTTAACCACCATGACCCAAAGGAAGAAAGTCCTTTAAATCCCCATCACTGTAAGCAAGAAGACAGGAGGCAGGATTCTGTAAAGCCTGGGGTAACACCAATTTCACCAAGTTCAAAATCCACTTAGAATATCAAAAGGGAATTTAAAAAATTGTCAAAGGGCTTACTTGGACTAAAAATATTACTGCAAGTTTCAAGGTCCACAAACACCTTCTCTAATAATTACGCCCTTGAGAGCCCTCCTTAGCAAAGAAAATATTCACAAGCTCAAACTTACCTACCCACACAATTCAGGCAAAACTCCTCCAAGCAATCCTCAAGGTAATACTGAGAGGGCATTCCTCTCAGCTCACTTATGTGCCAAGTGACCTCTGGCACATCCACAGAAAGGGTGGAACTTCAAGCTTAAGTTTCGGTATTGTACCAGACTGAACAAAGTTTCTCCTTTGGCTTCTCTAGGGCGTTAACTAAGACTTCCTCTTCTTGTTAAGTGAGTAAACACAGTTACTATTAAGAGCTTCCAATTCTTGCCTAAGGTGGTAAAAAAAAGTTGGGGGGGGGGGCGGTTACATGGTCAAAAACAATGGCTAACATTGATTGAGAACTTACTATGTGCTCTAAATTAACACTATAAGGATAGTTACTATAACTCATTACTTACATGCTGAAGAGGCAGAATCTGAGGAATAGAGTGTTAATAAATAACTTCAGGGAATTGTGGGCACAGCAATATGTTTCAAAGAATTAATGGAGAAGTCATCACTACAAATGCCTTGAAAAGACAAAAAATGAGTGGAATGAAATCAAATATATAGCTTTACTCACAATAAAGAAAATTCCCTGATGCCAAACCAAAGCTAGATCCAGAGGCCAAAGTGGCAAGCGCAAATACAAATACAGCCAGCGGAGGCCCTGAAGAATGCTCACTGGAGTCTCCTGAGTGCTTCAGTCTAGATTCAAATTGATAGCATGTCCCCCTAAGCAGACAAGAGCAGAAGAAAAGCATTTGCTCAAGAGAGCAGAACTGTGGTAGATTTCAGCTCCACTATTCCTCAAAACAGAATAAAATCTGCACAGTTGTATATAGCAGTCCTGATGTCCACATGTGGACAGAAGAAGTCTTGGGTACATAAGGTATAAAGTTGTAGGAAGGCCCTTCCATAAAACCAGAGCCATTTTCAAAGTGCTTCCACTGCAGTTAAAAAAGTGGTGGGGGCACAGATGAAATTCATCCATTACCTTAGTAATATTTTAAGGGAGCTTGTCTCTGAGAATATGGGGGAGAAGGTAGGGAAAATATTGCAATAAAAACTTAGAATCCTACCAGGCATGATGCCTCACACCTGTAATCCCAGCAATTTAGGAGGCTGAGGCAGGAAGATCACAAGTTCAAGTTGTGTCTGAGCAACTTAGTGAGACTCTATCAAAAAAGGAAAGGAAGGAAGAAAGGAAGAAGGGAAGGGAAGGAAGAAGGAGGAAGGGAAGAAGGAAGGGAAGGAGGAAGGGAAGGAGGAAAGGAAGGAGGAAGGGAAGGGAAGGGAAGGGAAGGGAAGGGAAGGGAAGGGAAGGGAAGGGAAGGGAAGGGAAGGGAAGGGAAGGGAAGGGAAGGGAAGGAACTTAAAGTTTGAATCTTATTTGTGTGAGACTATCCAAGCTAAGAAATTTGATCATGGGTCAGTGATACCCCTAGAGTATCTAGAAGAAGCAAACATAAAACCACTTTAAAGTAATACTCCATAAACAAGGTAACATCAGCAGACAGAAAAAACAAACCAAACAAAATATAGCCACTAAAAGTGAATTTATAATTAAATTGCAAAATATGTGAGAAAATTATTCATTAACATAAGTATTTATGATCGTTAACATAAATACTAAACAGAAAATTTAGAACTCCTTTGAGTTTTTAATATGAAGACTCAAAAAGAGTATATTTAAGTTAATAAAGTGCAAATAAAGAAAAAAAATAGAATAGAAAACCAAAAGATTAGGTAGGTTTTACCAAACCCAATTCGAATATATGCATATATATAAATATATGCAAATATATTGTACACAGAGCACCCAGGTTTTCCACCAGATTTCTTATAACTTGAAAAAGGAATAGCAGCAACTGTGGATAGAATGTTTAAGATTTACTTCAAAAAGTCAACACTGATATTCAACAGTCTAGCAGGACCAATTTCTCTCCAACTTTCGTTTTCTGCCATCTCTTAAGCTCCTGACCACTCTGCTCTGCGTTTCCTTATTCCTGGAATTTCTGACCCATCCCCATGCTGTCCTTTATCATCTCCAGCAGCCAGGTGAAGTAAAAACTAATGTGCACCCAGATCTCCCTTCAGAACTGATGGGTTATTCCCCAATTGCTCTTGTACTCCTCACCCAACATCATACCTTCCTCCCAGGATGGTTTTTCAGACATCCAAAGACTGGTTGGCATGTAGAATATAAAGAGTTGGTTCTCTCTCCCCAACTGAGGAGGACAGTGAGAAGCCATTCCAGCTTTGGAGTTCCCCATGGGTCAGATCTTCCTCGAGACTGCATTAGCAGCCCAAATTATCACTCTGCCCAATACCAGTTCTTTCCTTCCTTTCCACAGGGATTGATGCCAAGAGTACTTTTTAGTGTACTTGCCACTTGCCACTATTAGTATATCCACAATGGATATATTAATAATATCCATTTCAAAGTCTGCTTCCTAGGGAACCCAAACTGGGCAGAACGGCATCAGGAAAAAACGGCAGAGTTCAGATACTCAAGAGAATGAGAATAAAGGAATACTGATTTCTTGAAACCAATAGGGAGAACAGTAGAAAGCACAATCTCTTCAGTGTGAAGATCAATATTAAATGTAGCATAAAGGAGAGACTTTAAAATGAATAATATAATCAAAAGTAACAATACAATCATAAAATTCCAAGCTAACATTTCAAGGTATTCCTGTAGTTGAGATCTAAAAGAGATCTGAGAGGGTGTTCCAATTCTAACCCCTGTCATTCTTAAGATAATTTCTCATAAACCCACAAGTTCCCCGCCGCCCTCCCCCACTCCCCGGCTCCTCCCCAAGAAAAACATTATCACTCAGAAAGAGTTTTCCAGTAATAAGTTAATAGTGCTAATAAAGTAACAATATTTTGATATACTTTTTGCTTCTGAATCATTGGTAAAGGTGCTAATAAAGTTTTAAGAAAGGCTAATCCAATATAGGATGGTGTATGACAAATCATTGTCCAGTATAAAACAAAAAAATGAAATCATCTATATCTATGCATATGTGCACTTAGGATGCTATGACCTAAGGGAATAAGCCATTACCCATGGACCTAAACAAGGATGCAGATCCTTGGGTATTGGCTTATTCCCTTAGCATAAGGCAGTTTACCAGAAGGGATCAGATAAAATATCATATATTGAAATATGACAAAATTGGTTACTATGCATTTTTCCATAGCCTTTTCAGGATGCTGGAAATTGCATATATACCTCTTTACTGGTAACCTTGTCCAACATCCCATACCTTGTAAGCACACATAGAGGCAGACAAGATAGGCAATAGCAATAACCTGTGAACTAAGATCATCACATCTTGAAATGATAAAGGGTCACTTACATACAGTGTTAGAAGAATCAAGCAGAATGGATCAACAATGTCACAACCCCTTTCATCTTGGAAGTACAGTTCCTGTACAGGTTAGCCCCAGCTCATCATCTGTCCTTCATTCCTTCCTCTCCTAAGACAATATGCTTTGTCTTCCCAAAATCAACATTTCTTTTACTTTCTTGAAGAGAGTAAGAAACTAATGTATTAATAATGAGATAATCTAAAAGAGATTTTTGCTAGGTAAAAGTCTAAAATACATCCTCAAATTTCAATTATAAACAAGATATCTAAATTCTTATTGGTAGAATGACCATTTAAATTCTTTAACAATATATCTGAAGAAGGTATAGGAAATGTAATTTACATTTGGAGAGAATCATATCTAACTACTAACATACCACAGGTAAAAGGACAAACATGCATAGTATGTAAGTGAGAGGAAAAACCAATTTATTCATACAAAGAAAAAAGACTAAATGGCTCACTATGGGTTTGGAGTTATTGTTTGGTCATAAAACCTAGATTAAAGGTAGAAAACAGAAAAGTATATATAAATAAACACTTGGTTAGGTAACTAGATACAAACAGCAGCACCAATATAATTCCTTCTTCCCATCAGTTATTTAGAAGAATGAAATCATGATTAAATCTTCAAGTATACAGATGGCATGAGTCTTTTTTAAGTTAGTGAAATACTGATTTGAAAAGGACGAACTACAAAATCATGTAACAGAGTATGTAAGTGAACAAAATGACAATTTTACCTTAAACTTGCTAAATTTAGAAATAAACTAAAGGCAACACCATATAAAAATTATCTGATTAAGGATTTAAATATCTTTAATCTAAAAATCACTGTACAGTTCCAATAAATCAAGATCTTATTTGGCAATGTCAATTAAAAATTTCAACAAATTTTTTTTTTTGGGGGGGGGAGTGAAAACCAAAGGGGGAAAAGTGATTTCTCATGCCCATTCATCCCTATAACCAAAGACAAGGTATAAAACATAAAGCCCTCAGCACTAGAAAAACCACAGGTTTAGGTTTATGTACCATATATGCCACTTAGGAGCTCTGTAACATTCATAAGTAAGGTAACCTCTTACCTTTCACTTGTTCACTATAAAATGAGACCAGTTTGTAAGGCCTCATTCAGATATAATTTGCTAGAACATTTTCCTAATACAAATTTAAAAGGAGAAATATTTGCTAAATTAGATTTTGGCTAAAACACAGTAAGTAGCAGTTTTAGTCTTTTCAACCTACAATGATAAATTTCAGAAAACTGAAATAACCCAATATTCAGAAAACCTAGAGATGAATGAGATGCTATGAGGATATCTGTAAATTCTCTTGACAAATGATCAAATAACACTTTTTGCAGAATCTCCCATTTCTGCTTTTTAAAAATCCCATTTAAATAGCATGTACTGAAACACAATATATACAAAGAATTTCTGAGAGGAAGGTAGTGCCAATATTTCCCATCATTAAGATGTCACTTAAAATTTCCTCATTTCACCTGGTCCAAATGATAGAGAATGCATATCAAAAGAACTTACAGAATGTTCCTTATCAGGTAGCATTTTGAAACTTTTAATGTCATCCTCTAAATCTGTCCTTTCCACAAAAAGTTAAGCTCTAAATATAAATACAAATAATAAGAACAACAATAATAATGATGATGATGGAACTATTTCAGCTTATTAAAATCATGAGTGCACTGGAGTTCTCAAGTGCCATTTGGCAAGCAAATGGCATTTCATACAGAAGTACCAATTCTTCCTAGAGTATTTTTACCTCAACTCTGTAACACAGTCAGGAAGTTATCACATTGGCTAGATAATGAGGCTTACCCTCTCCTATCCATAATCATGAGCTATAGTACTGTACAGGAAGTGAGAGAAGAATAAAGGGAGAGGCCAACCAGCAAATAGAAAAAGAGAACTGTACCTGCTGATAAGATATCATCTAAGCAAAATATCAGGTGAAGTGCCCAACTTGAATTCTGAATCTCAAAACATTGTAAGGTATCACTAGCTAATAACAAGCAAGCAACCTTGGAAAAATTAAATCAGGAAGCATTACAATAAACAGAATGAAATGCCAGCTTTCTGAAGAGCCGTTTAGAAAAAGCTGTATAAATCTTTGCTAGCATGATATAGCCTATGTCATCCTTTGAAAATAAAACCTGCAATTAAATTTGCACATCAAATGATCCTTGAAGCTTGTATGTTACCAATAAATAGGGACAACAGAGGGGGCTTAAATCAGACAAGCCCTGTCAGTGGCACACAGAAGAGGAGTTACATAAAAGAAAACACCACAGCATCACTTCAAACACATCCTGAGGCTGATGCCATTGAGGTGCTGATACTAAGCTGCCAGGAGACACACCATTTTAAAAGTGCTTTAACTTCTGTTAATATCACTGGACCATAGTCTACCAAGGCAGAAAAATTCAATTATTGCCTTTGGCTGAAAATTTTTACCATAGTGAAGGTTTATCCTGGTTGGGTAAAATACTAAAGGTTACTTTCAAGTTTATCTTCAGTTGATAAAATGTTGATTCTCCAACCCAATTCCCAATCTGGGTTTAGTTTGCAGATTTGAGATTTGTAATGCTAATTCAGACTGCAGTACCTAATTCCCTCCTATTCCTGACATGGAGCTACAGAAAACAAACATATCAAAAGGCCACATGTTATTGTCAAAGAAGCCATGGATTTGAAATCTAAACCTTACTATTTCCCATGGCTAACAATTTTAGTATTACATGCCTTTAAAAAGATGATAAAAATAGGCAAAAAGCAGGTGTAAGAACTTGGACTCGGACACAAAACAGATCAAATCCCAACTCTGTCTTTTATAGCTATATGACTTTGGCCACATTATCTCACTAACTCTGGGTCTGTGAAATGGAAATAGTGTCTTTTTCACAGTGACTGATTGGAATAATGCACCTAAAGGGCACAGCCGTGCCTGAGTAACTGTACAAAACAAGCAGCAGATTTCAAAACATAACAACTCCTCAGAGTTTCCTCCTCTGAATAATTCAAATATTTTCTCCTTGCTAGGAGAGGCGTAGGTTCAAATGAGGTAACATAAATTATAATGCTTCATTACTCCAGGGTGACAGAGAACATATTGGTCATACTATGACATAACCAGATCATATTGTAAAAGTTGTACATTGGCAGTCACATTCTGGAAATTGTGACCAACAGTCATATTCATAATGCTCCTAAAATTGGCCACTCCTTAAAGCAAATCTGATCATATCATTTACTTAGTTAGAACCTTTCCATCCTGTCTGAATGCAGAAAGAGAAAGAAATAAATAAAATAGATAGATAGATTGGAATCAGATGCCTGTCACACTTCCCAAATTTGGGTCTTTCCATTGCCCCCTCACCTACTTTGCCCAGCCTAGGCCTCCTTGGGCAAGATGCTCTCTTTGCCTAGAAGTAAATCTATCCATCTCTTAGTACTTCTCATCCTCTAAGCTTCAGCTTATCACTTGCTCAGAGAAGGATGCATACTTATCCATCCCCCTACCTAACCCACCCCACTGCATTATTCTCTATAGGAAGATACTCTCATTTTCTTCCCATTACTTAATGCAATTGGTGATTCTGTACATTACTTGGTTTTGGCCTGTGTTTTCCAGTAGGACATGTGCTTTTTGAGGGCAAGGACTAGCCTTTGTTATTTACCACAATATCCCCAGCACTGGGCACAATGGCTGGCTCCAGCAGGTAAAGGGAACCAATATTCACTCAGAGTGAGAAGAATGCAAGAAAATGATACAACTCATATGCCAGAGCAGAACTCATATTCTTCCCTTGCAAAACTTACCCAACTACATATCTGCAATCAGACAGCAGTCTGTTATTCCCAACACTCACAATTTAAACCCACCACAAACCAAACAGGTATTATTTTTAACTAACAAAACCAAATGAATTTTTAACTCCAGTAGTTTTTCTAGACAGACAAAAAAACAGTTTTCTCCAAACTGTTTTTCTAGATAGAAACAAGCCAATATTTTTGAAAATTATATAAAACTCAACAGAAAAAAACAAAGTTTGCAGTGCTCAACAAAAAGTAATTACTTGGAAGCAGCCAGCTCTGTGAACCAATGAACATAAAATTTCGTCTACAAACCCAAAACAGTCTCTCTAGTCTGAGGCATGATGCTTCAAACACTAGCCTACTGGTTTTCCACTTTTGGAACTTTCCTTTTATGCATAATAATGGGAGAGGGCTGTATTTGTATATGCATCAATATAAAAGGATTTTCCCCAAAATTTAAAAAAGCAAATTTTTACTGCTATGATGAATTCAAATGAATTCAAATTCATGAATTGAATGATTTCTCATTAAAGTCTTCTTAGTATTAATTTAAAAGGTTACTTTTAAAAAGTGTATATTTCTTTGTCACGAAAATCTGTAACTATCATCCTTGCACCAAAATCTTTATACATAAGCTTGTTTTCTTAGAATGGAATTCTAGAGAAGGAAATGCTATGTGAAAGAATATGTCCATCTCTAAAATTATTTCTACACAGTCAAAATTGCCCTCCAAAGATGTTATACCAACTTGCACTGTCTTAGTCCATTTGGGCTGCTATAACAAAAATAATTTATAAGCAACAGAAACTTTTTACCCACAGTATGGAAGCACTGGCAGATTTGGTGCCTGATAAGGGCTCTCTGCTTCAATGATGGATGGAGTCCTCTAGCTGTATCATTCACAGCCAAAGAGATGAATAGCTCTCTTTAACTTCTTTTTAAGAGTACAAATCCTATTTAATCCCCTCTTAAAGTCCCCACCTCTTTATACTATCACATTGGTGACTAGATTCCAACTTATCATTTTTGAGTAGTCATATTCAGACCATAGCATATTTTCACTCATAGTTTATGAGATTTATTTCTGTTATCTTACGCTCTGACCCAAACATTAGATATCACTTCTTTTAAAAATCTTTTCCAGGGACTGGGATTGTAGCTCAGTGGTAGATCACTTACCTTGCATGTGTGAGGCACTAGGTTCGAATCTTAGTACCACAGAAACATAAATAAATAAAGATTTCGTGTCCATCTACAACTAAAAAGAATATTTGAAATATTTTTCCAATCTGGGTGAGGAAAGTATACATTTCTTGGTTTATTTGTGATTGTTAATCTCTCTTTAAAACCATTTTCCCTAATTGTTTCAATGCTTTCTTTCCAACTTTTTTTCACCTTTGCTTTTTCTGTTGGATCTACAGGAAACATTCTATCAGTTATCTGCATGGATTTTTCATTATATATGTCCAAGGCATAAATTTTTTCCCTCTAGACCAAAATAAACACACATCTTGGATTTATGTATTTAGTGTTAAGTTTCACCTTAAAAAATATAATATAAACTTATTCTACATCTACATTTTTTAAAAACATAGATAGATCCTTCTGTAAACTCAGTAACAAGATCAGACACCCAAATTTAAAATTACATCTATTTACCTTTTAAAAAATTCAGTTTAAGTGGTCCATCTTTTCTATATATCTCCTCAGATTATTCTAACTATGTTAAATACAAAACAAAATTTCCTTTTTGATCAACTCCCAATTAAGGTCATTTTATGTATAAGGAAATGAAGTTTTGCACATTAAGTTAATGCTATCACTCCAATCCCAAAGAGGTTACACCTTAATTTTTACTGCAAATACAGAATTAAGTTTTGGGGGCTTTTTAATATATTTTTTTAGTTGTAGTTGGACACAATACCTTTATTTTTTTTATTTATTTTTAGTGTGATGCCGAGGATCAAACCCAGTGCCTCGCACATGCTAGGCAAGCACTCTACCACTGAGGCACAATCCCAGCCCCAGAATTAAGTTTTAAAATATCCTATACTAAAGCAATACTTTATTTCTATAAGGACGCCTGTTAATGTCTTTATTTCTCATTAACTTAGAGTATTCTGGTCTTCTGGCTTAAGTAAAAAGTTCTATGGCTTCTTAAGACAATATAAAAATATCACTAATGAGACAGTAAGTCAATCTAAGGTCTATGAAATTACATGGTTTGATGTCAATATTCACTCTTCATCTCAGACTACCAAGATAAACAGTATACGTTATGTAAATGGTATGTTTCGAATTCTATCCACCCAAAAAATCTCCTTAGTTAGGTAAATATTAGACTTAGATCAGGGGCTGGGGCTGGGGCTCAGGGGCAGAACACTTGCCTCACATGTGTGAGGCAGTGGGTTTGATTCTCAGCACTGCATATAAATAAATGAATAAAATAAAGGTCCATCAACAACTAAAAAATAATTTTTAAAGACTTAGATAAAAAATAAAAACAAAAACCCCTCAATTCATAAAGAATAAGTGTTTCAGAATATGAATAAACTGATATTAAATTTTCTGTATCTTAAATAATATTATATAAATTAATTTAAATTGGTTACATTTCTATTTTAAAATTTGGTTGCTGACTGCTGTAGTATAAGTATTTATTAAACAGATACTGTGTGTGGATTTTTGGCAGTTTTTTTACATGAGTCTTTTAAAAAGACATACATATTCATAACTCCCCCACAAATTCTCCTGACAATAATCCATTTTGTAAGAGGTATGTTTACAGACATCTCAATATCTGCAAGTATAGATATGTTTTATTTTTAAAAACCTATCAATCTTCAAACTTTTCCTCAAAAGTTTAAAATAGCACACAACGCATTAAAATGAGTCTTCAGTTCACTTTCTGTCATCTTGATTAATTTGACAATGAAATAAAATTCAACATCCTTGGAGGATCATTCACTCCCAGGTATTCTGTTCAGAAACACTGGTTTTTTTTATATTAACTTTAAGAAAATATTATCATGTATTCCATTAGGATACCTTTAGTCCACGGATCCATGCCAATAAGTTACAAAAAGTCAACAGATATCTAAACCAACTTCTACTCACTTATGGAGACTGTCAGGAATTTTAGCAGTGAATTACTTTATACTTTATACTGAAATACACAAACGATGAACTTTGCATTGTCTGAAACCACTCTCACATTTATCAAGGAAAACTGTGTGTGCACACATTTTGTAGTGTATACAGCATACTGACTTACATTATTCTTAATTCTCATACTTTTGTTACCTTATCAAAGGTTACAAAAGAAGGTCAGGCAATGACTCTTAGTCATACAGTGGGTGATTCATTCACTTACAGTGCCACTCTGGACATCAGACCTGTAAAGATTTTATTACAACAGCCCTGATTCACCACCAAACAAAAGAGAGATGCATGAGGAAAAATAAATGATTAAGGGGAAAAGGGGAATTTTTCAAATTCACAAGCTCTGTCAATAAATAAATACTTATTATCTATATGCTGTATGTGTGTCTTAATCATTTGTTAAAATTTGTCTCATATCAGCAGGTTGATTGCTTTACAAATAAGATATAGAATCTTCACTAAAAGGATAATCTGTACTATAAATTCAGATTGAAATGCACATACTAAAATCATGAAAGCAGCACAGATATTCTGAACATCATAAACAGTGAACAAAGCATAAATCTAATAAAATCATATTTAAGAGTAAATGAAAAATCAAAAGATGTTAATATGAAGGCCAGTGAGCAGCCAGTCATAAAAACTGAATACACAGGAGGTTTCAGGAAGCAAAATGTCACTTCTGTGGCAGTAGGTCAAAAAGGCTTTGTGGAGGGCTGATAACGGAGGATTATTTCACAATAGAAACTAAAAGGCTGATAAAGCAAGAAGGATTGGGAGCTTATTTCATATGAAGGGTGGGTTGAGGAATGAAGCAGGAAGACAGCAATAAACCAGTGGGACAACTGTCCAGAATGACTAGGTGATGGGATCTGGGGAGGGTACGGAGGATCCTCTGTGGACACAAAATGCAGTCCCCGTAGTTGTCAAGGAAGAAAATCTAAAAACCAAATCCCTGGAATAGGTAGCAATGACTCAGTGGAGTTCAAATATGTGCCAAAGTTCAAGTACAAGAACTCGGACAAAAGTTGAGTTAATAAAATTGGTCAAAAGGGAGGGGCGAGGAGTCTACATGGTAACAGCACCAAATGAAAATATAACATGCACACAAACAGAATGATTTCTTCCCAGAGATACAAGCAAAATTTAGTAGGCATTCCTCAAAATACGATAGCGTGAAGAGGCAAATTTTGAAGTGATGATCTTTTTATCTTTTCTTTAATTTAATGTGAATTGGTAATTAGTTATTATACCCACCTTCTTCACCTCCTGAAGAAAAAAAAATGAAGAAATATTTAATAACAGCCCACTCTGTGCTGTGTACTATTACATATAACTGAAATCATACAGTCATCCTAGAAGCAGAAATGATGGCTCCAGTTTTACCAAAGATGCAAAGAAGAGGGGGGCAGGGAAATCTCCTTAATTCATCCTAAAACTGGAAAACCACTTTCAAAGATCTGGACCAAATTCTGTTGTGTGTGGCTAATTAAGATTTGATTGCTACAGTTAAACAAGAATGATTGAAATTCAGTCAGCAGTACTTTTTTCAGGGTGTACAATTTGTTCTCTTAAATCATCATTCTACTAAGAAATCTTATTAATTTTATATAAAAAATATAAGTTACACACAAAGTACTGTAGTTTTACTATTTAAGTTTCTCACAATGCCTGTGGCACCTAGGGTTCTAATTCACTGTCAAGCAGACTTGTATCTACCTGAAGATCTAGGAATTGTACTCAGCTAGATTTGCTTTAGGAGCAATGACTACATGGTAGGTCACTCACTACATCCAGTTTCAACATCTGGCAACAAGAATCTACATACCCCTGTCAGTAACTCAACTTTATTCCTGCAAACTCTTAGTTTTACTTGTGTTCATCTTTGCTCTTTCTTGTGTTAAATTTTAAACCCAAATGAAACACTTTAACATTTCTTTTAATGTTTGTAGATATTAGCAGATTTAACTTTAAGGAAACTCACCATTCTTACAGTTTATGTAAATACAATTAAGCAAAATATTTCAAGTACTGACTCATTAAAATAAAGAATGGATAAGTCTAATTTCCTTTATAAAGATGCTTTTGTCAGTTTGCTTCTGCCTCTCCCATAATTCTTTAACAAATAATGACAAATTTATAACTGTAGCATAGGATAGTAATTCCCTAACAGCTCTGATTGCAATAGAAAGGTTTAAAGCCATGTGAAATGACTAAGCTCCTGTTAGTTAACACTGAAAGGAAAAAAATCAACAAATTAAAAGCATTGATGTAGCTAATTCCAGTAAATTCCCTAGGTTTGTATACTACCTATTTGCTTTTCAGGGATGGAAATTTACCTGATGCCCAAAGTATGGTCAACTGATAATAAGAAAACACAGGTGACTAGAGGCAGAAGAATCACTCCAATCCTAAACTAAGCAGACTATTATTCATCACCATGGTATTAACTCTCAAAACAGATACAGGCAAATTCACAGATAACACTTTGAAACCAGGGGGTGAGTGGGGGGTGGGGGATGCATATGTATAATTTACACAGTGTCCTATGCCAAACTCATAACAATTCAAGAGAGGAAGCTTAAAGAAACTACAGCAGTGCCCTTTATCCATACTGGGTCCTGATGCATTGAAGTGCAATCTGCTTCTCACTACAAAAGAGTCTTACAGGGTGTTATTCACAAAGCAACAGCAAATTGTGGAACACACTCCCCAGCCAGCACTGTTATTTTTATTTTGCTGTTTACATTCCATCCAGTGTTTATGCTTTGTGGCTTTACTCTGAATACAAAAGAATGTATAAGCTAACATAGGATAGATTTTTAAAGTAAAAGCCCGTCTTTAATATTGTGGTGTATTCATGAGATAATTAAAGATTTTCTGGTCATCTCGGCTGTTGTTTTCTATTGTTAATCATACTAACAATAGTTATCATTTAATACTTTCATAATGCATACACATTGTCATTTATCCATTTCACAACCTTATGAGATAAATAAACTGAGGAAATAAAAGCTCAGAAAGCTGAGCACTTGCCTGAGGTCGCCTAACTTAACTTTCAAATTCAGATCTTGGTAACTCTAAAATTTCTGCTCTTCACCCTATGAGGAAAATAAAAGCAACACTTTTTTTCTTTTGGCACTTGATTCCATTCTACCAGTTTAATTTAACCTGTATTTCAGAATATATTACAAGCACGATGCTAGGTACTTTAAGACAATTTGAAAAATAAAAATTCAACAAGTTACACTGAAATTAGACGACTCTTAGCTTGGAGCAGCTTAAAATTGAAGGGCTTTAAATTCGATAATGCTATTCTAATTTGTAAACAAAACTATGAATACTTCGAAGGCAAGAACCTTACCTATGCTCTAGCATATTACAACTCTTCCTTCTCTATATTAGCTTCCTGTGTCACTAAAGAGAATTACAGACTTGGCAATCAGACACACCTTTACATCAGCACCCTCTGGTTCCTGGCTGCTACTCATTAATACTTCATTTCTTGTTAGTTCCATAATATATTCCCCATATTAACCATGTATTCAAGCTATAATACAGTTTCCCTTATCCTTTATACCCCGCTTTATCCCCTCCCCTATACCTAAAACAATGGAGACAAACTGCATGACCTCCTTTATCTATATATAATAAGAAAATCTCCAACAGACCAAAAGATCTATTAGGTATTGAATGTTGCTTTAAAAAATGAACTGAGTAATAATATCCTTCCTTATGACACTTAAAATATTCCATTTAGTCATTTCAGAAATGAATCTCAGACAAAAAATAAAATCAACAAAATATATTACAGGAACGTGAAGGCTTGTCCTTATGTGACATGGAAACTAACCTATCTTGGCTAGAATAATCAAAATGTTCCAGAAAACTATTTCACAGATTTTTTTAGCTGTGTTTATAAACCAAACCCCCAAAACAGAACCCTTGTAAATTGAAATAACTATTTTCTTTTCAAAGAATTTGGAAGAGTTAAATTCAGGATGTGAAACTTTCAGTTTTCCATCATTAAAAACATTTCACTAATATGGGGATTTTTCTTTACTTTTTTTAAAATTTTTATTTATATATGACAGCGGAATGCTTTACAATTCTTATTACACATCTAGAGCGCAATTTTTCATCTCTGGTTGTATGCAAAGTATATTCACACCAATTCATGTCTTCATACATGTACTTTGGATAATAATGATCATCACATTCCACCATCATTTCTAACCCCACACCCACTCCATTCCCCTCCCACCCCTCTGCCCTATTTAGAGTTCATCTATTCCTGCCATGCTCTCCCTCCCAACCCCATTATGAAACAGCCTCCTTATATCAAAGAAAACATTCAGCATTTGGTTTTTTGGGATTGGCTAATTTCACTTAGCATTATCTTCTCTAACTCCATCCATTTACCTGCAAATGCCATGATTTTATTCTCTTTTATTGCTGAGTAATATTCCATTGTGTATATATGCCACATTTTTTTAAATCCCTTTATCTATTGAAGGGCATCTAGGTTGGTTCCACAGTTTAGCTATTGTGCTGCTATAAACATTGATGTGGCTGTGTCCCTGTAGTATGCTGTTCTTAAGTGATATGGGCATTTTTCACTTCCCATGAATTCCATACTAAAGATTCAAAGAGTAACACATTTTCTGAATGGATAAAGTATATTTTTCAGTATTCTTTCATTAAAAGATTTCTTTTAATTTTCATGTAAGCATTGGGAATTTCAATTATCCCTCAAATTGGCTGCAAAAGCTATTCTGTGTACTGTTATCTAACCCTAGGGCTTGTACACTCATACTCTGAAATGAAAGAAGATTAGTGTGTGTGTGTGTGTGTGTGTGTGTGTGTGTAAGCAAAAGGAAGGTGGATAATTAATTACTATATATGTATGAATTTTTTGTTTTAGTTTTGCTTTTTAGAGTTGCTGGAGTTTGAACTCAAGGCATCACACATGCTAAGAAAAATGTTCCACCATGAAACATCCTCAGCCCAATATGTCTGGTTTTTAAAATCTGATTTTAAGGTGGAAAATTTTATCTTGCCAATAAAGAGGAAACACAAACTGAAAGAACAGATTTTTGTCTTTTAACTTGATAATTACTCTTTTTTTTCCCAAAGGTAAATGGTTTAAATATAACTGTCAGCTCCTGACAGGAGGTAAATCTAAAATTAAATTGTATATATTTCATAATATTTTAACACTATTCCCCAAAATGCAGCTCATTAGTAACCAATTATCCCATTTCCTAAGTCCATAGTAATCTCAGTCAGATGAACTGACTCATCTCTAGGCCTGGACTTTCTCATCTTAATGAATATGAATGAAGTATCATAGAACCTATAAAGACCTACAACTTCTCGAGCTGATCTACTGTAACAAGAGATCTTTATCAATACCAGAATCCATTCTGATCCAGGCCATCTGTACAGAGCGCCCTTCAGGGCCTTCCCACATAATCAGGGGGATGATGATAATGAGGAGGGAGGGAGCTCAGCAATGACATAATCCCCTGGGCACTTGAACTGGGTTCTGTAGGATGCACTTCTCTTGCTTTTTCATTCAAGCCTAACAATTTTATATATAAGTAACACTATGCCATCCTACAACTATGAAGATGGAGGCTCAAAAAGGTGCATGACTAAAATTTCACAAGTATTAGATGATGAATACTATAAAATCAAACATTTCTCCTACTTACTATACTACCTAAATTTAACTAAATAAATAAATAATAAAAATAATGGTGAATGTCCCCTAGAACTGTCTTTCTGGGTTGATGAGTTGCTTTTTCAGGAAGTCAAAAAAAAATTACTTCCAAAAAACATTTCTTAAAGGTACCAAGGTATCTAATTTGCAACAATATAAGAACACAAAAGTTATCAGATGAAGCAGCCAAGCAACAATTTAGAAATCCAAGTGGCCACAAAATGAAAACAGTTGATCTGGTTCTAAAGATTAAAGTACATGTTGTCAGTCACTGTTAACAGGTCTGAACACAACCTCGCCACCCACCTCCCCACCCCCGGCAACTAAGAATAACACTAAGTAAACTATATAAGAAAAATGTAACATTCTCTTCCAGATTAAAAAACAGAAATAGGAGCTGCAATATTAGAAAAAAAAATAACCAAACCATCTAGCTACAAAGTAATGACTTCCATATAGAATTGAAGATAACCAAATAGCATAGTACATAATGATAATTTCACTAGCAGCTAACCAGTATTTACTCCCAAAACACAGATACTGGAGAAAAATACACTAACCCATTATATTCCATCCTCCTACAGTTTTTATATATTGGATAATAGGGTCCAATGGGTGAATCCCTTTCACTAAATAGTATCCTGGCACCTTAGAATACATGAAAAAAACCTCAGCCTAAACAGATTGGCTTAGTGGGTGGATAGAAGACGAATACGATAACAAAAACAAAGGAAGTTCAAAAGAAAACCAAACAAACAAAAATATTGATGAAGATAGAAGAAATACCCAACACCCATTTCATGGTTTTTGTTTTTGCTTTGTTTGTTGCTTTTGTTTTTGTTTTTGATGTTGTTTGTTTCTTAGGTTGATTGGTTTGTACTAGGAATTGAACCCAAGGGTACTCTACCACTAAGCTACATCACCAAACCTTTTTATTTCTTACTTTGTGACAAGGTCTTACTAAATTGCCAAGGTTCTGACTTGAAATCCTCCCAACTCAACCTTCTAAATCACTAGGATTATAGGCATGTACTGCCATGCCCAGCATCCTTTCCGTTTTACTAAGCTTCATTCCGAATACATTAAGGTGTCCAGATGAATGGCTCAAACACTAGAGAAGGGAAAAATCAGAAACAGTCTTTTTTTCCACAGTTAAGAATGAAAAAGCACTGAAAATTATGCAAGCAGGTTTTTAACAGATCATTTTTAAAAATCCATAGATTAAATTTCTCTTCAAATATTTTCTAGTAAATAATATGTAATTCTAAAAGTAACAATGCTTTCAAAATTACATAAATGATTTGGATTTTTTCTTCTGCTGCTGCTTCTCCCTCTTCCTCATCATCTTCTTCTTCTTTGTATTTACCACTTTATTAAGAAACAACACCTAAGACAGCCCTGTCCCAACGGAACTAGACTATAATAACCTGCAAAATTTTCATGTTTATAAAGACTTTTTGCATGTAAGTGCTAATTTCTATTTAATTTACTATGACAGTTCATAATACTAATATAGCTAACTTATGTTTTCTTTATAAAATACTTTCATATTGGTGATTTCAATTTATTCTCATAATACGTAACCTGGAAGGCAAGCAGAACAAACAGCCTTTTCATTCTCATTTTAAAAACAGACTCACTAACAAAGATGTCAAGGAATTAGGGCCAAGACAACCAAAGCACATCTGCAGTAAGGCCAGCATGGAAAAGGCAGTTCTCAACTCACCCCATGCTCTCACCTGCACTCCTGTGAACAGTATTTTGTGGATAACTGTAGTATTTCCCAAGCACATGCAAATAAAAAGTTTTCCAAGAAACAAGAGACTACTTTAAATATATACTAATTTTTCTACAAATGGACTCACCTTAAAATGAAAATGTTTCCCTTCTTATGTTTCTACTTCAATCCAATGAAGGTCGTATTGTAGGTGGCCTGCACATCAAAATAAACAATAAAAGTAAAATACTCATTTTGAGACAAATATGAAAGTAACAATTGCTTTTGCATAATATATATTTCATTCTCCTATACTTATACTTTTTCCCTAGATTCAAAATGATATAGATGGAAAAGGGCAAGAAGAAAAAAAAAATCATGAAAATGAAATAATAATATGGTAATGGCATCTAATTTAATTCTTGCAGAAACCCTGAGAAGTACTGAACAAATAGATTCTAGGAGCTTAAGTAGCATTTGAAGCCATGCGCTTTATTTTGCATCTTAACAACTGTAAGAAAAACAGATGTATTCACTCTTCTTATACATAGCTTTAAATATTCTCAAATCCAAGACTTCAAATAAACATAGTAACCAGGTTATTTAAGTCATACAGCCTTTTAAATGTATATGTTATTAAATACTGCATACATCTATGTTATTTGTAATGTTATCAGGTACATGTTGACCATCGGGTATTTAAAGAATCCATAATTAGGATAATTTTTAAAAGCTAGGATAGAAGAAAATGTCAATAATAGAACAAGGACAAAGAACCTGAGTTTTAAACCAAAACTGATATCATAACATTTTAAAGAAATGTATAATTAACAGTGCTAGCTTCTTTTTCAAGTCTAGCAGCAATGAAAATGGACTTTGGACTGGGGAGATCTAGAATTGAATCCCAATTCTTTACAGTTGACAGTATGAAAATAATAAGGATGAGTATTTCATTCTTCTGTAGATGCTAATAAAATCTCACCTGCCTAAAGGTCACACATATATAAAAACTTTAGCAATGTCATAAAGTAAATTTAAAAGTGATATAGCCAGGTAAGTGTCACATAGTTTATGTGTTAAACATCTTCACTGTGCTCACAGAAAATACCCCCAATTTTAGTTTATAGTTTATATATTCTTTAATGTATAAAAGTTCTGATGTGTTAATAATCAAATCAATCCATAGAAAGTTAAGTACACTAAATTTGAAGTTCAGGCCTGTGTGGTAGCGCACACCTATAATCCCAGCCACTCAGAAGGCTGAGGTAAGAGGACTCTGCAAGTTCAAAGCCAACCTCAGCAACTTAGTGAGGCTAAGCAACTTTGCAAAACCCTGTCTCTAAATATAATATAAAAATGCTGGGGATGGGCTCAATGGTTAAGCACCCCAAAGAGAGGGGGGAGTGAGAGAGAGAGGGAGAGAGGGTAGGGGAGAAGGAGAGGAGGGAGGAGGGAGGAAGCGGGGAGGGAGGAGAGAAATTTAGAAACTAGTGTTATCAGAGAGAAAAAAGAAAGTAGTAGGTCATAACTACATGAAAAAAATAAAGCCTAAGATGCAAAGAAAAACTTCAGAAGGCATCCTGAGAACACGTGATAGGAAACCATACAACCAAGCATAGGTCAACAGTCTCCATGAGTACACAACTCAGAAACATCACAACCCAGAAACATCACAACCCAGAAAACCGCATACGTAATGAGAAAGCTATATTTTGTTTTAAGATTCTGGGAAAGGCTTGATGCCTATCATCCGGGATGGGGTGGTAGCTGAATGATAGAGTATTTGGTTAATATGCAAGAGGCCCTGGGTTTGATGTCCAGTACTATCAACACCACCAGCATCCCCCCTAAAAAGAAGAAATTATCACTCTAAATAGTTAAAAAATAAATTAAATCCTCATGTGTAAAGGAATGTACTTTACTGATAGCTCTAGGAAATTCACTTACTTGTAATTTGAATAGTATATTACCAGGTAATCTGAAAAATGACATATTAAGTGTAGTTAATGGAGCTAAAATTTTAAGGGCTTAGGTCCCTCAACTAATATCAAGAAAGTATTAAACATGATAGTATAAAGTAAGTCTCTTCCCTCCAAAAGTCTGCAACTTAACAGAAAACACTACAATATACAAAAATAAATGTTAATGTCATTTTGTTCTATAACAGAGGAATCAGTGAGAGACATTAGATGTTTGGTTGCCTCTCTCATTACATTACAAGCTACTGATACACAATGCCTAGACACTTTAATTCAGTGGAGTTACAAAATGTGACATGAAGAAGGCTGGAAAAATGGCTCAGGAGGCTGAGGCAGGAGGAACTTGAGTTCAAAGCCAACTTCAGCAATGGTGAGGTGCTAAGCAACTCAGTGAGACCCTGTCTCTAAATAAAATACAAAATATGATTGGGGTTATGGCTCAGTGGTACAGTGTTTGCCTGGCATGTCTGAGGCACTGGGTTTGAATCTCAGCACCACATATAAATAACTGAATAAAATAAAGGTCCATCTAAAAATAAAATAAAGGTCCACTAAAAATATATATTTTAAAAAAATTTTAAAGGAGGCAGGAACATATGAAACAGAGGCAATAACATGTATAACAAAGGCAAAGCTCTGTAACATGGATGAAAATAAACATCAGAGGTACCCGCTTCCCTGTCAACAAACACAGAGAGCTTACTATGCTGGATTCTGCTCTAGGTACCTGATGTATGAACTCACTCCATCCCAACAACCTTGGAAATCAGGCTCCATTAATACCCTGATTAATACCCTCCATTAATACCTGTCATATATAAATAAATAAATAATAATAACAGGTAAGAAAATTAAGGCACACAGATATTAAGTAACTTGTCCAAAGTGGCAATGGTAAGTGAAAAATCAAAACAAAAAATAGGAAGTTTGGCTCCAGAGTTCACATTCTTAACTTACTTGAAGTTAGTCCTTGTTCCTAAGGATTAACCAAATAATTAATGATGTCATTGTCTTTATAGTATTTCTCAAAGCACATCACATAATTTTTAAGCTATTATTTAAAATGTTTCTTATTCCTTCAAAACCAATTATTTTCAAATTTCACTCATGTTTAGGATTTGGCCCCATAAAAAAATTCCTCCATATTCTACAAATATTTTTCATAAATATAATTTTATGAAAAAAATTTTCCAATGTCTCCTGCCATTAAAAACTCAGAATTTAACTCTAGATAGGGCAGAGGGGTTGGAGGGAAAGGGAGAGGGCAAGGGGTTAGAAATGATAATGGACATTTCATTTAATTGTACAAAAACTTCTGATATTTTACTGACAAGAAAGATTTTTCTCAAATTATTTCAAATAACTTCCTTACTAGGATTTAATACAGTACCAACTCAAGATATAAGCTATATAAACTAATGCTTTCTGATTTTTTATTCAGAGCCTTGAGTTAACTTCTGTAAAATTGTTGATGTGTAGTAATTATTATATAAACATTTGATGTGGTAGTAGTAGAAACAAGTTTTAGTGCTAGTCTTAATATTAATAACAGTAATAATGATTATTAGTAGTGTTTCATCTGCACCACTATCTCTGCTATGTATTTTTGATATTATATTTCCAATAAAAAGGCAGTTTTAAGAACAAAAAAAAGAAAGAAATGATGATGGAATGTGATGGTCATTTTTATCCAAAGAATGTGTATGAAAACACAAATTTTTGTGAATATACTTTGTATACAACCAGAGATATAAAAAATTGTACTCTAGATGTGTAATAAGAATTTGTAATGCATTCCACCCATACATTAATAATAATAAGAAGAAGAAGAATAAGAAACTCAGAATCTGCAAAAGAATCAAGGACACCCAATTTTCTTTTTTGCAAACCACACAATTTTGTAAACAAACATTAAAAGAAAGTAGGTTTTCAGGAAAATATTTCAGAAAATAACCAAAGATAAAATTAACAATATATCATAGTTTTCAATCCTAATGAATGAAGGTATCTAGGCTTAACAACTAGCATCAAACAAAGAAAAACAACTACATATTGTATGTCTCCTCTGTGAAGAAGAAATACCACCCTGTGGCAGGAAGTAAGGAGAAGGGAAGCGAAGAATGAAACAAAACAAAGAAGAGGAAGAAAGGGGCAGGGAGAGGGAAGAAAGAAAAAGGAAGAAGATGTACCCAAATTTGGTTACACCTCTACATCTTTCTAACTTTGTTTCAAACACACACACACACACACACACACACACACACACACACACACAAAACACAGGACAGAAGGACATGTTAAATTACTACAGAGGTGATCAGCATGACCTTGCTGTAGGAAATTCCACAGGCCAAACCAGTTTCTTCAATAAATAAACCTCAAGAATATAAAGGTGTTACAGTTTGGATGTGGAATGCCCCCAAAGCTCAGATGTTGAAAACACAGCCTTCAAATGCCACAAGGGTCAGAGGTGGGGCTTTCAGGAAATGATTTGATCTTGAGAATTGTAGTATTATCAGTGGATTAATTCATTTGATAGATTAATACTTTGGCCTACAGGGTGGTCACTGTGGGCATACAGAGCATGTTTGAAGGATGCAGCCTCCTGGGGGTCTGGCCTTAGGGACTATATCTGTCCAGCTGCCCTGAGCTGAGAAGCTTTCCTCTTCAATACTCTTCCACCATGATGTGTGTGTCTTCCACGAGGCCAGCCTACCAGGAATGAAATCCTCTGAAACCAGGGGCCAAAATGAATCTTTCCTCCTCTAAGTTGTAACTGTAAATATGTGAAAAGCTGACTAAAGAGGAATACTTATATGTTAAGAGTCATTAAAAAACATATTAAGGAATCATAAAGAGTATTTTCTGGACCTTGATTCAAACAAAATGTGAAAAGAGGACTTTTATGAAACTACTGGCAAACTGAACATTCACTAAATGTTCAATAATATTAAGGAATTATTAACTTTTAGTTTGGGGTATAACAATGAAATTAAGTCTTTTAAAAATATTTTTTATCTTTTAGAATAACATACTGATATATTATAAGGAAATAGTATGTCTGAGATTTGCTTGGCTTCACAAGAAAGGAAAGAAAATAGGGAAATATGATGAAAAAAATTTAGTCAAGAATTAACATCTGTTGAAGCTAGATATGGCTACATAAAGATTTGTTATATTGTTTTTTTCTGACTTATTTATTTACTGACTTATTCATTCATACATACATACTAAGAATTGAACCCAAGCTGCTCAACCACTGAGCCACATCTCCAGCCCTTTTTATTTTTTATTTAGAGATAGGGTCTCACTAAGTTGCTTAGAGCCTCACTAAGTTGTTGAGGCTGGTTTTGAATTTATGGTCTTCCTGCCTCAGCCTTCTGAGCTTCTGGGATTACATGAGTACACCACCACACCTGTTTCTGTTTACTTTATATATGTAAAATTTTCCACATAATAAATTTTTTTAAAAACTAAGAAATATGATACAACAAAAAAATGGTACCTCAAGTATTATAATAGAAATGTTTTTAAAGAACAATTTAAAATACAACAGCATGTTCCCATAAGAAAAAAAATATTTTAACTAAATAATAATACTAACCAAAGTTTCAACTCGATTACTTTTCTCAGTAGCTTACCTAAAATGTTATATTTTTTAAGTAATAGCAGATCTCTTTATTAAATAATGCCAGTACAGTGAAAACAGCAATTTGTTTGAAAAGTACTGGCTGTTTAAAACTATTAGCAAATTGCTAGACTTTAGGGTTGTTTTTAACTTACAAAGTATTTTATTCATTGCTACTAACATCAAAAACACATTATGATGAGTTAAATGGTAAATTATACCTTATATTCCTCAAGTTTGGAAAACGTCATTTATAATTTATTATATTATGAAGCCTGCTAAGTGAGAAAATTGAATACAGCATAAAAGGGCAAAAAGAACAAAGGTTTGAAGTTCAATTTTGACTCTACCACTTATTACTTAATATTATTTCAAGAAAATTTTTTCTTCCTCATCTGCAAAATAATGAAAATAACTGCTTACATCCAATGTTCTAAATACTTAAATGTGGATAATTATGTACACAGTAAATTTCATGTTTTAATCCTTTATATAAATTATAGTTATATATATTACATATATAAATGTTTATATATATATATATATATATATATATATATATATATATATATAAATACATATTTCCCAACATTGTTCCTGGTAATGTTTAGTACATAATATTAAATGCTCTCATTGTCAACATCCAATCATTGCTCTGGTAGTTAGCATTATTTTTATGCTTGCCAATATTAGACTTGCTTCTCAAATGCCAACACTTCCTGAGGATGTAAACTGTCATTCAGAAACATATCCACTCTCATGGTTAATAAGGCCTTCTGAGCATTTCAGCAAGTAGTGTTTATATAATCACCAAGGTTTCTGCTTGTAACTCCTATTCACCTAAGTTGTAAATCTTGCAGATAAATACCATAAGAAAAGTTTAAAACTCAGCTTCTTTCAGTTAAATACCCAAAGTGATATCATCATTGTGATATCATCTACCATGAGGCCCTCTCCAGAGGCTTCCTTCCAACTCACCTGATGCTCAAGGGCATTTTGTATGTATCTTAAAGCATTTATCATGTTGTATCAGTCATTTGTTTACATATTTGTCTCACAGTTGGAATATAAACTCCAAAAAGAGAGAGCCTTTTTTGTTTGCTTTTCTTTCTTTTTCTTTCTTTCTTTCTTTCTTTCTTTCTTTCTTTCTAATAATAATAATAATAATAATAATAATATCAACACCTGCAAAGTGGCAGATGGTGGTGGGACTTTGCTGAACCCAGGTAGAGCATACACCTTTATTCCAAGGACTTCTGAATCAAGTCAGCTATTTGGTCATGGTTTGAGTGTGTCCCACAGAAGTTCATGTATTGGAAATTTGATCCCTAGTGTGATGGTTCTGAGAAGTGGTGTACCTTTAAAAGGTGGAGTTCACTGAAAAGTAATTAGGTCACTGGGGATACCGCCCTTAGAGGATTAATGCTCTAATGAAATGAGTTGGTTGTTCTCAAGAAATTGAGCTGTTCTAAAAGAATAAGTCTGTCCCCTGAATCTCAGGTTTCCTGTCTCATCAAATAATCACTTATGCAGGTACTATCATCATTGTGATATCATCTACCTTGAGGCCCTCTCCAGAGGCTGACTCTAAGTGCTGCCTGGTATTGAAATTTCAGCTTCCAAAATTATGAGATAAATAAACCACTTTATTTTATAAAGTATCCAGCCTCAGGTTCTTGGTTACAGTATTAGAAAATGGAGTCATACAAAATTAAGTATTCTATAGTTAAACACTCAGTGATGGATTTAGTTCTAACAAATCTGGGACTAAAATCTGAAGAGACTTATACTTTGGTCTTATCATTTTCCCTTACTCCATATAAGACACATCTTCTGCAGATCACTCTTACCTAGCACAGACTATATCCCTGGACTACTCTTCAAAGCCTAGAACCTTCCATCAACAACAGCTAACACTACAGATAGCACTTTACATGACAGGTACTATACTAAACACATTATATATCTTAGTTCATGTGATGTTTACAATAACCTGTGAGTATACATCATTCCCTTTTTACAAGAGAAGATGCTGAGGTTTAAGGAGGTAATGAAACATGTTCAAAGTCTCAATTCATAGAGAAAAAGCAGCAGTTGAGTCCACTCCATCACCAGGTCTCTTGAACAGAAGGTATCATTATTAATTCTAGGTGTCAAATTGTACTGTACTAGGGCTATCTAGAGAGTTAGTAAAGCACTATTTCTGGGTGTGTCTGTGAGGGTATTTCCAGAAGAGAAAGGTATGTGAGTTAGTGGACTGGATGAGGAAATCCTACCCTGCCTATGGGTGGGCACCATCCAATAATCTGGGAACCCACATGGAACAAAAAGATGGAGGAAAAGCAAATTCTTGCTACCTCTGGCAGAGCCACAACACCCATTTTCTCCTGCCTTGGATGTCGGAACTCCAGGTTCTCTTGCTCTTGGCCAGTGGGCCTTGCACCAGCAGCTCTCAGGGCTCTTGGGCCTTTATCCTTAAACTGACTGTTGGCTTCGCTGGTCCTGAGGTTTCTAGATTGGACTGAACTTTGGATCTTCATTTGTAAATAGAGACTGGTCAGCCTCCATAATCTCTTGAACCAGTTCCCCACATAAATTCCCTTTCATCTATCTCTTTCTCTGTACATCTTGTTGGTTCTCTCCCCCTCCACCTCTCTCTCTCTTTCCCTAATATAGAAGGCTACTAGTAAACAAAGCTTTTCAAAGAAGGCTTTAAAGGTACCTTGAGGTCACTTTAGATGTTTTAATGAGCTTTTAAAAAGTAATGTTGGTATCCTTATGGAGTTCATCAGTTTTTCCTCTTCTGTTCTCTAATACACAGAGAACAGTAACCAAGAGAAGTTACTCTGATATGGCAGCAGACAGAGTTGAGGATGAAAATCATGCTCAAAGAAAGAAACCTGAGTAGTTTAAAAAACTTATAAACAAAGACTCAGAAAAACTTCAAACTGGTAGATACACAATGTTATTGCATAAAGGATAAGAATACAGCCTATGGCTAAAATTTATAGAAAGCTTAAAAACTACAGAACACACAGAAGTACACGTGCTAAATACACTGAATGGGAAGTTCCTGAAGTACTAAGCTGCTACCAGAACACAGATGTCATGACATTGAAACTTTCATTAATGACGGTGGAAACAGGATGAGCTAAGGAATAAGATTGGTTTTCCCCATTAAATCTCAGCTCTGTAGATTACTTCGTGACTTTAAGAAAGGTACTTATTAACTATTCTGAACTTCAATTTCCATGTCTGTAAAATAAAAATAATAATACCTCCTCTGAAGGAAAATTAAAAGATTCACAGTTAGTGCATGATTTTGTCCACAAGCATTAGGTAAAACACATTAATGTGGACCGGTAACAAAAAAGGAAAAGTTAACATTTAAAAAAAAAAAAATGGTGTGGGGGGGCTGGAGTTATGGCTCAGTGGTAGAGTGCTCGCCTAGCATGCGCAAGGCACCGAGTTCGATCCTCAGCACCACATAAAATAAATAAATAAATAAAGGTATTGTGTTTAAAAAAAAAAAAAAAGATGATGGGAGCTGGAGATGTGGTAGAGTGCTTGCCTAGCATGTGTGAGGCACCGGGTTCGATCCTTAACACCACATAAAAATAAATAAATAGATAAAATCTTCTGCTTCCTCCTCGTTTAACTAGTCCTGAAAGTAATCAATTGAGTGCAGACACTGTTCTAAGTGCATGCATACTATGACAAACCAGAAATAGACTAGTGAGTAAAACTGACCATAACAACAACAGCTAATATTTGACAAGTTGGTAGCAGATATTTGCTGCTTAGAATGCTGTTCAAAAGGGTTTGCACCTTCAAAAGGGTTCACTTGTCTCTTTTTAAGTGGTAGACTCTTAAATGAGAGGCTCTTTTTTTAAAGTGTTTTACATGCTTAATCATTTAGTTCTTACAACAAATTCTTGGAGGTTAATAATAATACCATCTTATTTTAGCGGTGAGAAAACTGAAACATGGAGATTTTAACCACTTGCTAATTCGCATATGGCTACTCAGTGATGAAGGCTGTTTTCAAATTGGGGCAGATAATTACAACAGTATGACAAATGCTGTTGTCATACTCCATTTGTAAATAGAGATATTTAGGATAGGGGAAGGTCGACAACCACACATATAAGTACACTGGGCAGTAATGGAGAGTATAAGTAAATATTTTAAAAATTATTTTGTGGACTCAACTGAATACTCAACTATCCACTGTTTCAAACATTATTTATAGAGGGAAAACTCTTCCTGTTTCAGAGAACTGGTTTTAAATGAACAGCTTTAAACCTACCTCACTGCTCATTACAAGCTAAGTTAATCATTCAACAAACTTCAGTTTCCTCATCTGAGAAACAAAAGGACAGAAAAGATCAAGTCAGGTCATCAAATACCTGGCATTTGCACGGCCACTCCCCATTCCCAGAGCCATAAAGAACATCAATACTGATTGTTACACTCTTTAATGCTGAACCTCAAGTGTGGAAATCCTCAACAATGCTCCAAACAACAACTACTAATTTATAAAGTGGGCTTTGACAGGGAAACCATGTATTACCTCTGCATTAGAAAAGCTCTATGTACCCCACCCCCCAAAAAGATCCTGTAACCCATAGAAAAAGAGATCACTTCTGTCAGGTGAGCTAGCAAAATACAAAGCTCTCATTATCCTCCTTCAAATTTTTACAAATACACAAAGAGAGGGTAAGTAACATCACTGTCCCCAATTTTTGAATTGTCATAGACCATAAAGAGAATAGTTTAGGTTCTCCACCTCTGATAGAAACATCCACAGCTTTTATATTTGGTTTCCCCCATACATAGAAGTTTAAAACAACAAACGGTGAATGACCAGGGCAAATACATTGCCCAATGAAACTGGTTTCATTATTAAGTTGAATTACCATCACGCAATAAATGCTGTCATGCCATAAAGCCTCACCAAGCCACTGTGGTAATGACTCAAGGGTGACACCATTTGCTGTAACACATATGTTTTACCTGATGTTTCACCTTCAACTAATACTTTTTATTGGAGAAAAAGAAGCATCACACAGTTATACAATAGGGTCAGTAAAGGTCTTTTTGAGGTGAACCTGTCTACACCACTCTCTTAACCAGATGTCTCATTTGGTGACACATATAATAAATAATTAATTCTTTCTTGAAGCAGCAGCTGTGCAGAGATTCTCTGGAGTTCAGCTGCCCTCAATAGTAGCAGGTGGAGGGATTGGTCCTTTACTGCTTGCTTTCCTTCTAGTCTATCCCAACCACATGTATAAGTGAAAAGTAGAATGTCAGACCCAGGCTGCCATCTGCCTAAAAAAAAAAAAACATTTCTTTTTGATGTTCTAGTTTATTCCAAATAGAATCTGATCTTCCCAAGTTGACCCTTCAAAGTTTCTCATGGGGCTTCCTTTCTCCTTGTCATCCTAGCATTGCCTCCCCCTCCTCCTTATCTCACTCCCCATCACCTCATGCCTAGATTATTAAAATAAGTACATCAGATCTTCCTACTTCAAATAACTTCCACTTTTAACCAATCCTCTTTTTCTAAGGCCCAACTTTTCCCTTGCTGCCTCTCTGGGAGTCGATAATGGCAACGTAGGAGGTCACATAATCGGAAGCAGCATTAGCTTACTGAGTTCCAGGCCCAATTACTCCACTAACAAATCTAAGCAACTCAATGTAGCTTCCTGAAAAACAAGAGTCCTGCATTACCAGAGCTCTGGGAATCTCCTACTTAATGAACAATACGTCTCCTATCTGGAATTCATGGTCCTTCAAGATCTGTCTAGTGAAAGTCACCTCAAATCATCCCCCAAATCATATTTTCCTACTCTCAGCTACTGTTTGTCTCACTAATTCCTCCTTCTAAAATGATTTAACCCACCCCTCTTAACCGAAAAGTCCTCCAACAGAAGAGTAAACAAGGGACAGTCGTCTTCACCCTTTTCTGGCATTTTCAAACTCTCCACAATTGAATGCAATTCAGGGGGAAAAAATGAAATTTCCCAAATGAGAACTACAAAGCAAACTTATCTCAATAAACAATGCCTAACCTAGTAAACTTCAATAACATATCCTCTTTCTTCCTAGAGATTTTATTTGCTATGCATATTTGGCCCCATTAACTTTAAAGCTTAACCTGTGTAAGCAGTGGCTCCAAAGTAAGAACTCAGTAGCTAATGAACTGATTTTATTTTGGTTCTCTGAAGTGTGCAGTCTAATTTGTTAATGCCTAATTGAAGTGGATATTGTATATAGTTAATGTGGTTATGCAAAAGTACTTAGTCTTAGTACGTTAACAACCTCATTCCCCATTTCCTAAAGGCTCAGCTTATTTTTAAATGTCAAAACACATTATTTTATGAGGAGCAGATTAGTTCCAATAGCACCAATGCAGTAATTTTATAAGTTAAATTATTTTTGTGAACTGCTCTAAGAACCCCCCAGTCCACATTTTCAAAGCTGTATTAGTAAGAAAGTGGCAAGAAATAAGAACTCGGGAGGAGCCCCCAAGACATTTTCCTCCTCTCCAGAGGTCAATCAGCTTACAAGAAGAAAAATCAGTAGTATACAGACAACATCCATCTCTCCAGAATCTGCAGTAACTTTGATATTAAGAAGGACAAATAGTTATATTTAAGAACAAAAATAGTGTCTTATGCCGGGCTTGCCTGTAATCCCAGCCACTTGGGAGGCTGATACAGAAGGACTGTGAGTTCAAAGCCAGCGCCAGCAAAAGCGAGATGCTAAGCAACTCAATGAGACCCCATCTCTAAATAAAATACAAAATAAGGCTGGGGATGTGGCTCAGTGGTAAAGTGCCCCTGAGTTCAATCCCCAGTACCCTCCCACAAAAAAAAAAAAGTGTCTCATATAAACTAAAGAAAGCACAAAATTTTATCAAAGGGACTGTTCCAAATCCCACCACCTAATAACTTATTGTTACAGTCAAGTCTCATTTCTTCTAATCATCAAATTCCTTATCAGGAAAATGGAGGCTATTATAATATCATCAAGGATCAAATGATATAACAACATGTAAGTGTTTGAAAACTGCAAAATGTTTCAAAAATATAAATTAAAACAGTCTGTAGGAAATATTCCTAAGTCACGAAATGTTAAGTAATTGTCTATTATCAAATAAATCCACCTAGTGGGAAGATTAAAGTAAATAGGATTAAACAGGGAAGAATTATGCTCAATAACATCCATTTTCTAAATCTGGGTTTCTATACACCTTGCTTTTTTTTTTTTTAAGTAGGACATGCAAAGCTCTATACAAACAATTTCAGGTAGTTAAGTGTCTGAACACCTTTTCTTAAAGATCTCTAGGGAGAGAAATTCCACCCATCCCTTAGTATTTTTCACTCTGGAACTGAACAACTCCAATAAGGAATAAACAAGTAAGTTCTCACTTCTTTCATCTGATAAAAGTCAAAAAAATATACCCATTTGGGTTAAAACACTAGATATACAATTCTATAACAAGTTTTATGGCAGGGAAAAAAACACAAAATATCCAAGGAATAAATGACCTATGCTTTTTCTCTTTCATTTACATTTCCTCCTTGTAGAAGTGAGAACATCCATTGCCTCACCCACCTCCCACAAGAAAAAAAAAACTAATCCAGTTTCCCAGTTTTCATAATGGAATGCTAACCTTGACACTCGCTAATCCAAAAAGATATGTTCTTCTCTTCCTTCCATACCACAAAAGATCAGCACCTCATGCACTTACAAATACAAAATAAGTATCTTAGTATGTTAACAACCTCATTCCCCATTTCCTAAAGGCTCAGCTTATTTTTAAATGTCAAAACACATTATTTTATGAGGAGCAGATTAGTTCCAATAGCACTGTTATGTTTCAACTCTTGACAAAAGCAAATACTAAGACAGTTGATAGATATTTTGGATGAGAGCAGCTTCAGATTTGAGTACATTTTAGAATTCAGATTTTCAGACTGGGATGCTTTACCTGTAAAGTTTATGCAAATATTTCAAAGTCTAAAAATTCTGAAATCTGAAACACTTCTGGCCCAGGCATTTCAGATAAAGTAAAAAAACCTAAGAAGATTACCATTAAACAGGGACGAGAGGTGGGAGGGAATGGGAGAGAGAAGGGGAATTGCACGGAAGATGGAAGGAGACCCTCATTGTTATACAAAATAACATATAAGATGGTGTGAGGAGGAAGAAAAAAAAGAGAGAGAGAAATGTGTTACAGTAGATGGGGTAGAGAGAGGTGATGGGAGGGGAGGGGGGATAGGAAGGGCAGTAGAATACAACAGACACTAGTATGGCTGTATGTATAAACGTGGCTGTATAACCAATGTGATCCTGCAATCTGTACACATGGAAAAATAAGAATTCATGCCCCATTTGAATCAAATGTATGATATGTCAAGATCATGGTAATGTTTTGAGCAACTAATTAAAAAAAAAAAAAAGAAAGAAAACCTAAGGCCCATGTAAATTTTTCAAGATCTATAACAGTGTTCTCTCTTAGAAGAACTAAATTTAATATAACTGAACAATATTACTTTCATTGCTCACAGAATGTATTGATTACTTGACTATTAAAGATCATACCTTAGGGGCTGGAGATATAGCTCAGTTGGTAGAGTGCTTGTATTGCCTGCACAAGGCTGTGGGTTCAATTCCCAGCAAGACCACCACCACCACCACCACCACAACAACAAAAAAGATTATGCCTTAGGCTCTCATTGAAGATCAACTTAAGAAATGAATACTTAAAAAGAATATTTTTGTTCTGGGTTCCAACAACATCCAACATGTTTTTCAATATACTTTTAATATAATATCTTCCTACTGCACTTACTGTTTGTAGCATTTCAATGACAATTCACACATTATAATTTAATGAAATTTTTATTTGCTTGTCTATCACTTCCCCTGGGCAGGAACTTCAAGAGCCAAAACTACATCTTGTTCAATGTTTTTTCTGAAATGTTGAGCATAGTTCCTGGTACATAATAGAGCTCAATAATCATTTGTTGAATGAATAAATCATTTACTATAATTTCTTCCAGGTCATATGTTCAGTCCTAAATAGAAAATAATCTTCTTAAAAGAAGAAACCACATCTTCCACTTATTTATCTTCTTTACACTTCCTGGAATTGTGCCTTGCTAATAGCAAGGACTCAATAAACATTTGATGTCAATAATGATGAGGATGGTAGTGGTAGTAGTAAAGAAGATAAATTAATCTCATCAAAACAATATACAGAATATTGTTCATCTTCAAAATCAAACAAAATTATTAAGTGATTACATCTTGAGATAATGACTATTTTCTTCTTTTCTGTTTTTCCATATGGGTTAGTTTCTTAGTTTTGAGCTAAAAAAAAAAAAAAAAACACTTAGTTCCTTTTGTAAACAAAATCTAGTAGACTATAGTAATTCATCTAAGAAAAGTGAATCTCCTTCCTTAAGATATTTACCTTTTGGAAACCTCAAACCTCCTGTCTTTTGTCCCCTAGGTCTAAGATTTCAGAAAACTTTCCTCTATTTCTTCCTGCTGCAGGACAACTGCTTTGAGAAGTAGGCTCTTTCTGAACCTGCAGGGTATTTAGATAAAGATAAAGAGAAAGCAGGGAACTGAGAGTAACAATGATCTCCCACCCTGTAGAGGATACACCTGCCACTCTGGTGCTCTGTGTGCATTTGTCATGGTCCTGCCCTAATTCTAACTCCAGTTACAGTTCAAAGCTAGCAGAAGCAAAGTCCCTAATTGGCAAAACTGGCTATATACTCTGTCCTATGACAGACATATATGCACATGCACAAAAAATGTTATATTTTCATATGAAACAATGTTTACTGCAGTTTGAGGTGATTTGATACCATAATGTACTCGATGAAGATAAAAACTAATGAAAAAATTTCTTTACTTGTATCTATCAAGATAACTCCCTACCATCACAAATTTGATTATCTGGATTATACTCTAGACAAGTTCCACTTCCCTAAAGTAGTCGTGTTTGAAAAGTGTATATCATTATGGTCTAAAATGGACCACCTGAAGTCCAGAAGTATGAGTACATAAAGAAGTGAATCTGACACCTAGAAACACTGACTCCAGTGATTACTTGCTTAACTGTGGTTGCCTTTTATCACTTTGTTCATGGCTTTTTTTTTTTTACAGGATTTTGAATTTTAAAAATTCTTCTGATGTTGCTAATATAAACATGTTGACTAACATAAGCAATTTTTAAAGAATGTTTCAGAAACATATCCACCAATTTAGATGCTGAATTTAACTCAAAAAGGAGACTCTTAGAAACAAGAGAATAACATGCTAAAAGAAACAAGCCAAACACCAAAAAAAAAAAAAAAAAAAACGAAGGCCAAATGTTTTCTCTGATAAGCAGATCCATAATGGGAGGCAGAATGAGGTACTTTGGATTGGGCAGAGGGGAGTGAGGGGAGGGGAGAGAGTGATGGGGTGGGAAGGATGGTGGAATGAGATGGACATTATGACCCTATATACATTATGATTATATGACCAGTCTGTGACTCTGCACCATGTACAGCCAGAAGAATGAGAGGCTGTGCTCCATTTGTGTACAATATGTCAAAATGCATTCTACTATCATGTTTAACTAATTAGAACAATTTTTTTAAAGAGCATCTTATATACAAAAAATTTCCCTTCTTTTTTAGTATCAAAATAACAGTCTCTCTGAATCCTTCAGTTTAAATGGGAGTACACTGAGTACAAAACTCTCATTTGACAATAAATGAGAAGGTACAGACCTTTGCTTCTCTCCTTGTCACATGAAAGACAATGCTCACCTCAGCACTCAAAATTTCACTTTATCAATTTCAGCATTCTAGCATCAACTCCACTAATCGCAAAACTTATTCATTTATTTAGAAAAAAAAAATATATATATATATACAAAGCTACAGCAAAAAATGAGTTTGCAATGACCCCAGTCTTTAAAAGCTCAAGTTAAAGTGATCTCCAGTAAAACTAGTCAATTCACTGTGTCCCCAAACACACATTCGACAGGTATTTACTAGACAAGCTAAATGCAGGAACCATTTCCCACACTAGTTATGTAGCAGTGAGCAATAGGACAAGATTCCTTGTGAATAAAGACACCTACCAGTCCCTTTATACTTTTATGCTTCACATGTCACTTCCTCTCTCTCCTCCACAATTCCTCCATACTTTTCTTTCTCCTTAGTGCCAGTCCCTACCAAATTCTTCATACACCATAGTTCCGATAACTCAGAAATATGAAGCTGACTGCTGATGAAAAACCCAAGACTCAAGCACGGCTGAAATCTGGGGAAGAGAGAAGCAAGAGTCCAATAAAGTTTAGGAAATCAAAGAGATTTAAGGGATTCTGGGCAGGTTTTTAAGGCTAAGACAGAGTCAACACAAGAAATCAATATCTGGATCTACAGTACAGTTGAGGATTTCATTGTACAAGCAAGATAGACACCCAGTGACCAGACGGGGACACAAAATTAATACAGAATCAGCAGTAATGGTCCTTGGCATCAAGACAGAAGCTCCTAATCAAGGTTCTTATTTTCCCCACAGGCAGAGCTGGCCCCTCCAGCAGGTCTGAACTTCTAGTATGAGTCAAGTATTCCTAACAATGAGTTGAAAGAAAGTCAGAAGCCCACAGTCAGAGATGCTATCATGCTGAGGCCACAGATTCTCTGAGGGAAAAAAAAAAAAAGTTTCTAATTAAAAACAACCATTGGAGGGCCAGGCGCTGTGGTGCATGCCTGTAATGCCAGCATGACAGGAGGCTGGCAAGGAGGATCCTGAAGTCAAAGCCAGCCTCAGCAAAAGTGAGGCGCTAAGCAACTCAGTGAGACTCTTCTCTAAATAAAATACAAAATAGAGCTGGGGATGTGGCTCAGTGGTCGAGTGCCCCCTGAGTTCGATCCCCGGTACCCACCCACCCCCCAAAAAAACCACTGAGTATGATTTCCTTTGGATTTTCTTTCTCTTTTGTGGTCAGAAGGTAGAAGAGATAGGTCTGAGAAGTTAAACTCCAACAGTGAGGATGTTAACAATGGTGATGCTGATAGTGATTAATAAGAAAGTTGTTAAAATTTATAACTGTATTGCCCCTTTCTACTTATTGATTACTTAGCACCTTTAAAATACTTTTGAATCCACCATCTCATTTCACTACCATAAACAAGAATCATTATTTTTCCAATGACATTCATAATACTAGTTGCATCATTTTAGTTACATTATGGAAAAAGAGGCATTTGTAGGCCAAACCTCACTTATTTATAGCACTTCATCTTGCAGATATATGACTCAGGCAGAAACTAGACCCTTAAGAAATCAGAATACATCCTTGAGCTACAAATCCAGTGGTATACAAGGACCCAGTCTAGGCCATACCAGAAATATGATTTCCCCTCAAAATGCCAAAGTAATTTAGCTTTGTTTAGAAACATTTATGTGTTTCAGAAACATTCTCAATAAAGTTGTTGGTCTTTTCCTGTTACTTTACCCAAAAAAATGTTTAAGCAAAATTAAATAAAATGCAATTGTATGAATACTTAATTAATAAATTAATAATTAATAATTATGTATCATAATCATAGACAGCAAAGTCAGTGTTGAAACAGATCTGCCCACAGGAAGCCCTGGGAAATGACGAGGTCTTTTTTTCCTTTTCCAAATTCCTCCTTGATTCCTTCATGTATCTCCAGCTATATTTGAGATTGTGAAACGAATCACATCAACTATAAATACTATGACCCTTATTTAGATGAGGCATACCTAACATCATAGTATAATCCAGGTGCAAAAGCACAACAATCACCAAATGGATATACTTCCACCTGAAGGAGACCTTGGATGTTCATTTCTATCTTTATAGATGTCAAGAAGTAGCCAAAAGGTAAAAGGTACTAATCTATTTAATTCATGCAAATCTCAATGAAAGTCCTTTAGCAACCAAAATATATACACTCCATGGACTACACTAGTTCAGTCTAATTCAAATCTTCCCACTTCTTCTCTGTGTTCAGTCCAGAAGCTCTTACTCTTGACGAGTTGGTGTTAAATAGATTTCATTCCTGAATTTCACCAAGTAACTTACAGCTTTCATAATACCAGTAAAATCATACTGATAGTACTACAACTACAAACTTAAACAAAACTATGTAAATATTAAGTAACAGTGAGGGCAATTACTGTTTCCACAGGCTCACTCCTGCAAGGTAAGGGACAGCTGGGCATTTTATCCTAGACCTGAGGAGGCTGAAGAAAGGCTAGAGCCAAGGGTCACCTGCTAGGTTGCCATCTGGCGTGGAACCAAACCGAAGAACAGAGCTTGGCAAATGAGTCACTGTTTTGTGCATCCAACTGGACATTAGCTTTATCCCTGTGGACACTGTTCGGGTACACAGTTTCACACCATTCTTCTACTGTGTGAATGCTCTCTCTGTGCCAGGGAGGATGAGGGGGAAGATTCTGTCACACTAGGTGTTTGCCTGACCTCAATTAAGACACTTGTTCCATTTGGGAAAAAAAAGGAGTTTAAATGACTCCTATTCTATAAACTCCCAGAGAGCCCAAGGAGCTAAACCCAAACTGTAGACAGATGAAGGGAAAGATTAAGTTGGCAGAAGTCAGAAGCTTGGCAGGGAAGGGAAGAGCTGGGATGGAAATCCTGAATTTCTTCATACCACATCATTATAAATCTGAAATACAGAGGGAAACTCAAGAAGGTGAGTCACATAATAACATACTCTGGTTTTATTCAGCTCTGATCTAAGGACATACTAGTTGACATGGCTTGGTAGTAAATGAGGAGTAAGTGAACAGACATTCATTCATCCTTAGATCCTAGGAAAATACTAATAGTCACGTATACTGCCAGCATAAAGACATCCAAATAGCTCAAACCCTTTTTCTGTAATGGGAAGTTTTTTCTCCTTTCCCGTAACACCCAACTCTGTGTTTTCTCAGCAAACTGCCTACACAATCTAGCTAAAAATGTTAAGTGAAATAAATGAAAGAAACCAAAAATTGCAACAATATTAGCTTTCTTTTTTTTCTGAAGTGTTAGAAACAGGACTGTAAGCTGGCTGAGTCACATGTGATGTGACGTGATGTGATGTGATATGACAAGGCCAAAGCGATCATAAAGCTCTCTGGGCGGTTCTGCCACTTGAGTATATTCTCGTCCACCTCTTCAAGGCACAAACGGAAGGAATGTTGCTCCTTCTCTGAAGACTAAGCCCTTGGAACTACAGTTCCTCCCTATCACTACTCTCCACCACAATATCACCCTGGCCTGATGAACCCACACTCAGAAAGCCATGCAGAGGTCAGGTCAACTGGATCTTCTGTGAAGAATGTCAGGAGAGAAGCTGTATCAAAATTACATCCATCACTGGGAACTTTGGCATGAGCCTGGAATCCCAGTTACTTGAAAGTCTGAGAGAGAAGAATTGCAAGTTCAAGGCCAGCCTGGGCAATTTGGTGAGATCCTGTCTCAAAAGAAAAAAAAATTACATTTATCAAAGGTATATATAGTTGATAACATTCACATGGATGCACACTTTCAGAGAATTTTCAGAGACGAACAGCCCATTTCTTTTGTTTTCAGGTTTCTGAGAAATCAGGCCTTCCTCCTTGACACTTGGCAGTAGTCATCTAGAAACCACCTGCAATGACATCGATTCTGCTGGGTTCCCTGCTCAGCAAATCCATAAACTGGTCTCTCTTTCCTAAGCATCCAAATCCACAACTCCACTCCAAAATTTAACAAGCTATTTTAATTAGCTCTATATTCCTGGGACTAAAAGACCTGACAAGAACAACTTAAGAGAAGAAAAGCTTATTTTGGTTCATGATTTCAGAGGATCAGCCTGTGGTCCACTGACTCCATAGTTCTGGGCCTGAGGTGAGGCAGAACATCATGGCAGAAGGGCGTGGAAAAGGAAAGAAGCTCAGGACATGGCAACCAGGAAGCAGAGAGAGCTCTATTCACCATGGAAAAAATATAAACCTCAAAGGCACGCCCCCCCACACACACACCCCCAACCTACTTCCTTCAGTCACACCCTACCTACCAATCCACATCAGTGAATTAACCCACTGATTATGTTACGCCTCCCATAATCCAATCACTTCAGTGTTGAAGATTCTTGTGTTGTCTCATGCATGAGCTTTTGGGAGACACCTCGATTTTAAACCATAACACAAACCTATTCTCCTCCCCTTCTTTCCTGTCTACCAGCACTGATGTCTTTCCCATTGATCCCTTCCTGTCTCTCTCAACTCTTTACTCTGCAATGTTATTCCATTTCTTAGGCAGTCAGCCCTATTTATCCGCAGGTTCCACGTGTACAGATTCAACCAAACTTAGATCAAAAATATTTGGGGAAGCCAGGAACAGCAGCACAAGCATGTAATCCCAGCGATTTGGGAGGCTGAGGCAGGAGGACGGAAAGTTCAAGGCCAGCCTTGGGCAACTTAACGAGATCCTGTCTTGAAATAAAAAATAAAACGGGCTGGAGATGTAGTTCAGTGGTAGAATGTCCCGGGATCAATCCCCAGTACTGCAAAAAATAAAGAAATATATATATACATGTATACATATATATACATACAGATGTATATATATATATATATATGTATATGTGTGTATTTATTTATTTATTAATCAAGAATTAATAAGTGGATGGATTCAAACTAAAAAGCTTCTTCTCAGCAAAGGAAACAAATAATAACTTGAAGAGAGTACCCATAGAGTAGGAGAACATCTTTACTACACATTCTTCAGATAGAGCACTCATCTTCAGGATCTATAAGGAACTCAAAAAACTTAACACCAAAAAAATAAATAACCCAGCCAATAAATGAGCTAAGGAACTGAACACGCACTTCTCAGAAGATATACAATCGATCAAAAAATATATGAAAAAATGTTCCACTTGTCTAGTAATTAGAGAAATGCAAATCAAAACTACTCTAAGATTTCACCTCACTTCAGTCAGAATGGCAATTATTAAGAATCATGCAATAATAAGTGTTGGCGAGGATGTGGAGGAAAAGGTACACTGCTGGTGGCATGGCAAATTGGTGCAACCACTACAGGAAGCAGTATGGAGATTCCTTAGGAAACTTGGACTGGAACCACCATTTGGCCCAGCTATCCCACTTCTCGGGCTATACCCAAAGAACTTAAAATCAGCATACTGTAGTGACATAGCCATATCAATGTTCACAGAAGATGCCCTTCAACAGATGAATGGATAAAGAAACTGTGGTATACATACACAATGGAATATTACTCCGCCTTAAAAAAGAATGAAATTATGGCATTTGCCAGTAAATGGATGGAGTTGGAGAATATCATGCTAAGTGAGTTTAGCCAATCCCAAAAAGCCAAAGGCCAAATGTTTCTCTCTAATAAGTGGATGCGGACCCATACTGGGGGGGAGGGGGGGTGGGGACGCACTTGGGGAGAATGGAGGAACTTTGATTGAACAAAGGGGAGGGAGGGGAAGGAGGAGAGGGAAGGGAGGGGAGGAGCATGGGGATAGGAAAGATGGTAGAATCAGATGAACATCATAGTTACACGTATGACTGCACATGTCATGTGACCCTACATCATGTACAACCAGAGAAATGAAAAGTTGTGCTCTGTTTGTGTACAATGAATCAAAATGCATTTTTCTATCATTTATAACTAATTAGAATAAATAACAAAAAGGAATATACATACATCTATACCTATATATACATACACATATATGTATGTGTACATATGTATGTACATGTATGTACTCAAATATATATGTGCATGTGTACATATATTTGTGCATGTATATATAGATACATTTGGAGAAAATTCTGTATGTATACTGAACATTATTGAATTTTTTCTTATCATTATTCCCTAAACAATATAGCATAACAACTTTTATACAGTGGATGCTGACCCATAATGGGGGGGGGTGGATATTATAAGTAATCTAGATTGATTTAAAGATACAAAGGTTGTGTGTATATAATTTTATATAAGAGACCTGACCGTTGTGGACTGTGGTATCTGCAGGGGCTCCTACAACAATCCACATTCCTTCACATTCACCTCACCCTCCCAGAGTGAAACAAGTCTTCCTATTCCTGCATGCCTCTTAGAATCTGACACTTTCCAGAACTCACTTATAGTTGGGCTGTGCTTTCCCCAGCTATAGGGCTCTTCTCCTCTATCACCCCAAAATTATGAAGCAGTACTGAACATACTTCCCAGGTATAAAAATGTAACATTGTTGTACTTAGCAAGAATTGTGTTCTGATTTGTTTTACTAAATTGTTAATTGATTCATTCATTCTTTCCTGAGATTCTTCCTATAAGCAACTTACTTGGAAGAAAGTGTCCCTAAATATTCAATCAGAGAGAAAGTAACAAAGGAAACTGTATACCCCACAAAGGAATTAAATATCAGGAGCCTGGTAACATTAGCAAATTGGTCTAACCAACAGGGTTTCACCACAAAGAGACAACAAATAAATACGCAGGGGACTAATTCCTTCTTGTTTGTTTTAAATTATACATTTTACCGAGAACTTAGAATATACATCTGCCATTTGGTACAGAAAAGGCTAAGTAAATTTTCCACTATGAAAATAAAAACAAACAAATGCTTCCTTACTTTTTTATCCCAGACCAAATAAACAAACAAGAAAACTATGGGTTTTTATTGGAAGAACAAACTTTAAAAGCACTAGTTAATACATTTTATTAATAAAGTAACGGGAATTATAAAGCACATTGTTATAGAACTTACCCAATCAACAACTATTTAGGGTGCTAACTATATAAGGTGCTACATAGTTCCTAAATCAAATGTACCCTGTATTCTTTTTTAAAAAAATCAACAAATGGTATCCATAAAATCTTTAATTAATAAACATTCATTTAGCTCAAAGTATATCTTATTTATATTAAAAGAAACTTTGGACTTGGCAGATGTATATTTTAAAATATATAAATTTATATACGCAAAAAAAGATACATTTTAATCCCTAAAACACAGGACCAATAGAACTTCTAACACAGAAGTAGGCTTTTAAAAAAATCTTTATCTTTTAATTCTGTATAAAAACATAGTTCAGAAAGTAGTGCTAATCAGTCTTAGAAAGACAAGAGTCTACATTTACCATGGAAAAAATATAAACCTCAAAGGCACATTTAGAAAATACAGATCTCAGCAAAATCATGTTGAAACACAAATTATATATGACCCAATCAACCCTTTGAATTCTAGTCATGTTAACAGTCTCCATCCATAAACTACAACTAGAATGTCCCAGTACTGTAAAAAAATAATTAAATAAATATATACACACACATATGCATACATATATACATACACATACACACATATATATGTATATATATTTTTATTTATTAATCAAGAATCGGGGCTGGGGATGTGGCTCAAGCGGTAGCGCGCTCGCCTGGCATGCGTGCGGCCCAGGTTCGATCCTCAGCACCACATACCAACAAAGATGTTGTGTCCGCCGAGAACTAACAAATAAATATTAAAAAAATTCTCTCTCTCTCTCTCTCTCTCTCTCTAAAAAAAAAGAATAAGTGGGATAGATTCAAACTAAAAAGCTCCTTCTCAGCAAAGGAAACAATAACTTGAAGACAGTGCCCTTATGTATATCTATGTTCCCAGTTTCAAAGCAGTAACCATAATGGAAAACTAGCAATGTTTATTAAATTAGGCTACAATATAAAGAGATTAATAAAATTATTTCTATGATTGTTTCAATTTTTAAATTCACTCAAAACAATGATATAGAAGCCTGGGAAGGATATGGGGAGGAGGCATGGCGAGAGAATGGTTAATAGGTACAGGGGCACAGATGGGTAGACTAAATAACCACAGTATGATAACTGTGGTTGACAACAATTAATTGTATATATCAAAATAGCTAGGAAAGAATATTTTGAATGTTCCCGATGCAAAGAAATCTTAGGAGATAGATATGCCAATTATATGATCTAATCATTACACATAGTACAGATGTACTGAGATATCAAACCATACACCATAAACAAGCACAGTTACTATAATCAATGAAAAACAACAAAACATTTTTTAATTGTGTGGAGTGAAATGTTGACAAGTAACTTGGCAGAATATTGTCCTATACAAAATCAAACATTCTTTCTGGTGCCACCACCTTAACCAAGTATACAGATTTCACCAATAACAGTTATAGTGACATTGCATACCTCTTACCATGATACAATGGAAAATGCACACCATCACTTACATAGCACTCTTGCCACAAGCATTTAACCTAATAATTATATACTGCTACATAACAAATTCCCCAAAAATTTATAAGTTTAGAAGAACAATAATTTATTAGCTCTAATAGTTTCCATGTGTCAGGAATTCAGACAGCCCTCGCCAGGTACCATTAATCTGTTATACTGTGTCTTAGGCCTAAACTGGAAGCACTTACATGTCTGCCTTGCAGCAGAGACCCTCACTGGTGCTGGATAGTATCTTTATATCACTGAACTTGCCTCACTACATAATGGCTAGGTTCCATTACATGACATTACATCACATGACCTCCTTACTTCACTGGTCATCTTTCACAAGTCCTTGCCTACATGCAGGAGGGAACAATGATCTCTCCTTTTAGGTGAGGAAGTGCCAGTCACATTTTTAAAAGAAAGTGAGATAAACTAAATACATTCATGCAGCTATCTTTTGGAAGAACAATCTTCCACAACCTGAATCTAATCCTGAAAAAACAAGACAAATCTATATGAGGAACATTCAACAAGACAACTGGCCTGAACTCTTCAAAACATCAATTTCAGGAAAGACAAAAAGAAGTGGAAAATATTCTAGATCTGTCCAATAGAATTTTCTGTGATAGCCAGGCACAGTGGCACACGCTTGTAATCCCAGTGGCTCAGGAGGCTGAGGCAGGAGGATTGCAAGTTCAAAGCCAGCCTCTGCAACTTAGCGAGGCACTTAATAACGCAGCAAGACCCTGTCTCTAAATAAAATATTTAAAAGGGCTGGGGATGTGGCTCAGTGGTTGAGCACCCCTGGGTTCAATCCTCAGTACCAAAAATAAATAATAATAATTTTCTGTGATAATGGAAATATTATGTTTGTGCTATCCAACAGAGTAGCCATTAGTCATAAAGGGCCAGTGAGCACTTGAAATGTGGCTAATGTGACTGCTGAAAATAATGTTTTATCATATTTCCATTAAAGAGTCAGATTTGGCTGGTGGCTACCACATTTCCTGGTATAGATTAAATGATGCCTGTCCTAAAGAGATATGATAATCAAATGCAAATGCATTTGCCTTAATTAGATTCTGGCTCAAACAAAAAAAGCTATAAGTTTTCATATGATTAAATGATGGATGATAGTATTGAACAGTGTTAAAATTTTCAAGTGTGAAAGTTGAACAGTGGTTATGTCCTTGTTCTTACAAGATATATATATCAGTGAAGTACCTTATTGTCTGTAATTTACTATAAAGTGATGAGAGGGGAAAAGAAACGTGTACATGCTTATTGGGGGGACAAACACAAATGTGAGGAAATGCTAATAATTAGTTAATTTGGATAAAACATGTAAGTCTCATGAGCACGTTTTAACTGGTTAATTTTAAAAGGAATACCTGCTAATTCCACTGGGAAGCAGAACTACTTCTGGTCAAATAAAGTTTATATAAATTTTTATCTAATTTAACACAACTTATTTTGTAAAATAAAGATATTCTACAATGTCCGTCTATTGTATTTAATATTTTCCCTTAATAAAGATACCAGCATCTACAAATTAAATTTTTATATACTAAAAACTATAATTAAAGTTGTCTTTAAATTTTAGGTGAGAAAACAGATTTCCAAATACGTCTTTTTATAACATTTTGGTTAAGGATGGGGGAATATTTCAGTGGCCAGGACCCAGATTTGATCCCCAGCACCACGAAAGAAAGAAAGAAAGAAAGAAAGAAAGAAGGAAGGAAGGAAGGAAGGAAGGAAGGAAGGAAGGAAGGAAGGAAGGAAGGAAGGAAGGAAGGAAGGAAAGGAAAGGAAAGGAAAGGAAAAGAAACGAAACCATATACATACATACATCAGAGACATCTCTCTCATTTATAGACCTATAGATACAGAAAAGGGTTTTTTCTTTTTTTCTAAGACAGTTCATAATCAAACCTGGATAGAAGATAAAGCATATATGTAATGCTAACGATTATTAGTGATATCTAACTAGGTTCAAACACTTAACTTTCCAAGTTGGCATCAAAAAAAAAAAAGCAAAGAAATATAATAGTTAAGAATGATACATCTAGGTCAATTCCAAACTAAATGGAGAGACTACAGTGACTACAGAATGCAGAAATAGTCTCACCATTATTCAGTCTTCCAACATAGATCTTTGGGGCAGGAGAAGAGCGGAGTCCTGTACCACAGTGACTATGCTGGCTTCACAACAGGGGATTCTATTCCTAGAAATAAAGCACTCAGAGATTCTCAACTTTAAATGGCATTTATAAAGGGAATGAGGTTGCTTCAACTAGATGATAAATTGGGGGGGGGGGCCTCACAGGTCTGTATGCACATGCTACATGGCTACTTTCCTTTCTCTGTCCCATTTCAACCTGGTATGAAAATTTCATGAAACTCTTCTATACTATAAGATAGTGTTCTAGTTTAGAGATCAAGGTAAAAAATTCTGGAATCACTTTGCACACAGGAAATTCCATCCCATCCCTCTTCCACTCATTTTTGCTCTCATAACTTTTTTAAGTGTCTACAAAAAATAATTATATCCCAAGGATATTTCTTGCTACTGTGAAAACCATAATGTACTTTTTATTCATAGCCTGCTCAGCACAATACCTGTACAAACCTGGAATACAAAAATAATATATCAGAAAAGTTAGAAGAGACAATCTGTTACAGTTCAAAAGCAAATTTAAAAATAGCCCAGGATCAACAGGAGAGGGCAAAATATCAGATTTAAACTATCAGAACCAAAGACTGATTTTATGTAAACTGTTAAATAGTTCTCTTAAGACCTTTTTCCCTCTGGATTTATAACTATAAATCCTGGAGTTGGTAGAACTTCAGTGAGATAAAACAATACTCAAATCTCAGAAGTGAGAAATTGTACTTTGTCAATTTATCTCCTAAGTCAAGTCTGAGTTTGATGACAGCGTTTATATGGAGCTAAATTCTGGAAGAAGGGGTTCTGTTTAGATGATCTGACTAAAAACCTGACCTTTTCTTCCTTTAAGCTCTCATCTTGAGGTAAGAACATAAGATTTCACATTTACTGGAGAAATGAGGTACTAACATAATCAAATCAATAAAAATCAAGTAATAGCTACAACCATTACAATTAAGCACCACAGATATCAAGTATGATGTCAGTCTCTAAAACCAGTAGACCATTAATCATTTTTCATTAAATTATATTTTATTTAATTCAATCCCCAGTGCCTCACACATGCTAGGCAAGTACTCTACCACTGATCTACATCTCCAGCCCAAAATTATATCATAAGTCAGGAAACATCCTTTTCTACAAACTGAAATTAAGCTACATTTAATGATACCCACCAGGTTATAATTAAATTTACAAGCACTTCAAGTTATGGGGTCACAATCAACTTAGAAATCCCAAAGAAATCAGAAAGAAAGAAACAGCCAATATTTAGCATTCTGAAGCATTTTTAACTTGCAAATTAAAACTTTGTGTGCTAGACTTTCTTTATCAGAAGAATCTGGAAAGAGCATCTTGATGAATAAAACAAGCATTTCTCCCAAAGATTAATGCCTCGTGAGGTGTTGCTTCATTCTAAGTGACTGGAACACAATAAACAGGACTACAAGTGAAAGCCTCATTCATACACACTTCAAGGGACATGGGTGGGTGATTCCACACTTGTGCTCAACCCCATATTAGCTGGTGATCTTCACATGCTGCTCAAACAGATCTCAGTGCAGTCAGGCGTTAAAAGGAATTTGAAAAGAAGTCCCTTGCTAGGGGGACAAAAACAAAATGGAAACTTATCTCTCTCTTTTTTTTTCTTCCCTTTCCCTATTGGAATCAAATGTATAATATGTCAACATCATTGTATTGTCTTGAGCAACTAATAAAAAAATTTTAAAATAATTTTAAAAAGATCCTTATCTGGCAACCTAGTGCAGGTTGGTAACTGCATGGTGGAGGAGAAGAAAATTTTATTTTTCAGGTTCCTGAAAATGGGTCTTCCACTCTCTGCCTTCAAGGATGTTGCTGTTTGATTTTCTTCTTCAACTTATATTTGACGTCATCATTTTGTCAAAAGGTGATAAAAGTTGAGTACATGCGTACCTTGGAGATATAGAGGGTTTTTGGTTCCATATGGTTGCAATAAAGCAAGTATCACAATAAAATGAGTCACAGGAATTTTTTTGTTTCTGTGGACATAAAATTTATATTTATGCTAGACTGTACTCTATTAAGCATGTAATAAAATTGTGTTTTAAAAAGCACATACTTTAATTTAAAAATTATTGTGAAGAAATGCTAAGGATCATCTGAGCTGTTAGAAAAATGATGCCTGTAGGCTTGCATGACACATGGTTGCCACAGACCTTCAATTTGGAAAAAATGCCATATCTCTGAAGTGTTATAGAGTGAAGTGCAATAAGAAAAAAAATGGAAAAAAATAAATAAGTAAAACTAAAACAAAAGCCCCCAAAAAAGAAAGAAGAAAGGATTAATAAACTGCTCTCCTCTGGAGCTTTCAGTAAGGAAAAAAAGATGTTCTGTTTTTAATTTTTAGAACAAAAGTATGAGACAATGAAATTACTTGGAGGAGAAGGATAACAAAAATCCAATGAAAACTGTAAAAACCCTTCTTCAGAAAAGTAAATTGGGTAGTAAATTGATATTACCAAAGAATGATTTTTAAATCATCTGTAGAAAGTTGAAGTATTTTGGCAATAGTATTTTGGTTTTAGATACAGTTCTAATAGAGAAATGAACACTCTTCACCGTGATTTATTTCAGTGTTAAAAAACAGCTTAAGAAAAAAAAATTATATATATATATATATATATATATATATATATAGAGAGAGAGAGAGAGAGAGAGAGAGAGAGACAGCTGATGACTGATCTAAATAATATATATATATACACATACACATACACACACACACACACACACACACACACACATACCCCTTATAAATCTAAATAAATGAAACTGCTTTTCATTCAGGCTTCAGCATGTAAGATGGGATTCTTTGAACATCTGACTTGATTCTCTGAAATGAACCAAAATCATTCAGTCATTACTACCAAAAGGAATCAGTCTTAAATTTGTTCACCCTAAACACCAGGTCTAACATTTTAAGAATCTCAGTTGTATATTTCTCACAAATTCTACAAACCAGTATAGCATCTCTGGAGCTTAAACACATATTGATGATAATGGCAATGGTAGTGGTAACAACGATGATAATGGAGAAAAATGATGACCATAGCTAATGGCCCTTACAAACACGGTGAAGAACAGGAGGATGCATGATTTCTTCCAATATTCTATTCAAAAAATAACTGTTTATATGGCTATGGAGAAATTAAGAAATTTTTTAAACAAATTCATGCTAACAAGAAATGCATAAAATGAGAGGAGAATCAGATATTGGAGAACCTTAAAGTTCAGCCCCTACCTTTTTCAAAAATTAAATTTTAGAGCAATAGGCTAGTTCTAGAAGTCTGATGAATACTGCTCACTAATTTCATTTTATGCCAAAAAATATTGTTTCTGCTATAAAATTTACTTTGAAGCTTTCTGTTCTAAAGACACAATAACTTGCACCAGAACAAAGACATTAAATGACAGAATGGTATAAAATGAAATCCTCTAGGAATATTCTTACTGGATGAAAGACACAAAAGTTCCCAGTATCAGGTCACTCTCAAGCCATAAAAAAGTACTTTATTACCAACACTGTTATTCTGTTCTCCATAACAGTGAACTAAATGCCCTATTTTCCAATATATTTAAAAAGGTTCATAGTCATCCATCTCCTCTAACACCAAGCACTTGCTTCAAACTGTGATATCTCCTCCTCTGTACATGTGGGTGTTACAACAAGAAGACTGAAATAGTTGTAGGCACAGCTCTCCTTCCATGAATAACTGTCAAAATACTCATTTCTCAGTTTTAAGCTATCCGGAAATCTGTTTTTACACTAGGATTTCCCAAAGTAGAAACAATTCATGTGGGAAAAAGATTATAATAATTTTTTATTATAAAAAAGAGAACAAAAGCAAGATAATTCTTTGGTTGCTACTTTACTAATAAATTTTCTACTCAATTTAGGGCAATGTAAAGAAATAGTCATTTTTACCTTAGAAATTAGAATCATGCTATCCTTCCATTGTAGCTGATGACTGACCTAAATGAAAATCAAGGTCTTATACACTACTGGAGTTGTAAAGAGTTTTGAAGATATTCAATCAAAAAAACTGTCTTGAATTATATAATTAACTACTGAATAAAAATCCTAGGAAAAGACAAAGATAATTGAGATTTAAGAACATTAAAAGCAGAAATAATGAGACTTGCCTAACAAGTTACACAAATTTTGATATGTATTAGTTACAAATTATTAATTAATGAGAATACCACCTTATATTTGAGTTCAAAATACTTTGTCATATATTTCCAGAAACCATTTTTTTAAAGGGAGGAAAAAATGAATTTTTCAATATTAACATCTGGCAAATAAAATCTTTTTTCATCATAGTAATGATTTGGCTATCTACAAACTTATGCATAGAAAAAACTTTTATTCCTAGCTGATACAGGCAGATAGCTAATGGTAAGCCCTACTGATATTTGTCTCAGCAGTCATCTTAACAATGTTATCAGGGAAAATATGACCCGGAAGTAAAAAGACAATGAAGAGGTTCTGGCACTCTCAAGATTTTCCAGGTTTACATATCTATCGATTCAGTCAGAAAAGGAAAAGAAAAAAACTAAAAGATCCAAAACCATTTCCTAAACATAGACTATGTTAATCAGACTCTATTTTCAACAATTTATAAATGAAATTGAAATCACATGGGCATGTAAAATATAAAATAAAAATTATGCATAGCCACAGTTGTTTATAATTGCATAGGCAAATAGTTCTCTTAAAAAAAATATTTAAATTCTCTGTAGAAATATTCCCCTTCCCTTTTCATGTGCCTTCAAGTCAAACCTACTCTCTCTCCCAGCCACCTATACAATCTCACTTTATTGTTCTATTACTCAAGATTGCATGAAATCAACCCCAAAGGAAAGGACAGGAGTTCTCTTTCCATAGAATAATCTTGGCAAAATAAATTGATGTGTGTTTAACCAAAAGCACACACAAAAAGCGACACAATCAGGCAAATGTTGTAAGTCTTTTCTCCATTCTTACTACAAAGTAGTACTTCTGTCAATTTTATCAACAGATTCTCATGAAAACAAATGCCACATTTGATAAATAATATAACAAGAAAAAGAAAGAAATTTAAAAATGCATTTAAGGAGACTTTTTAGAAGAATCTTTTTTGAGTTTTAAGTAAAATAAGCAAACTAGCATTAGGATAATTAATTAACTTTCAAAAGGTTACACAAATATGGAGTAAGACAATGATACTGGCATATGTTAGGATAAAACATTTCATAGAAATATTTCAAGTATCATATCTAAAAAGCAAAACATTTTAAGACAGTAAAATGTAAGATATATTTATGATTTATAATCATTGCTATAAAATTATTCCATATGTCATGAGAATACTCAAGATTCCACTGAATTTCTCCCCAAACAATAAACATCTCTAAATAGTAACCATATTTTCAGTCTGTTGTCTAACACTAGCATCCCCAAGAATATGATTACAGAGCAAAATAAATTGAACACAGTATAAAAATGTCCTGGACTTTCTGACTAAAGACATGTTTCCCTATTTTTCAGTTCTTTGCCATTATGCTTATTTTATTTTTAGCAACTGAATAATACCCAAAATAGTTCCAATGCCATAGTTACTTATAATTTTCATATTTAATTGATTTTTATTCATTATAAAAACCAGGATTAAGAATTACCTAATAAATAATTCCCAAGGAAATAAGGGTGAACTCAAGTCACTTTATCAAAGAAAATAGTGCAAAATAGGTTTCATAAAGCTGGGAACAGAATAGATAACATTATTCATACTATTAAAACTATTCATAATTACAGTGAAACTTGGTAAGAAATAAAGTACCAAAGCATGGCTTTTAAGGCCCTTGTCACAAGAGTTGGTTAAAGAGAGAATCAGAATGGCTCATTGTCCATTTTAGTTTTGTTTTGTTTTTTTAAATACACACCTGAAAATTGTCCTCTAATGACAGGAATGAACAGAAAAGGCAAGTGTGAGACTGAAATACTTCATCTTTGTTGGCTTTTTATCAAGAGTTCAGTTTCTTCAAGGAATAAGTTATAACACACTTAAAAACAATGCTTTAAGATGCTATCCTTCCTCCATTGCATGCTTTTAGCCCCTTTATCAAATATAAGATAGTTGTAACTTTGTGGATTAATCTCTGTGTCCTCTATTCTATACCATTGGTCCACCCGCCTGTTTTGGTACCAGTACCATGCTGTTTTTGTCACTATTGCTCTGTAATATAGTTTGAAATCTAGTATCGCTATACCGCCTGATTCACACTTCCTGCTTAGAATTGCTTTTGCTATTCTGGGTCTTTTATTTTTCCATATGAATTTCATGATTGATTTATCTATTTCTACAAGAAATGCCATTGGGATTTTGATTGGCATTGCATTAAACCTATAGAGAACTTTTGGTAATATCGCCATTTTGATAATGTTAGTTCTGCCTATCCATGAACAGGGTATATTTTTCCATCTTCTAAGATCTTCTTCTACTTCTCTCTTTAGGGTTCTGTAGTTTTCATTGTATAAATCTTTCACCTCTTTTGTTAGGTTGATTCCCAAGTTTTTTTTTTTTTTTGAGGATATTGTGAATGGAGTGTTTTTCCTCATTTCCATTTCAGAAGTTTTGTCGCTGATATACAGAAATGCCTTTGATTTATGCATGTTGATTTTATATCCTGCCACTTTGCTGAATTCATTTATTAGTTCTAGTAGTTTCTTTGTAGACCCTTTTGGGTCTTCTAGGTATAGAATCATGTTTTCTGCAAATAGTGATAATTTAAGTTCTTCTTTTCCAATTTTTATGCCTTTAATTTCTTTCGTCTGTCTAATTGCTCTGGCCAGTGTTTCGAGAACTACATTGAATAGAAGTGGTGATAGAGGGCATCCCTGTCTTGTTCCAGATTTTAGAGGGAATGCCTTCAACTATTCTCCATTCAGAATGATGCTAGCCTGAGACTTAGCATAGATAGCTTTTACAATGTTAAGATAAGTTCCTGTTATCCCTAGTTTTTCTAATGTTTTGAACATAAAGGGATGCTGTACTTTGTCGAATGCTTTTTCTGCGTCTATCGAGATGATCATATGGTTCTTATCTTTAAGTCTATTGATGTGGTGAATAACATTTATTGATTTCCGTATATTGAACCATCCTTGCATCCCAGGGATGAATCCTACTTGATCATGGTGCACAATTTTTTTGATGTGTTTTTGTATTCGATCGCCAGAATTTTATTGAGGATTTTTGCATCTAGGTTCATTAGAGATATTGGTCTGTAGTTTTCTTTCTTTGAGGTGTCTTTGTCTGGTTTCGGAATCAGGGTGATGTTGGCCTCATAGAATGAATTTGGAAGAGCTCCCTCTTTTTCTATTTCCTGAAATAACTTGAAAAGTATTGGTATTAATTCTTCTTTAAAGGTTTTGTAAAACTCCGCTGTATACCCATCCGGTCCTGGGCTTTTCTTGGTTGGTAGTCTTTTGATTGCTTCTTCAATTTCATCCATTTATAATGGTCTGTTCAAAGACTGGCAGCCACTATGAAGTCAAACAACAACAAGTGCTGGCGAGGATGCGGAGAAAAGGGTACACTTGTACATTGCTGGTGGGACTGCAAATTGGTGCGGCCAATTTGGAAAGCAGTATGGAGATTCCTGGGAAAGCTGGGAATGGAACCACCATTTGACCCTGCTATTGCCCTTCTCGGACTATTCCCTGAAGACCTTAAAAGAGCATACTACAGGGATACTGCCACATCGATGTTCATAGCAGCACAATTCACAATAGCTAGACTGTGGAACCAACCCAAATGCCCTTCAATAGATGAACGGATAAAAAAAAATGTGGCATCTATACACAATGGAGTACTACGCAGCTATAAAAAATGACAAAATCATAGAATTTGCAGGGAAATGGATGGCACTAGAGCAGATTATGCTTAGTGAAGCTAGCCAATCCCTAAAAAACAAATACCAAATGTCTTCTTTGATATAATGAGAGCAACTATGAACAGAGTAGGGAGGAAGAGCAGGAAGAAAAGATTAACATTAAACAGAGACATGAGATGGGAGATTCTGCAATCTGCATTTGGGGTAAAAATTGGGAGTTCATAACCCACTTCAATCTAATGTACGAAATATGATATGTCAAGAGCTTTGTAATGTTGTGAACAACCAATAAAAAAGGGAGAGAAAAGGGAAATTGCATGGAAATTAAGGGAGACCCTCATTGCTATACAAAATTACATATAAGAGGTTGTGAGGGGAATGGGAAAATAAACAAGGAGAAAAATGAATTACAGTAGATGGGGTAGAGAGAGAAGATGTGAGGGAAGGGGAGGGGGGATAGTAGGGGATAGGAAAGGTAGCAGAATACAACAGTTACTAATAGGGCATTATGTAAAATTGTGGATGTGTAACCGACGTGATTCTGCAATCTGCATTTGGGGTAAAAATTGGGAGTTCATAACCCACTTCAATCTAATGTATGAAATATGATATGTCAAGAGCTTTGTAATGTTGTGAACAACCAATAAAAAACAGACTGTCTTGTAAAAAAATTTAAAAAAATAAAAAAATAAACAATAAAAATAAATAAATAAAATTAAACATGAAAAAAAAACAATGCTTTACTTATAAACTCTGTGAAATGCACAAGAGAATAATAGTAGCCCACATTTAAAAGAATGAGAACTTGAAAAACAGGCATGCTTGCCAGAAGGTTGTGTTCTAAATAACACAGTGCATTCTGACTGTCACCAGGATGAAGATTTTGCAAGGTATATCAATTTAGTCTCAGTAAAAATTGTGCTCAGAATTATGTTTTCCTTTTCAGATTGAGACTTGGGGAGTTACTGGCACAAATCTCATGATGGAATACATGAGACAAAATATCATTTACTTCACCATTTAACAGAAGTGTTGAGCTTCTACCATCAACCAAAGCAGCCCTCTATGCTTTGTGGTTTCTCTAAAAGTACAAATCATATGTGGAAACTACTATGGGAGAAGTATACAGTGATTCAGGACTGACACCATCTGAACTGAACTTTAGCAGAACTGACCTGAAAGTAGTAATTAAAATTAATTGAAACAGACTGAAGCTGATCTAGAGACAAGTGTGAGAAAGTGATCTTTAAGGGGACAATAGTTTAAGAAAATGGTCACAGGGCCCTAAAATAGTGAAAAATTGAGAAGGGGCAAAGGTGAAAGGAGCAGATTTGGCAGCCAACTGAATGCAGCAGGTAAAGAAAAGGGGTCAAAGATATGTTATCCTAATGGGCTAGAAAGTTTCCTTAAAACTGAATTATTTCTAAAGCTAACTCATAATTAAATGGGACTATTTGAGGCCAAACTGAGAGCTAATTTCAAAATAAAAAAGGGGGGAAATATTCTGTATAATCTAATCCTGAATTCAAATGAGACACCTAGAAATATTACCCCACATTTCCTTCACTCTTTTATCTTTTTTTCCCATTTTGTTTTTACCTTTAAAAATGAGTTGGCAAAAACATGGCTGGAAATCAGCCAAGTGAGAAAGGAAACATGAAACTCAAGTGTCATCTGATCATAACTTGCCTTTTGAACTCCAGGCATTAAGCACTGAATGTAAGAGTAAGCTTTGCCCAAAAGTAAAGTTCAATCCATGGATGACAAGAGATAGGGGAATGAAGGACCCTGTATACAAACTCTATCTTCTCACAATATCGCCTCCAGATATTCTAGGAAACAAAGCAGGTGAAATAGTCAAACGGGGAACAAGTGATGTCTGCTCAGCTTATCTTCCATATTTTTGTTTACATGAAAAGCAGGGAATAGAATCACTAGCTTAAAAAAAAATTTTAGCATTCATTCATTGAAAACATATTCCAACAAAAACAGAATGCATATGGTACATCAGAAACATTGTGCTAAGGCACAGCAGAGACAAAAGATTATTCAGACACTGGCACTTATTCATAGACTGATTAGAGAGAAAAATAAGAAAATAATCCATAAATTGGAGCATAGTTACTAATGAAAAGTAAGTAATGAGATACCATTTGGGCACAAAAAAAGAAATGGCATTTTCCCCCTTTGGAAAGTGATCTTTAAGCAGATTCCAACAATTATGAGTAGTTTTCCATGCACATCAGATGATGGAATTGACAAAGAAAAAAATTCAAGGTAGAGGGAACGTCACATGAAGTAATAAGAAGTGAAGCTAAGCATGTTCAAGAAATTGTAATTATGCCAGAAGTCGTGGCCCATGCCCACAATGCCAGCAGCTTGGGAGGCAGAGGCAAAAGGATCACAAGTTTAAGGCCAGCCTCAGCAACTTAGCTAGGCCCGAAGCAATTTAGCAAGACCCTGTCTCTAAATAAAATATAAAAAGGGGAGTGTGGCTTGGTGGTTATGTGCCCCTGGGTTCAATTCCCAGTAGGAAAAAAAATATATTGCAATTATGATGGCATTTGTGGAATAAATAGTGAAAAATAAGGCTCAAAAGTAAACAGGAACTGTGTGTTGGGGGAACTGTTATAAAGAAGAGCTGGACTTTATAATGAGCATATCATAAATGGAGAACCACTAAAGAATGTCAAGCAAGTTGGTAAAGATTAGTAGTGAGACTAGGAGAACGTGATACTCTGGGCCATTTTGAATAAAAATCAATAGGATTTAGTGACTGCTCACTTAAAGGTGGGGCAGAAGGATGAGTATGGCACAGGAGAAGAGTCTAGAAAAACGGAGACTTCTGTCACTGTGCTGACAGCGGCTCCACTTAGTGGGACAAGAAAAGAGGGGCAAAGAATGGGGTTGAGTAAAAGGCAACAAATTTAATTTGGGAAATGAGAAGTCTAAGAGGCCTGTATGACATTCTAGTACAGTCAGGAAGGAAAGGTCAGAGCTCAGGGGAAAGGCATGGGCTGAAGAAAAAGAACTGAGAGTCATGTTCTAAATGAAATAATGTAAGCAACTGAGGTCACTTTAAAGGTTCTGAGACAAAGATTGTAACACGAAATGAGATGAGGGCCAAGAAAACAATTCCAGAAAACTCAGAAACTTTCCAACTTTTGAGTGTTCAGATAATGAACAAAACCATGAACTGAGTCCAAAAAAAAAAGCGGGGGGTGGGGGTGTCTCACTATCACCATCTGTTGGTACTGGAACTTACTTGAGCAGCCTTATACCTCAAACAGCTTTTAGATTACTATTCCATCCAAGGAGTAGAGCTTCTGAAATAACATCTAAGTGCAGACGGATACCAGAGGAGAGGAAGGTGCACACCACCAACCAACAGCACCATGGCAGCCAAAGGAAGAGGGCCTTCTTGAATCAAGGAAAAGACCATTACAAACACACATTCTCTCAGCAAACAGACAAATCAATGAAGCGCAAGAAACTCCAGGTAATAAACATTCACAGTGATCAAAACACAATGCATGTCCTTGAAGAGGTGATGGATAAAATTAGAGCAAAATCAAGTAAGAAAAAACTAAACATGTTCCTCTTGGTTTGGCTCTTTGAAGATTGCAGATGACCCAGAGACTGAGCTCAGGCACCAGACCTCCGTGTGCTGACTAATCGTAGAAGTGAGACGAGGGAACAACAGGTACAAGCTTCTCTGTAAGAATCTCAGCTGGGAAGAGACAGAAATAAGGCAGCAACAAGAGGCAGTTAAGAGAATATTTTACAGATGTGCACGATATCACAGCAAGAGACATCTAAGCTCCAGGAACCTACGACATAAGCAGTTAAATACACACATATGACAGAGAAGAACAACATTTTAAACCCACTGTCATTTTACAATAGACAGAGGCCTGAATTATTAAAATTACAATCCAACGTTATTAATTTTAATTATTAATGATGCTCTTAGTACACTTGGGACTAAGTCAAGTTGAAAATTAGAAGGCAATCCTGAGGTCACAAAATTCAGTTACCCTTAGAGGAAGAGGAAAATGAATGTCGATACATGAATGTAGTTGGTATTAAAGATAGGCGTGGGACCAGCTCCCTGTTAAAGAGAAATACATGAAACATTTTAGAACCCGGTTTACTAGCTCCTTCAAAAGATGCTGGAGAGGGATAAGAAAGACATGATGGGAAGAGAGACACAAAGTGACAGAAGCAAACAAGTACTCTAAGTACTTAAGGACAATGGGATTTAAATTAGTCTGACAGAGTCTGCATCCATTTCATCACTCCAGCAAATAATCTCAGTATGATATTATTCTGATGTAACATAGGACATAACCATATACATGGGAAGAAGAAAAAAAATCCTATCTATCTCTAACCAGGCTATTGAGAGTCAAGGAGGCAATTAGGAGAAGTCAATATCTAACCAAACAAAGATAGTAATTCATATTGATGTCAATAATTCAACTTTATTTTTGCAGTTATCATTTATAAAAGTTATAACAAAGCCTGGAAATCTTACATGACTTTAATAAAATAATCAATTGCATGTACTCACGACTGTTTATTAAATGAAAGATGTTATTTGGATAGTTGAACAATTGTCAAAATAATTTACTATAGAAGAAAAGCACAGAAATGATTCCACCATCTCCCCCCAATACATTCAAACACTGCATTTCTTTTTTAAAAAAGTCTTCAAAAATAACAACATTTTAGTATACTATCAACTTTTGGAAAAAAATGGAAAAAGATCCTCTAGTAATGATTTGTTTGAGACACAAACAGAAAGACTAACTGGAATGAGAAAATAATTAACTAAGTTTTCTTTCAGAACAAAAGTGCTCATATGTTATGAACTTGGCAAAACTGCAGAGATAGATTTATATATGTATCCCTTCCTTCTTCTCTCCACTCCACCCTCAACTCCGTACAAATCTCAGGTTACTGAACCTAACAGCGTACAATTATAACTCTCCAGTTAGGTAGACAAAGCTTGGAAAATTAGGTCATGAGGTTGCTACAGGGACTCCAACCATCTGTCTGGCAAGTGTGTATGGCTTCCTCCTCCCTGTGATCCTGTGGTACAATGCCCAGTAGGCAAGATAAGGAAAAGGTTAGCAGCACTTTCTATAACAGAGACAAAAACATTTTCATCCAATCTCCTAGAATGTGGTCAAATTCAGGTACCTCAATCCTTCCACAGCCAACAAAATAATCAATGATTTTATGACTATTTATCTAGAATTTTCTTTGTAAACAAAAATCATTTATTTTAAATTCGGTACCAATTATGGTCCAACCTATATAAATTGACAGAATTTAAAAGAAATTTTTGATTCTGCTACCAATTAAGCTCTCGGCAATGCAAATAAATAAGTTTTGAAACAGATAGTTATGAATCTTTCATTCATAGTAGCTAACTAGAAACACATGAGCCAAACACATTGTGAGGATCAGTTCAATGATGTGTAATTTGAGAGGTATGTTAGAAAGACTTGGCTCCACTAAAGGAGGAGGAGTCCACATCTTTCTTTCTTGCAAGTGAAACGCAAAAGCAATTTTACAACTTTGCAATTCATATGGTGATCTTAAAGCTGTCAACAATTAAGTTCAAGATAATAGATTTTTTTCCTATCTCTAGTGTTTAACATTTAAGGCTGAAATCTTTAGTATGACTTCATTTTATAAATAATGGTTTCTTCATTCCCAGAATTTCCAAGGAAAAAATATTGAATAGTACATATAAAATAACACAAACCATACTTGTCTAATCTAATCTGAAATTGACCTTAATAGTTAAAAATCCTGCAAAGGGAGTACTGGTATACTGTCATTTTTCCCAAAGCTCATAAATAACAAATGTTCCACTATGGAATTATTGTAAAATAATATGTAATTTAGACACAGACTTATTTTATAACCCAGAATAACATTATATATAAAAACATAATCTGAAATGTGATCTCCTACATTTGAATAGGAAAGTATAAAGTCTAAATATTTGAACAGAAACATGGGAGCAATTCAAGAGAAAGAGAAAAGCCACAAAGGTTATCCTTTATTTTCTATATTTTTGACCATTTACCTAGAATTTTATTGCTTCTTTTAATTTAAGCTTCTAACAACGGACACTCAGAAATGACAAGAATCAAGTCTGTCTTGTCAATTACAGTATCTTCATTATTTAGTAACATAACAAGCACTTAATAAGAATTTAATATTTATTTACTGACAGATAAATTTCACTATCTGAAAAAAAAATTATTTTCTATTCAATAAAGCTGCACATGTCCAGGACTGTAAGATCAAGAAAGTAAACTGGGTTATATTAGCCAATGGGCCTACTAACAACTTACCCAAACTTTAATCTTGCATGATTATGGGTTATATTAGCCAATGGGCCTACTAACAACTTACCCAAACTTTAATCTTGCATGACTATCTCATATCTAAGTACATCACAAAAAAGACCACTGGAGAAAGCTGAAACAGATCAAACAAGATCTAACACCACAAAAAACAAAACAGCTTCATAAAGGAATGCTCACTGTGTATCTCCTTTCATTATGCATTTGTGTACATAATTACCTTCTACACTTTTTCCTCTAAAATAAAGTTTTGTCCTTTTTGTGTCCCAAAAGTTTTGTCCCTCTCCAACGACTGTTATAGTTGACAGAAGTAATAAAAACAGGAAGAGCAGGGCCAAGGTTGTGGCTCAGTGGTAGAGTGCTTGCCTAGCATGCACAAGGCACTGGGTTCAATCCCCAGCACCACATAAAAATAAAAACAAATAAAATAAAGGTATTGTGTCCATCTACAACTAAAAAAAATTTTAAAAAAATAAGAAGAACTCAAAAACAGTGAGAGTAAAGAAGGAGGAAGAGGAAGCTGAAATGATCACAGCTAGAAGCTTTGAAAAAATCTTTTTTGGGGAAAAACATACTTCTGGCTGAATTAGTTGCTCTGTCAAAGTTAAGCCATGTTCTCAGATCAATCCCTGCAAAACTCTACAGACTCTTAAACTTCTTTGGAAGAAAGAAAAAGCTGGCAGGCTTGGATTAGCTGCCTAATCTGAAAAACAATCCAGATTCACATCTACTCTCTCTCTCAGGAACTAACAAGAGAAGTAGTTCCCTCTACAGATCAGGAAGGATCCTATCAACTTAATGCCCAAAATACAGTTAATGTTCACATTAGCCTAATAAAGTCAAGGTCAGCAAGAAACACTTAGCTGTTAAATCTTGCAAAAATAGGAATTCCCACATTAGGAACTCATAGCCTAGTGAATACATATTTATTATATTCTTACATCAAATAATATATTGTTTCTTAACAACATATAATCATAGTGCTTTAGACAATGCACATGAACAATATAGTGGCAGTAATGGTTCATTGGTTCTTGAGAAATTTTAGTTTCCACTTTTACTACCACCGAACTATTTCTACATCTACCAAATTCTACCACCACTTGCTTTCCCAATAATTTTAGCACTTATTGATTAGTTTAGAATCTCATTTAAATTTTTCATATTTCTAGATAACAATAGCTTAATGATACCAGCACCTCTGAAAACCATAAATATTACCCAAAATGTAATTTTCCTCCATTAGTCTTCTATACTGTATAATTAATACATATAGGTGGAAGAGGGAAGCTCTGGAAGACTTTTATTACTGTTTGAAGACCCATTAAATGCTATGGCATGGCTGGGCATAGTGGTGCACACCTGTAATCCCAGAGGCTTACAGGGTGAAACAGGAGGATCACGAGTTCAAAGCTAGTCTCGGCAACTTAGTGAGGTCCGAAACAACTTAGGGAGATTTTGTCTCAAAATTTAAAAAAAAAGGGTTGGGGATGAGGCTCAGTGGTTAAGTGCCTCTGGATTCAATCCCTGGTACTCCCCACCAAATTTTTTTTTTTAAAGAAAGACAAGAAAAAAGAAAATGTGATGGCATGTCCTATACAAAAATTAAAATTTTTATGTAACTTCACTTGAGATACAGTTTAAATCAAATTCTGAAATTCGCTATAGTGATAAGGGACTTCTACAAAATATAAAAGAAAATCAGTAGAATATATGTGTTTTAATATATAAATAAAACTATGGAAACTATCTTTCTTTTTTTTTAGTTGTAGGTGGTCACAGTATCCTTATTTTATTTTTATGTGGTTCTGAGGATCGAACCCAGGGCTTCACATATCCTAGGCGAGGGTTCTACCGCTGAGCCACAATCCCAGCCCATGGAAACTATCTTTCTAACTAGTATAAAAACTCAATATTATTAAGATGCATTCTGTCTAAAGTAAACCACTGTTGACATATTTAATCTTATCTGGACAATATTTTAGTCTCTTCATAATGAAATTTTACTATTTTTAAAATAATTTACTTACTACCCAAATAAATGGGAAGGTGATGAGGGCTTCAAACATTCCTTTGTTTCAAACCCTCTAACTGCCTAAACTTGACCTTTACTGTCCTAACCACTGTGAATGTCTCTCTTATTCTGACTTCCCTCTCCATGACTGAGATCTCACCAGACAGTGAGTTAGGATACTAAATGGAAAGATATCAAAGTTATAAAAAGTATACTTTTTAACTAATGTCATATGAGGGTTGAAAAAGGCTGCCAGATATTGGGGCTAAAGGATGGGGAAAAGCAGGGAGGAGGGAAGAAGGTTGGAGAAGGGGCGGTGAGGGAAAAACCCACAGGATCATTTATCTGCTTCAAGATCTTTTATCCGACTATTTTCTTCATGAAACCATGGAAAGTAGCAAGGCTTAAGATAAAGTTGAAAAATGTGAAATGTAGCCAAGCACATGAATGCTGTAGTAACTTGTGCTGAGACTTTTTGTTGAGAAAGAAAAATATGAAAATGAAAATAGTAAAACAAAAAGCTGATGCTTTAAACAATTGATTCTGCAATTATACAAAAATAACAAATACACTAATATATAAAATTATTCCTAAATTTAAGTAAAATGATTTTTTATTACCCTTTACAAATTACTGTTTAGGTTTGGCCATCACACACTATTCATTTTAAAATACAAGTGATAATACTTTAAGTAAATCTATGAATTAATGCACATTAATGTCATTAGGGAATTATTTTTCTCAATTATTAAAAACAATCTAACACATATTCTTTCGGTCATACACATTAATCCCACACCTTTATATAGGTGAGTATCATGTAAATAATGTTACAAGAATTGGCCCAATGACCAGATTTTTATCACAGAAAGAATTCCATTGCTTTTAAATTATTCAAAATCCAACAAGGCTCCACAAAAGAGCTGAATGAAAGAACTACCAATAAAATAAACATTCTCTCTTGACTAAAAGGATCTTGATGAATTAAAACACTGTAATTTTTTTGTACCAAAAAGAGGCTATATGGGAGAAGTTCTAATAACAGAGAAATGCAGTAAAATAACAAAACTCAATCTAAGATCTGGTTTCAAAATAAATGTCTTTAGATTAACAAAATATATTTTAAACTCCCAAATACATATATGTTGTCAAAAAAACAGTTAAAATTTTTAAAACACACTAGAAAGAGAAATTAGAGGTTACTTATACATACATACAAATAAGCTGAGAATATTTTGTTAGAAGAAAAAATCCACATAGACATAGTAATATTCTATTTTCTTCTGTATATCAAAGAAATAATCAAGTGCAATTTGCATGTTCTGACAGAAAACAAGTCATTAATATTCTAAGTTACTTACGGACTGAATTTCAAGAAATCTAGGCCCCCTCAAAAACAAAGCAAAGCAAGATTTTTAAATGTGACTGACTTCCACTAGCTGTTTAGTGAATCTTCTTTACCCTCACAAGTATATCTTTCTTTATATTTTGAAAGTCATCATGACAAAAACTGTCTCATTGTTCATTCATGTCTAAAATCACCATTAATCTCAATTGTCAAAACTGTAGAAAATTAGATAAATTGTATTTGACATATTCAAAAAGGATGAATTTCATACTTATTTTTCTTTATGCTTTATTTTGCCACTTGTACTTTATTCAACTTTTAAATTTCTAATGAAAATTATTCTTAAAAATTATATTACGAACATTATAATTAGTAGGAAAAGAGCATGTGACCAGTAAATATCCCAATAACATACATGAACTTGGAGAATAAGGATTAACTTAGAGAGGTAATAATCTTATGATATTAATATAAGATTTTCCAAATAAAATGAAATCAAAAGCCTTCAATAATGGACTTTTAAAAATATTTTTAAGTACAAACTTCCCTTCTTCTATTGATTTTTTTTACTATTTTCCCCTTTTCTTTTTAATCTCCCCTATATTATGAACACGAGTTTTCAACTTTCCTCTTATCAAACACAAAATTTATTTAACAAACAATTTTAGCACATTCTTAAGTTCTATGATTGAGGTTCTGTTCAGAAACTGTTTATGGCTCAGAATTGTAGATAGCTCAAACAGGACCAGACTGTGTCTGCAAAGAATATTATATTCGTAAATTGCTATGCCACAAAATAGAAGAATGGTTTAACACAGGACCTCTGTTTTCACCCAAAGACATGCAAGTCGCCTTTCTTAAGTCGTATATAATCATTTGAGTATCACAGGACTGAAAAAGAACACATAAAAGGCTATATTCAGAAAGCCATATGATTACAAGCAGAAATTCACACAATTCTCAGGTTTGGTATCTTTATTCTCTCTATCACTATGCAACGAATAGTATACTGTACTGTTACTTATAAAAATGAAAAATTACTGGTTATTCAATTCTCCATGAGCTCTGAATGTGGGAATGTGCAGATTTCCCACCACTCCCATCCTGAGGATCCATTTCACACTTGTCATACACACCCATCTCCTTGCCTGGAATGCCTTCATGTCTCACCTCATTCTCTCCTTCTCAGCTTCAAAAATTCATCCTGAGATTCCCCCAATACTTTTCTGGCTTCCTCAGCAACAATGAGCCTCTCCTTTACTATGTTCTAGAATATAAACAAGTATTTATTTGTGTGTATTTACACACACACACACACACACATTCACACACACTTCTTTTTTCTTCATTTAACCTCTCTTTCACCTACAACTGTGACCAGTGAGTACTACTATTCTTTCAATTTCTTAAATAGGAAAACTAAGGTAGATAAGGTTTCTCTGATTTCAGAGTCCATTGTCTGTCTTTTAATACACACTTCCTTCAGCTCTGCAGCACTGAAATGGTCCTCTACCTGCCTCTGTTCTCTGGATCTCCTGAAGACAGAAAGCAGAGGCCCTGTCTCCACCTCTGTATTCCTAGTGCCTGGCACAGAGCAGACACTCAACAAATGCTCAACAAGTGAGGAATGAATAAACAAATGAAATTCGGTAATGTTCAACTTCCTCTGTGAGGAAAACCTCATTCCCTTCTAAACTTTCTTTTAAATTTGTTTAAGCTGTAGATGGACACAATACCTTTATTTTATTAATTTATATGTCATGCTGAGGATCAGACCCGTGCCTCACACATGCTAGGTAAGTGCTCTACCACTGAGCTACAGCCCCAGCCCCCCTTCTAAACTCTTATTCGGCAAAAAGTATGATCACAAGTGCAAATTTCACTCAACAAGAATTTTGTGAGTGTATACCCTCTGTGATGTGTTGTGTTTAAATACCACAGGGAATTTAAAGATAACTGTCCTCAAGAAACTTAAAATTCAGTGGGGAAAAGGGGTAAATGACTAGATAATGCTACCTGTACTTGTTTTATTTTTCTTAATCCCCACAACTGCTTCTTTATTTTTTGTTTGTTTGTTTGTTTTTTGTGGTTATTTTTTTATTGGTTGTTCAAAACATTACAAAGCTCTTGACATATCATATTTCATACATTTTGATTCAAGTGGGTTATGAATTCCCATTTTTACCCCATATACAGATTGCAGAATCACATGGGTTACACATCCACATTTTTACATATTGCCACATAGTGACTGTTGTATTCTGCTACCTTTCCTATCCTCTACTATCCCCCTCCCCTCCCCTCCCATCTTCCCTCTCTACCCCATGTACTGTAATTCATTTCTTTCCCTTGTTTTTTTTTCCCTTTCCCCTCACATCCTCTTATATGTAATTTTGTATAACAATGAGGGTCACCTTCCATTTCCATGCAATTTCCCTTCTCTTCCTTTCCCTCCCACCTCTCGTCAGTTTAATGTTAATCTTTTTCTCATGCTCTTCCTCCCTGCTCTGTTTTTAGTTGCTCTCCTTATATCAAAGAAGACATTTGGCATTTGTTTTTTAGGGATTGGCTAGCTTCACTTAGCATAATCTGCTCTAATGCCATCCATTTCCTCGCAAATTCCATGATTTTGTCATTTTTTAGTGCTGAGTAATACTCCATTGTGTATAAATGCCACATTTTTTTATCCATTCATCTATTGAAGGGCATCTAAGTTGGTTCCACAGTCTAGCTATTGTGAATTGTGCTGCTATGAACATCAATGTAGCAGTATCCCTATAGTACGCTCTTTTAAGGACTTCAGGGAATAGTCCGAGAAGGGCAATAGCTGGGTCAAATGGTGGTTCCATTCCCAGCTTTCCCAGGAATGTCCATACTGCTTTCCAAATTGGCCGCACCAATTTGCAGTCCCACCAGCAATGTACAAGTGTACCCTTTTCCCCACATCCTCACCAGCACTTGTTGTTGTTTGACTTCAGAATGGCTGCCAATCTTACTGGAGTGAGATGGTATCTTAGGGTGGTTTTGATTTGCATTTCTCTGACTGCTAGAGATGATGAGCATTTTTTCATGTACTTGTTGATTGATTGTATATCCTCCTCTGAGAAGTGTCTGTTCAGGTCCTTGGCCCATTTGTTGATTGGGTTATTTGTTATCTTATTGTCTAATTTTTTGAGTTCTTTGTATACTCTGGATATTAGGGCTCTATCTGAAGTATGAGGAGTAAAGATTTGTTCCCAGGATGTAGGCTCCCTATTTACCTCTCTTATTGTTTCTCTTGCTGAGAAAAAACTTTTTAGTTTGAGTAAGTCCCATTTGTTGATTCTTGTTTTTAATTCTTGTGCTATGGGTGTCCTATTAAGGAATTTGGAGCCCAACCCCACAATATGTAGATCAGAGCCAACTTTTTCCTCTATTAGATGCAGAGTCTCTGATTTGATATCAAGATCCCTGATCCATTTTGAGTTAACTTTTGTGCATGGTGACAGAAAGGGATTCAGTTTCATTTTGTTGCATATGGATTTCCAGTTTTCCCAGCACCATTTATTGAAGATGCTATCCTTCCTCCATTGCATGCTTTTAGCCCCTTTATCGAATATAAGATAGTTGTAATTTTGTGGATTGGTTTCTGTGTCCTCTATTCTATACCATTGGTCCACCCACCTGTTTTGGTACCAGTACCATGCTACAACTGCCTCTTTAAAAGATAAAAGAATCTCATTCTTCATAAATTTGTTCCAACACTACATACTTCTGGATTGTTGAGATATAGATCAATCAACAGGTAAAAAACAGTTTAAATCAATCAACAGGTAAAAAACAGTTTAAATATACAATCTTTTGAACCATTCTCACTTAGCTCAATAGTCATTTAAGTATAATATATTATTAAAGAAGATAATAAAATCAAGGATACTCTGCAACTACCCTTGCTTTTTCTTTTGTGAGTGGCAGCATAGCCAAGTGGAAAGAGCATGGGTTTTGAAGATCAGGATTCTCATTCCAACTCTGTCCTATTCTCCCCATGTGAACCAGACATAAGTCCCTGTTTTTCTGAATCTATTCTTAATTTATATAATATGGAGATTGAGGGGATGGGGATATAGCTCAGTTGGTAGAGTGCTTACCTTGCATGTACAAGACCCCTGGGTTCAATCCCCAGCACCACAAAAAATAATAATAATATGGAGATAAAGACCTTCTAGAAAGACTTCTTATAAAGAGCCACACGTGTCAGCCTCTCTTGATGCATCTTGAAAGGTATTGGTTCTAACTTTCACGTAACAATATAAGTACTTCTGCCCCAATGTCAATAACACATAATGTTTACCAAAAGAGAGGTACTTGAAAAAAGCTACTTGTGATAGGAAAAGGTGTCTTGGTTAAGATTCAAGACCCATAAAATGTAGTTAAGCCTCAGGTTTCTAGATCATTTGCCTCTTCCCAACACATACTCTGCAAATCCCTTATTCCAGATTCTCTGCATGGAAAAATCAAACTTAGTAATTATTTTCTATGTTAAGATCTAAAAGAGCAAAAAGATGTTACTCTGTACTAAGAAAACCATTTTCACAACAAATCTTGGAGTAAAGAAGAGAGAAATAAATCATGTATAGTGCCCAGGAACCAATCTCGGCACAGAGCATACGTGGTATTATATTTTACTTTCCAAGTCATTTCTCAACTATTTCTATTAAGCAATTTTGCAGAACACATAAAAAGTTTCCAGTATATTCTAAATCTAATTTATAATCTATTGACTTAAACAACACATTTACTGGTATTGTTACAAGTGAACATTCATATGCAAAAAGAAGTTAATCACATATATTAAGCCTTTCACAAAAATTAACTCAAGATGGATCACAGACCTAAATGTAAAATACAAAACTATTAAACTTTAAGGGGGAAAAAATGGCTCTGGACTTTAGCACCATTCTCTCAGAAACCTCTGCACCATGACAAAGAAAGGGGAGAAAGAAGTGAAAGCACAAAAGATAAAGGAGAAATTCAAGTTAACTTCTAGCTTCTGCACCATGGAGGTCAGAAGAACAGAAATAAAGAATGCTGGAGGCCGGGGACACTGGCACAAGTGTTGTACTGTATGTTATAGTCTAGAGTTTGTTTCTCAATGCATCTAGACTATGCAATCATCAAGACCACCTCTGAGACATCCACCTTGCTCGTGTCAAAATAGTCCCTGTTAACACTTTGCCTTGGACCTGTGGCATTCTGAACTAGTTGTTCTCAGAGTGGCAGAGTATGCCATGTATACAATGAATCACATCTTCTATTGTCTTAACTGAAAAATAAAAAATAAAAACCAGTATAAAATACAGGTGGCCTTGGGCTTAGCAGTGAGTTCTTAAAATGACACCAAACCATGACGAAATTGGTAAATTGGCTTTATTAAAATTAAAAGTATCTGCTCTGACAATACACTGCTAAGAGAATAAAAAGACAAGCCAGTCTTTTTTAACACGTATCTTAAAAATATGCTTATATACTATATATATGTATATATATACATATATATGTATAAAGATATAAATATGATATATATACATATACATATATATATATTTTAACTTTCAGAGGTGGGGGTAAACTTCAGTGGTAGAGCACATTTTATTTGTATGTACAAGGCCATAGGTTCAATCTCCAGAATTACAAAAGAAAAAAACATGTAATTTTTAAAACTCTTGAAACTCAACAGTAAGAAAACAAACAACCCCATTAAAAAGTAAGCACAAAGCCTGAACACATACCTCACCACAAAACATATGTGGATAGAAAATAGCAAGCATAAAGAAGTAACATCCTATGTCGTTAGGGAATGGCAAGTTAAAGCAACAATGAGACATTACTATGCACCCATAAGAATAAATAAAACCCCCCAAATTTACAGAATTAAATGCTACCAAGGATGTAGAACAACAGGGACTCTCATGCATTGCTAGTATGAATGTAAAATGGTAGTCATTTTGGAAAGCAGTCTGGCAATGTCTTACAAAGCTAACTGTAATCTTACCATATGATCTGGTGATCATACTCCTAGGTATGTATCCAAGTTATTTCAAAACTTGTGTCCACACAAAATCCTGCATATGAAGGCTCATAATAGCTTTATTCATAGTTGCCAAAACCTGGAAGCAACCAAGATTCTATGTGATACTGTTAAGCAATAAAAAGAAATGAGCTATTAAACTTCAGAAGGCATGGATTAACCTTAAATATATATTGTTAAATAGAAGAAGCCTATGTGGTAAGGCTGCATGATTCTAATTGTATGAATTCTGGAAAAGACAAACCTACAGATACAGCAAAAAGATCAGTGACCGTTGGGGTAGTAGGTGATAGGTGAAGCACGGAGAATATTAATGTGTTGGAATTATTCCTGATACTGTGACATTATGATGATAGAGATATCAAAACATAGAACTTTATAGGACAAAGAGTGAACCTTAGCATATACAAATGTAAGAAAATCATTGTGAGGTCAAAGGATTCCAAGATAGAATGCAGATTGTGACAAAAAGACTGTTAATTGTATTATAAATGTGTGCAACAATCTCACTAAAGTGCACACAAGGAAAAAGGTGTTAGATAACTCTGGAAATGAGTGAAGACAAAAACACTAAAAAGCAAAAGGAAGCCAGGTGCTACCACACACACCCGAAATCCCAAACACTCAGGAGACTGAGGCAAGAGGATCACAAGTTTGAGGCCAGCCTCAGCAACGTAGTGAAACCCAACTTTGAGTCCTCAGTGCCTCAAAAATAATTTTAAAAAAGAATGGGAATGTAGCTCAGTGATAAAGTGCCCCAAGGTTCAATCCCCATAATAAATAAATAGATAAGTAAATGCAAAAGGAACTACACATAAGCACTGTACTGTAGTTGATAAAGTTGTTTCCCATGAGAGCACAGGTTAATAATTCCAATATTGCTATCTTTGTATAATAGAAATGAACAATTAGGCAGATGGTAGGAGCCAGGTTTCTTCCAACTGTTTGGAGTACATTTATAGATAAATGGGTTAAGACCAGAATGATACATAATGAATAGATTACAGTTAAAGATATAAATATGAATTCATATTTAGCTTAATACAGCTAGAGAGTCCCACAGAAATATATATGCATACATATACACATATGTACAAATATGTATAGTCAGGTTCCTATACACGGGTTTGCATACATACATACACTCCCTGCCTTTTTCACATAAAAAAGCCTGGAAGCAATGACATCCCAGTAGCAACAAGTACACCTGGCACCCAACCTTGATTTCTAATACAATTTCCAAACAAAAGGAACCAGATTCCTTAGATAAATGGCTAATTCTCAAACTGGTACAGGATATATATACAAGAAGAGCCTGTAAAAATGGGAGTTCATAACCCACTTGAATCAAAGTGTGAAATATGATATATCAAGAACTATGTAATGGGGGCTGGGGATGTGGCTCAAGCGGTAGCGCGCTCGCCTGGCATGCGTGCGGCCCGGGTTCGATCCTCAGCACCACAGACAAACAAAGATATTGTGTCCGCCGAGAACTAAAAAATAAATATTAAAAATTCTCCCTCTCTCTCTCTCTCTCCCCCCTCTCTCACTCTCTCTAAAATATATATATATATATATTTTAAAAAAAAGAACTATGTAATGTTTTGAACAACCAATAAAAAAAAAAGAAGAGCCTGTAATATCTTATAGTACCAGAAAGTAAAGAAAAATGCTTCCAAAAAGAAAAAAAACTCACATTGATGGTGGTATGTCAAAGGGACACCAGGGCCAAACTGTAAGAATTGGGGTATCAAAACAGACTGGATTATAACCCAAAGTATAAAACATACATCCATGATAACATAAGTAAATTATGACCAATAAGAGTAAACAATGAGTAAATAAAGTGGAGAAAAAAAGAAAACTCCCCATGAAGGAGAATTCCAAATAATGAACACAGATACTCTTAACCATGAGGCTGGGGGTAAGGCATGAGCATAACTCGCTAGTTCTTAAGTATGAGCTGTACACAGAGACTTCCTTCCAAGAGTACAGGATAAAAAGGGGGGGAAATGAGGAATTTCACAGTGGATAAACCTTATACTGCCTCAGTCAGGCAATCAAGATAAGTATCAACCATGATAAATCACACTGACAATATGTACCCTTGAATACGATGTGATAAAAATGGCAATTTACCTCTGTCATATTCCTTCCCCAAACTCATGCTCACAGTCTAATTGTGAGAAAAACATTAGACAAATTCCAAAGGAGGGGAATTCTACAAAATACCTGACCAGTACTCCTCAAAACTGTCAACATCATCAAAAACAAGAGAAGTACACATATAAAGACATGAATTGGCGTGAACATATTTTATATACAAAGATATGAAAAACCGTGCTCTATATGTGTAATAAGAATTGTAATTCATTCTGCTGTCATATATTTAAAAAAATAAAATCAATTTTTAAAAAAAAAGAGAGAGAGAGAAGGCTGAGAAACCACCCCAACTAAGAAGCACCTAAAACATTTGATTACTAAATGTAATGTAACATCCTGGACAACAAGATCTTGTAATAGAAGACATTAGATAAAAACTAAGGAGGGTTGAGAGTATACTCAGCAGTAGAGCACCTGCCTAGCATGCAGGAGGCCCTGGGTCTAATCTCTAACAACACACACAACACACACACACACACACAGAGAATATAAAGTATGAAGTTCAATTAGTAATAACAAACTGATACTAGTTTGTTAATTGTAACAAATATCAATATAAGTTGTTAATGAGAGGGGAAACTGATATGGGCTTATATAGGAAGTAACTGTACTATTTCTGTACTTTTTCCATAAAACTATTCTTTAAAAAATGCATTTTTTGGATCCCATTTAGAAATGTGTCTGGAAAACACTGAAGAGGTTTTATTGCAGCACTGAAGAACCTTCCACTTTCTTATATATATTTAATTTAAAATGTTTAATACTGCTTCACTACAGAATTTTTCTCAAGAAAGTATTTTCAATCACTAACAGCTGCAAACAATTTCATGCAGTAATTCCCAGCAGGGATGTACTATAGCCAGAGTACTTTAAAGTTCCACTTTTCCCCTTACACACCTCTGCAGATGTCTGAAAGTTTGTAACCTATTATTAACTTATGTTGTTTTGTTCTGATCCAAATACCTACCAAATATGTTTAATATGACTCAGAAAAGCTAACCTAAATTTTAAATAAATCAGATTAATGCTAATACTCATTCCACTAAAACTTTAAGCAAGCAAAAGAACTTTTTAAAAAGTATCATTTTTCTCTTCTGGATACTATTTTTATTATTATTATTATTATTATTATTATTATTATTTAAACCTGATTGAAGTGAGCTGCTGCAGAAAACAGATAAATGAAGAAAAGAGGAAATAAAAAGCAGTGGGGGAGATGGTGTGTAGTATAACATAAGAAAAAGACTAGGTTTGGAAATGGATCAAATAAGAACAGTAGAAGCAGAGAGAGTAGCAAGCCTATGTCATGACAGAAAAGATACCTCCAAAGAATTAGCATAGGTCAAAAACTTGAAAGAAGGAAGAAGCTAGAGACAAAAAAAAAATGACGTCTTTAGTCACAAATTGTTCAAAATTAACAAAAGAAACATCTTAAATACAATTTGACTTAAAGTACTCTCCACTATTAATTCCCCATTAAAACCGCTATATAATGACACTCAGTGATATTAGCAAGTGAAAATAAATTATAGAGTGAATGCACCAAGTATTGTGAACTATGGTTTTCTCAGAGTAAGAATTAAACGCAAATTTTCTTTCTTTTCCCTCCTTTGAAATGAATGATTTGTGGAATTTTACTGTCTTAATCTATGTATTCTGCACTATAAGCATTCTATGAACATATTACATTTGTGATATATTGGCAAGTCTATAAAGTGTTTTAACTTTCAATTTTTAAATGTGAATCCATGACAAAAAAAAAAATTTCCACACCAGCACCTTAAGAACTACAGCAACATGTTCAGAAAGCTCCACTTCCAAAAAGAAAATATACACTAGGCGAGAGAGAATGAAAATGATTTTAACTTCAATAGACTCACTGCCACGTTATCTACATTTATACACACTTTCCAAAACTCAAAGAGCTATAGAATGGCATCTTTCCAATGGCAATAAAGTAGGAACAATACACAACAAAGATATTTCAAGCTTTCCGGGTTTGTTTTTAACATAAGGAAGCCTTCCAGGAATCCCAATTCTGCCCTCCAGAGATGACAAAGCCAAATATCAAACTGTTCACACACATGTGAAACCAAGTTTTATCTAAATGCATCCTAAGATATTAGCTATTTTACCTACTCCCATTATAATTAGAGGTAAAAACTGAAACCTTTTAAAGAAAAACAATCATATATTTCACTGAAACATATTTAGTAAAGAAGGATTCCAATTAATGCTTTACTGTTCTAGATGTCTACCTACCGATTCAAATCCTACTACCAAAGAGACCTGTCCCCAGGAAGAATCCGGCAATCCTATGTGAGTACTACAGGAAAAGAAGGATTTAAGAAACAGCATGAAAACAATCGATGCAAAGATTGTTCATACAGGTATTACTGAAATTAAAAAGGAGAGAGCAGGGTCTTTATGGGTGGGAAATCTACCCCAAACGCTTTAACTGACAACAACAGAAGAAAGGCCATCATCCCCAAAGTAAAATGGTGCAAGTAAAGTGGAACAAGCTGAGAAAGGAAAGTCAACAACAATCAGAGATTGACAACCATCCCAAAACAATGAGCCATCTTAATTTGAAAGGGTGAGACCCTAACCCTACGGATCACTTTGAAAAGACCCGCCCAACTTGGGGTGGGGGAGAGTAGTTTTGAAAGCCCTAATGGGAATACTCGGTCAGTAGCTGACCCACCTAGCAGATAAGCACAGGTGTATCTGCAGAAGCCCACGTTACAAGGAGTATTACACGGAATCTTCCCTTCCCTGCCTTCCCAAAACCAGGTAGCCGCGAGTGGAGGGACGCGGGTGGGCACCCACTCCGCGGCGCGCCACGATGAGGCGCGCGGACGCGCTCCAGCGGCAGCGTCCGCGCACACCTGGCTGCCAACACCAGTTGAAAGCAGTCAAAGTGAATGAGGGCGGACACGATGCCTGGCACCGCTCAGATCCAAGCACACAAAGGCGGGTTTTTAAAGTCAAGGGGTAGTCAAAGCCGCCGAGCCCCCGGGCGGGCGCCTTTTGCCGAGGGGCTCTTACCTCGGAACCGCCCTCGAAGCCAAGGCTCTTCCCGAAGCTCCACGAACCCAGACGAGGTGGGAGGCGAACGGGAGAAAGACCCTAACTTGGAGAGCGCCCTCCCGATCCCTCTTGAGCCGCAGAGTCGCCTTCCGCGCCCGGCTGAAAAGAAGGGCTCTCAGGGCGAGCACCGCGCCCGCCTCGCGCCCGGCGAGACCGCCTTGCTCGCCGCTGCCTGTGAAGTCTGGAGCTGCCCGCCCGCTCGCGGCCAGAGCCTGCCGCGCCGCGCATGCCCAGTGCCCGCGCGAGGAGCGAGCGGGCGAGCGCGCGCGTGGCCGGGAGCTGGCTCCGCTCTCCGGGTCTTGACTGCAGCCGAGGTGCGGAGTCTCCGGTCCACCCCAGTGCCCAAGACTAAGGGCCCCCGGCGGCCGGAGGGAAGGAGGCGGGGCGCCGCGCCAAGTTATCAAGGCCGCGATCAAAGTCAAATCGGGGTTCCGAGCCGCAGGCGGATTTCCAGAAGTGCCCCAGCGAGACCGACTAGCAGTAGGAAGACACGGGATGGGCAATAGAGCTTGTGGAGAGGTTCGACCTGGGCAAGAGTGGATGGCCCGGGCAGAGGGAGCTCTTCAGTTGCAGCGCCTCGGGTCCTGCTGCACAGATCGTGGCCTTTCTCCTGTGGCAGTAAACCTGCCGCACCCAGTGACCAAAACAACCTTTTGTCTTCCTTCTCTGGACCCCTGGCCTATTTCCCCCTTTTTGTCGCTTTCCTCTTTTTCGTCTCCCTATGCGGTAAACCTGTGGTACCCAGGGTCCTCCAGGGGTTCCTGAGATCTCCAAACTGCCTGTCCCGTGCTTCATCCAACAAGCCCAGACCCGCCTCCCGCAGCGCTGCCTCGGATCCCATTTTTCATTGTAGCTCTTGCCAAGATCGCAAGAGCCTGATGTAGTTTGAAGTAGTGAAGACTTTTTTTTTTTTTTAACTTTTTACTTTTTGTCTCTTGTACCTTAACCAACCTTCATAAACTTCACCTCCTCGCTGAGGTAGATCCTCAAAAAGAGAAGTCTTGTGAACATTGTGCTTTCTTACTGTTTTAGCATCTTAGTTGACATAGCTACGCCCCCACACACCCTGGTGTTCTAACTTCCAACTCAATTGACTTCCAATAGTCAACGAAAGACTATAAATTAAACTTGGTTAAAATAGCCTGAACCTGCCTGCTTTGTGAAGCATATAAAAGCACAGTCAGGGGGAACTGAGATATCAGGCCAAGGAAGTGAAGAAAGTTGCAAAAGAACTCATGTGCACTGTCAGGTTCCCAGTTCCTACCTTACTCATGAATCCTCTCTCCAATAATTCCAATAGGTCACCATCCACTTGAACATTTCCAGTGTTAAAACCCTCTATTTTTACCAATATTATGTATAACCATGATTATCTGTTGAATATTTACCTATGCCAGGAGCTAAGCAATTTACATGCATTAACTCTAACCCTTAAAATGGGCCTTATTATACCTATTTAGCACATTAGGCAAATGAAGAGCAGGAATTTCTTTCTTTTGGCCAAAGCCAATTCTGACATCAGAATTAAAATCCTGTGTCATTTGATTTATAAGCCCTAATCAACTTTCCTTAAATAATACCACTAGTCCTGGTTCTACCCTTAAAATTCATACAAAATTATTTTTATTCCATTAGGCATTACAAGCCATGAAATAGTAGAACAAAACTACTAATTAACAGCCAGAACATCTAACACTTTTCTTCAAAATTCTTTTCCTTTCCCTTTCCGCAGAAGACATAGTGAGCCCTAACTACAATCCTTACCCTGCTTTGGATGTGCTTTGTTTTTTCATTCTCCCCAACACCAAATTGTACGCTCAGAATGGAACACTACTTTCAAATGCAGTGGGCAGATAACTGAGTCAGGAAGAGATCACTGGCCCCTTTCATCCAAGCTGCCCTTCCAGTAAGTAAAGCATCCTAAACTGTTTTGGGTGTTTCTGTTAGCAAACATACTACTTAGAGTCAAATAGAACACCCAATTAAAATTAAGCTGTATCTTTCACTTTCCATCATCTATATTTCTAAAATTCTACATGTTTAAAGCTTTCCCCTTTTATCCTTATTAAACGTATTTGTTTTCATACACCATTTCAGATAAAGAAATATTAGTGATCACTTCAGGTTTAATGAATATGCCGTCTTTGTCTCCGTTTAAGTACTATAAAAAGTTCTTAATAACATTGAAATCTTGCTTATGCTTTTGTTTAAAATACATGTTAAGCTTACCTATCTACAGCATCACCATTATACAAGTTTTTCATCACCATTATACAAGTATACAAGTTTTTCCCTTTCAAAAATCTCATTTGTTAATGTTGACATGTGGGACAAAAATGATGTAGGACAGAATGAATGGAATAGATGGGGGACACGGAAAGAATAAGGCATCCAAAATGTGGATTCAAGTAGCAAAATTCAGGAATGGACAGAGTCTACAGCTGAATATAAAGGCTACACACAGAAAATAGTATTGAATATTTCAAAATAACTAGAAGAAAGGATTTTGAATCTTCTCACAAAGAAATGATAGATGTATGAGATTACAAATATGTTAAATACCCTGATTTAATTATTTCATTTTGTATACATGTATCAAACATCACACGACACCCTGAAATTTTTTAAAAGACATTAAAAATGAAATAATATAAAAAGCAGAGAATTTGTAAATGTGGAGAAATTATAATGGCAGAATTATATATGTGGCGTTTAGAAACTCCCCAAATACTACCGAAAGGGATGTATTTCTCAAAAATCCCTCTTTACTCTCACCTACAATCAGATATATGAATGTCATTTAAGGACTTGCAGTCTTAAAGCCATATAATGCAAAACAGACCTATAGGTAAGTGTAGAAAAGGTATACTGTAGTATAGTATATTATAATAACCAATCTCAGTATTCCACATATAACTTGGTAGACTAGTAATTTCTCTTTGACTGCCACCATCATTGTTATTTCTCATTTGAAAGAACAAACCAAATTGTTTGGATTATTTCATATGCTCTCACTTCATAAGGTGCTTAGACTTGCTTCCTACTTTGTAATTGATGTTTATATTTTTCCTTTGTTATGGTTCTTTACATTCATTTGGGTTAATAAACACAGTTTTGTTTAGCCTTCAAATGCTTTAAAGCTAGAACTTTAAAATGCTTTATTATATACCATATGAATACAAATGTGTGGAAATTGCAAAGCATGATAAGAAGTGAAATATCACTGACAAAAAGGTTTTTTTCCTTAGGTAACCTCTATTTCACTTACAAGAAACTTTACTATTTACAAATAAATAAATGAATATACACAACTGCTTACAATGGATGAAACTATTTGCATTTATCTTTTTTTTTTAATAATCAAGAGTTATTTTGCAGGGCTGGGGTTGTGGCTCAGCGGTAGAGCACTTGCCTAGTCCTCAGCCCACATAAAAATAAATAAACAAAACAAAGGTATTGTGTCCAACTACAACTAAAACATAAATATTTTTTTAAAAAAGAGTTAATTTCCCACAAAAAAAGATGAAAATCCAACAATGCTATACACAAATCCTCTCTAGAGAAAAATGATAAGATCAAGTTATCATCCCAGAATTTCCCATGAATTAACATCAACCAAGTGTAATTCATAATCAAAGATCACAAGATAGATAAGAAAATTAGTCACCATGAGTGTCAGCAGATTAAACAAAGATAATTAGATATATGAGACAAAAAACCTAATTAGCATTTATCTAGCTGCCAGAAGAAATAAAAAATAAAAGCATAAATAAAACACTGATAAAAATGGACTAGGCATATATGAAAAAGAACGCAGCAGAACTTTAGGAAAGAAAAAGTAATAATTGTTGAAATCTGACACTCCATGGATAAGTTAGGATGCATGAGTTAAAGTACATTAAATATAGTCAAAAAGAACAATGTAAGCTAGATGTGAAAATTTTTTCCAGCATGCAGCATGAAGTGGGTAAAAAGAGATGAAAAATAAAGATTAAGAGATATGGTAGATATGTTACATAGCTACTCAGAATCCTGAAATGAGACAGTAGAAAGAATGCAATAGAGGCCAGAAGTGAAGAGACAATAGGTAGTAATGTTTCAAGGTTAATGTAAAATATGACTCTACAAAGAGGAAGGACTAGTATATACTTGTATCACATAGGATACCTGGAAAAACCAGATAGAGGAAGCACAACATAGATATCACATAAGTGAGAACAAAAGTAAACAAATATACCATAAGTGGAACTGGCAAACACCAGAGGAAATGCAATCTTAAAAGCATTGAGAAAGGAAAATAAAACTATCTACAAAGGAAAAACCATGTGAGGAATTCTCAACAATACTAATGGCATCCAGAAGACAAAGGAATATATCCACCAATGTTGAATGAAAGTAACTGTTAGCCTATAAAAGTCCTAGGGAAAAAAAATATGTTCAGGAAAGTTGTATTTCTAAAACAAAAACGGAATTAAGATATTTTTAGATAAGCAAATCTGTCCTTTTTACCACTTTCACTAGATGAACTTCAAAAGCACATTTACAAAGGCAGAAAAGTGATCCAGTAGGAAATACTGGAAGGCAAGAAACAAATTGTGCAAACAAATTGTGCAATTTGTGCAAAAAAATTGATAAGCATTTGGGTTAATCTAAAGAAACTTAGTCTGAATAGAATAATAATAAATAATATGAACTTTGTGGAGTTAAAAAAGGACACAACTAAAATACATATTTTAGTTTTTTAATTTACATATAAATAATACATGTAAATAATTTACATATAAAAATAATAAACATAATTTAATTTACATATAAATCAGGAAGGAGATGGTCAGAGTTAAATTTCTGAGACTCTTCTATTGTTCTAAGGAGGCTAAGATACTAATTTCAAATGTCCTCAAGCAAAACACTCACAATAAAACTAACCATAAGGTACTTACAGTACCTAAATGCTTAATATTAATTAACTCATTTAAATTCTCAAAATAATTTTAATAAACTCCACTTCTTAGGTACACACATATGCACACCACAACTCATGGAGCTAAAATATGATGAAATTGAGGTGTGACTTGAAAAAGCTTGGTTTCAAAGGCCATGATTTTGACCAATATGCTCTACAGTATCCTAAAGACTCTAAAAGAATAGAAACAGTACATAGAAATTCCAAAACTATAGAGGGAGGGAAAGGGAGGAAGAAATGAATGAACAAACACTGACAAGTATAGCTCAGTGGTAGAGTGTGTGCTGTCCTGGGTTCAAAACCCAGCACCAAATAATAAAAAAGCAAAACAGGGCCAGGGTTGTGGCTCAGTGGTAAAGTACATGTCTAGCATGTGTTAGGCACTGGGTTCCATTCTCAGCATCACAAATAAATAAATAAACAATAAAGTTCCTTCAACAACTAAAAAAAAAATTTATTATTTTTATTTTTTTATTATTAGTTGTTCAAAACATTACAAAGCTCTTGACATATCATATTTCTTACATTTGATTCAAGTGGGTTATGAACTCCCAATTTTCCCCCCCATATATAGATTGCAGAATCACATCAGTTACACATCCATGTTTTTACATACTGCCATACTAATATCTGTTGTATTCTGCTGCCTTTCCTATCCTCTACTATCCCCCCTCCCCTCCCCTCCCCTCTTCTCTCTCTACCCCATCTACTATACTTCCTTTCTCTCCCTTGTTTTTTTTCCACTTTCCCCTCACTTCCTCTTATATGTAATTTTGTATAACAATGAGGGTCTCCTTCCATTTCCATGCAATTTCCCTTCTCTCTCCCTTTCCCTCCCACCTCATGTCTCTGTTTAATGTTAATCTTCTTCTCCTGCTCTTCCTCCCTGCTCTGTTCTTAGTTGCTCTCCTTATATCAAAGATGACATTTGGCATTTGTTTTTTAGGGTTTGGCTAGCTTCACTTAGCATAATCAGCCTAAAATTTTTAAAAAACTATTAAAAAAAAAAAAAAGCAAAACAGTCAATCCTTCTTTCCATCCTGTGCAAAAATAAAAACAACCAGAAAAAAGCGAGGGGGGCATATAAAAAGATTAAAAATAATAATTGAAGGGAAAAGCACTCAAATACATACATAATACAATATACAACATTTATTAATAAAAGAATGTAGAGCCAGCATGGTGGGGAACGCCTATAATCCCAGTGACTCAGGAGGCTGAGACAGGAGTTCAAAGCCAATGTCAGCAACTCAGTGAGGCCCTAAGAAACTCAGAAAGACCTTGTCTCTAAATAAGAGTGTGTGTGTGTATATATATATATATGTATATATATATATACATATATATATACATCCCTGTCTCCACATGTATATGTAAGTATGTATGTATATTTAAGTATGTGTGAAGATAAGGTATATAGCAATTACAGAATATACATTTTTCATCAAACCCATGAGAAATATTTATAAAATAAGCATATTTTAACACATTTCAAAGAATTTATGTCATCTGGACCAGGGGTTAAGAAACTTCTTCTGTAAAGGGTCAAATAGTAAATAGCTTTGCAGGTCAATGGTCTCCATTGCAACCCTCAACGCTGTCACTCTATAGCTCAAAAGCACATACAGACAATGCATAAGCAAATACCACACGGCTGTGGTCCAATAAAACTTTGTTTAGATGTGCAAATTTGAATTTTACATAATTCCCACATACCTAAAAGTATTATGCTTCTTTTGTGCTTTTCGTCCATTTAAAATGTGCCAACTATTCTTAGCTTGCCAGCTATGAAAAACCAGGTAGTAGGCTGAGTTCAGCTCATAGGCAGTAAGTAGTTCACTGACCTCTAATTTAGACTCATCTCTGTTTTCAAGGCAATAGAGTTAGAAATCAATAGCAGAATAATTTTTTAAAGGTTTAAGTTTAAAATTAACTTAAATTTTAAATGACAGTACATTTCTAAAGATTGATTTAATTAATTTCTAAAGATTAATTTAAATAGGGATCTACAAAGACCTTCAAATAAATCATGAATCAAAAAATAAAACATAATTAAAATTTAAATAATACTTAGAATTTCAAGAAAGAGAAATATATTTTGGCATATTCAGATAATGAAATATTCTATTGCAGTGAACACAAGGTAGCAACCACTCTGTTCGTCTGCATAAATTACTCTTATATGAGAAAAGTCACAGAAGATTATGTACAATCAGATATGCCTTTTACAAAGCTCAAAACTAAATGGCATGTTATTTAGGAGCATGAATATTTGTTAATAATTTGCTTGTAAATAAAAGAATGTTTATCATAAAACTGAGAGTAGTGGTTACTTCTGTGTTGCAAAGAGGGGTGGAATAAGGAGACAAACATGTATAATTTGTAGTTGTAGTGTAAGGTGAGTTGAAGTTATTTGTGGGGTGTTCATCTTAATTACTATCCTTGTTCCTGCAGAGGAAAAGGTTGTGAAATTGCATACAGTAGGGAGGAACATAATGCAGGGAGACAGTTACTTGCTAGGGAAGGGATGGAAAAAATGAGACAAATTACAGAACACAGACAGGTAATTGCTGCTCTGATTTGTGTGAAAGTGATCCATTATATCCTCTTATTTATCTGGACTGGGGTCATCAGAATGCCTCTTTGCCTTATCTGTGACCTTTGAATAACTGATAAGATAAAATATATCCTCCAGGCTTTCTCAACTGGACCACAGGTAATCTGTTTCTAACCTTAAATGTGGAAGTTTACTTTTATGACAAGGTTTATTTACACTGGAAATTTGAATGCTTCTGTATAATTGAAGGAAATTTAATTTTTGAATCTAAGAGTCATTGATTCACAAAATAGCAATATCAGAATGTTCTTTAAAATGCAAAAGAGACAGCATCTGTTTTATCTTTTTGAGATAAAGGTGCTGCTTAATCCACAGAACTGCAAAGTTACCACTTGAAAACAGCACTTATCTCATTATTTACATCTTTTTCTAATCAAATCTAGATCCACCTTGTCTCTGAGCAAGAAAGCAGGTGAGCATCAATAATAGTAACAGTGAAGAAAGGAACTTAAAACATTTTTGTATTTTAAGTGATAGTATGACCATAAAATGGAATTCTACCTCACAATTTAAAAGAATGACATGGAACCATTAACTGCCTATTTGGATGAAGAGCAAGATATATAGTTGTGAAGTGAGGAAAATATAGGCATGTTGCAATAACATGTGTGGCATAAATTACTTATGTAAAAAAGAGTAACAGCTAGAAAAACATAAGCCAACATTTTAGAAGTATTCTTTGGTGGGGAAAGGATGCAAGTGTAAATTGGGAGCTACTTTCATTATTTCAGTTAATAATATATTTCTATAATATTTGAGTTTGCGACTATAACAGACAATTTTTTGTAGCAGAGAAAATTTAGCATAGTAATATTTTATTAACCATTGTGCATTCTGCATATTTCATTCTTTACTCCTGCTGGTTTCTAGATTCTTAAAATTTATATTCCTAATACCTAAAATTGTTTTTTTTTTTTTTTGTATCTTTAGGTTTGCTAAGCTAGAGTAACTTTTAAGCTATTTAACAATTCCCCTTGGGTAACACACATTGGTATTGCAAACACAAACTCTGCTTCCTTTAGTTGGCACCCAAACTTTCTTCTTCTTGACAGCAGAATCCTCAAGGGGAGGAAATAAAACAAAACAAAATGAAACTTCTATTACAAATTTGGAACATTTTAAAATGTAAATTCAATCTTTGAGTAGCTAACCTCACTCAGGTAGCTTCAACAACCTTAAAAGTAATTTTCCTGATCAAAGTGTAGAAGCCTAAATTTTGGCAGGGCAAAAGCAAATATATCATACACACAGACAACCAAAATCTCCAAAGGATACTGAAAACACTTGTTGACTTTCCAAATATACTAAACATTTCTCATCCCTTTAATGAGCACTTTTTCTTTTTAGTTGTAAATGGATCTTTTATTTAATTTATTTATTTATGTGCGGTACTGAGGATCAAACCCAGGGCCTCACACATGCCAGGCAAGTGTTCTACCACTGAGCCACAACTCCAGCTCCTTTAATGAGCACTTTTAAAATGCAACACTTTTAAAGCATTTTCCATACTTACTTATCTTCTTAACCACATTCATGTTTGGGGCATTCATGACTGTACTGCATAGGTACACAGACTTTCCATCCAAACTGCTTTAATTTTGTAAAGGCAATGTGTTGCTTAGAACATATATTCATCACATCTCCAGCAGGGTCTGTAATGAACACATTATTTCTACAGCAAAACACATCCCCACAAATTAGAATGAAGTTCACAGGCAGCCTCACATCAGTTCAGATCAGATTTGCTGACAAACTAGTGCAAGTGAAATTAGTTTTGCCATCAGATGGAATTTGAAAGTAAACAAACAAAACAACAATAACATTTTAAAAACTTATGAGTCTTTTGATTTGACATTTCAGAAAAGTCTGTGCCGCTGTGTAGTAGAATCTAAGTGGACAATTTAATTGTTTGCCTAGATCTAGAAGCCCTCAACTCTGTCACTTTTAAAATGTTCAACACCGGGGGACCGGAAGATGGCAGCCAAGGGAGTGCAACACACCAGTACGCTGCGCCACTGTGTGGGAGAAACACGAGGTGAAATGGCTGAAGGCTACCTTGGTGGGAATCCCCAGTGAAATTGAAGTGCTCCAGAATCTAGAGGTCAAAATTCCAGCGCGTGGGATTCGGCTGCAGGGGCTTGGTAGCGGGCGATTTCTCCGCACGGAGCGAAGCAGTACTTGGTCGGCGGACCGCCCCGTGGTTGGAGTCTGGGACGCGCCCGAGTTAATTAGCCGCGAGGTACCAGAGCGGGATTACAGCGAAGCGGATTCTGCAGGCTCCTGCCAGTGGCACACTAGCCGCGCTGAGTGCTGAATTCCAGCTTTGAAATAGAGGAGAGAATCGGTCCAGTTCGTTTCCCGACACCGGTCGGAACACACAGGAGAACTGCAGCCGCCATCATGGAGAGCTGACGCAATCATCCCTGTTTTCTACTGATCTCAGCTCATTCAACTACAGAACAGGTGATTCCAGGCTGGTATTTGCCTGGTCGCGCAGACAGATCGCTCAGGCTCGGGATTGGAAACTCTGAGGAGAATACTCTTCAGGCCTCACCCCTGGCAAGGCGGGCGCCGGGCTTTGAGCGGCCAGATTCTAGTTCCCCGGGTTGCTTTGGCCCAGGGCGGGAGATCCTTCTTGGCCCGGGGCTACGGATCCCGCGGCAACTGTGTCTTTGACCCTGCCCCTGTCTGAGCGTACACTGAGCTGGGAGAGGTCTGAGCTGCCAGGCCCGGGCGGGGGCCGCCTGGGCCTGAGGCTGGGGTACCTCTGTGGAGCCTGCTCCGAGCAGAGTGTGGCAGGGATCGGAGAGGCTGGGTTCTGGCCCTCGTGGCTGCTTGAGCCCAGGGCCGCGGAGCCTGCGGGGACCGCGAGCTGAGGCCAGCCACAAGTGAAACTTGCGACGAGGGGCAGCGGGACTCTGTCTCCTGGAACAGTTTTGACCCGGAGCTGGAGAGCCCGCGGGAAGTGCGTCTTAGACTCTGCTCCAAGGGGAGCGTACACCGAGCAGGGAGAGTTTGGTGCGGCCAGGCTTGGGCACCTAGCAGGGAGAGTCTGGTGCGGCCAGGCTTGGGCTCCCGGGGCGGCTCTGGCCTGGGTTTGGGGAACACGCGGCGGTTGCCCTGAGGAGCCTGCTCCTAGCAGAAAGTGGCGGGGATCGGAGAGACCGGCTCCTGGCTCCCGAAGCGGCTCTGGCTCAGGGTTAGGGATCCTACAGGGACTGCTTCTTGGTCCGGGTCCTGCTGGGTACTGCGGGGGCCTGGAGGGCAGAGTGGAGCTGCCTCCTGTGCCCAGAGCAGGCTAAGGGTCCCGCCGGTGTGGTATCGCGACACCCCAACTGCAGCTGGGGCCGAGGAGAGTAGCTGCCCACGCCTGGAACAGGACCAGCGACCCGACGGCAGGGTAGCCAAGTCAACCCACTTGGAGTAGAGGCCGTGAAGAGCTGCTGTCTGACCCTGCAAGGTAGGCAGTCCTGCGTCCCACTGGCAGGACAGGCTCGGCAGCCGGCCACTGTAGTGGACGAGTAGCATCGAGGCAGTCACGTCACACTGGTTGGAGTGGGGGTTGAACAGAGCCGCCGCCAGCATCCGGAAGGAGCCCAGAGACCCGTTGGAGAGGCAGTTAGGTATCCCCACTGGGAGTGGGGGTTGAGCAGAACTGCAGCCCAGGCCCGCAGGGTGGGCAGATCTGAGACCCACCGGCGGAACAGGCTTGGAGGCCGACCAGCGTGGTAGACACGTCACATCAATTGGAGTAGGGGTGGAGAAGAGCTGCTGCCCACGTCCGGATCAGGACCAACGATCCGAGGACGTGGTAGGAACGTCACCGCAATTGGAGTGGGGGCAGAGTAGAGCAGCCACCCGTGCCCGCAGGGCGGGCAGACCTACGACCAACCAGCGTAGTATATAGATCACCCTGATTAGAGGAGGATCACAGCCACTACCCGCCCTACAAGAGAGATATCCCAAATATACAAGAACAACAAAAATAAACAGGGGGAAAAATTTCAAAAACACAACAGTTTCACGAAGCAGAAAGAAACGCAAGCAACATGAAAAGACAAGGAAAGAAAGGACCACAAGCAATGCAGGTCAACTCAACCCTAGAAGAGGTAATAGCTGCAACAGATGGAATGTCAGATAAAGAGTTCAGGATATACATACTTCAGATGATCTGGACTCTCAAGGAAGACATGAGACAGCAAAATCAGACAATGAAAGATCACATTGACAAGGAACTACAGAAACAAATCCAGGAAGTAAAAGATCAATTTCACAGGGAGCTAGAAGTAATAAAGAACAAACAAATAGAAATCCTAGAAATGCAGGAAGCAATAAACCAACTTAAAACCTCAATTGACAATACTACCAGCAGAATAGATCACTTAGAAGATAGAACATCAGACAATGAAGACAAAGTATTTCAACTTGAGAAGAACATAGACAGTTCAGCAAGACTGCTAAGAAACCATGAGCAGAACATCCAAGAGATATGGGATAACATTAAAAGGCCAAACTTAAGAGTCATTGGGATACAAGAGGGCACAGAGCTCCAAACCAGAGGAATGAACAATCTATTCAATGAAATAATACGAGAAAACTTCCCAGACTTGAAGAATGAAACAGAATCCCATATCCTAGAAGCCTACAGGACGCCAAAAGTGCAAAATCATAAGAGATCCACACCTAGACACATTATAATGAAGATGCCAAACATACAGAATAAGGAGAGAATTTTAAAAGCTACAAGAGAAAGAAAGCAGATTACATTTAGGGGCAAACCAATCAGGATAACAGCTGATCTCTCAACACAGACTCTGAAAGCTAGAAGATCCTGGAATAACATATTTCAAACACTGAAAGAAAATGGGCTCCAACCAAGAATCGTGTATCCGGCGAAATTAAGCTTCAGGATGGAAGATGAAATTAAAACCTTTCACGATAAACAAAAGTTAAAAGAATTCGCAGCTAGAAAACCATCTCTTCAAAAAATCCTTGGCAAAACATTACAGGAAGAGGAAACTGAAAATAACATTGAAAACCATCAGTGGGAGGTAGGACAGTAAAGGGGGGAAAGTAACTAAAGAGGAAAACTAATCAGGTTTAGTAACATAAATAAACAAATATGACTGGAGGAACAAACCTAATCTCAATAATAACCCTAAATGTTAATGGCTTAAACTCACCAATTAAGAGACACAGGCTAGTCGAATGGATCACAAAACAAGATCCAACAATATGTTGCCTACAGGAGACGTATTTGATAGGAAAAGATATACATAGACTGAAGGTGAAAGGCTGGGAAAAATCATTCCACTCATATGGACTGCGGAAACAAGCAGGAGTGTCCATACTCATATCAAACAAAATAGATTTCAAGCCAAAATTAATCAAAAAGGATAAAGAGGGACACTGCATACTGCTCAAGGGAACCACCAACAAGACATAACAATCATAAATATATATGCCCCAAACAATGGTGCACCTACGTTCATCAAGCAAACTCTTCTCAAGTACAAGAGTCTAATAGACCACCATACAATAATCATGGGAGACTTCAACACACCTCTCTCACCACTGGACAGATCTTCCAAACAAAAGTTAAATAAGGAAACTATAGAACTCAACAACACAATTAACAACCTAGACTTAATTGACATATATAGAATATACCACCCAACATCAAGTAGTTACACATTTTTCTCAGCAGCACATGGATCCTTCACAAAAACAGATCATATATTATGTCACAGGGCAACTCTTAGACAATATAAAGGAGTAGAAATAATACTCAATAAAATTCTGGCGAATCGGATTCAAAAACATATCAAAAAAATTATACACCATGATCAAGTAGGATTCATCCCTGGGATGCAAGGCTGGTTCAATATACGGAAATCAATAAATGTTATTCACCACATCAATAGACTTAAAAATAAGAACCATATGATCATCTCGATAGATGCAGAAAAGGCATTCGACAAAGTACAGCATCCCTTTATGTTCAAAACTCTAGAAAAATTAGGGATAACAGGATCATTCCTCAACATTGTTAAAGCAATCTATGATAAGCCACAGGCCAGCATCATCCTGAATGGAGAAAAATTGAAGGCATTCCCTCTAAGATCTGGTACAAGACAGGGATGCCCTCTCTCACCACTTCTGTTCAACATAGTCCTCGAAACACTGGCCAGAGCAATTAGACAGACGAAAGAAATTAAAGGCATAAAAATAGGAAAAGAAGAACTTAAATTATCACTATTTGCAGACGATATGATTCTATACCTAACAGACCCAAAAGGGTCTACAAAGAAACTATTAGAGTTAATAAATGAATTCAGCAAAGTGGCGGGATATAAAATCAACACGCATAAATCAAATGCATTCCTGTATATCAGCAACAAATCCTCTGAAACGGAAATGAGGACAACTACTCCATTCACAATATCCCCCCAAAAAATAAAATACCTGGGAATCAATCTAACAAAAGAGGTGAAAGACCTATACAATGAAAACTACAGAACCCTAAAAAGAGACATAGAAGAAGACCTCAGAAGATGGAAAAATATACCCTGCTCATGGATAGGCAGAACTAACATCATCAAAATGGCGATATTACCAAAAGTTCTCTATAAGTTCAATGCTATCCCAATCAAAATCCCAACAGCATTTCTTGTAGAAATAGATAAAACAATCAGGAAATTCATATGGAATAATAAAAGACCCAGAATAGCAAAAACAATGCTAAGCAGGAAGTGTGAATCAGGCGGTATAGCGATACCAGACTTCAAACTATACTACAGAGCAATAGTAACAAAAACAGCATGGTACTGGTACCAAAACAGGCGAGTGGACCAATGGTACAGAATAGAAGACACAGTAACCAATCCGCAAAACTACAACTATCTTATATTTGATGAAGGGGCTAAAAGCATGCAATGGAGGAAGGATAGCATCTTCAACAAATGGTGCTGGGAAAACTGGAAATCCATATGCAACAAAATGAAACTGAATCCCTTTCTCTTGCCATGCACAAAAGTTAACTCAAAATGGATCAAGGAGCTCGATATTAAATCAGAGACACGGCGTCTGATAGAAGAAAAATTCGGCTATGATCTACATACTGTGGGGTCAGGCCCCAAATTCCTCAATAGGACACCCATAGCGCAAGAGTTAACAACCAGAATCAACAAATGGGACTTACTCAAACTAAGAAGTTTTCTCTCAACAAAAGAAACAATAAGAGAGATAAACAGGGAGCCTACATCCTGGGAACAAATCTTTACCCCACACACTTCAGATAGAGCCCTAATATCCAGAGTATACAAAGAACTCAAAAAATTAGACAATAAGATAACAAATAACCCAATCAACAAATGGGCCAAGGACCTGAACAGACACTTCTCAGAGGAGGACATACAATCAATCAACAAGTATATGAAAAAATGCTCACCATCTCTAGCAGTCAGAGAAATGCAAATCAAAACCACCCTAAGATACCATCTCACTCCAGTAAGATTGGCAGCCATTAAGAAATCCAACAACAACAAGTGCTGGCGAGGATGCGGGGAAATGGGTACACTTGTTCATTGTTGGTGGGACTGCAAAATGGTGCAGCCAATTTGGAAAGCAGTATGGAGATTTCTTGGAAAGTTGGGAATGGAACCACCATTTGACCCAGCTATTCCCCTCCTCGGTCTATTCCCTAAAGACCTAACAAGAGCATGCTACAGGGACACTGCTATATCGATGTTCATAGCAGCACAATTCACGATAGCAAGATTGTGGAACCAACCTAGAAGCCCTTCAATAGATGAATGGATTAAAAAATGTGGCATTTATACACAATGGAGTATTACTCTGCAATAAGAAATGACAAAATCATAGAATTTGGAGGAAAATGGATGGCATTAGAGCAGATTATGCTAAGTGAAGCTAGCCAATCCTTAAAAAACAAATGTCAAATGTCTTCTTTGATATAAGGGGAGTAACCAAGGACAGGGTAGAGACGAAGAGCTGGAGAAGAAGAATAACATTAAACAGGGATGATAGGCGGGAGGGAAAGTGAGAGTTAAGGGAAATTGCATGGAACTGGAAGGTGAGCCTCAGGGTTATACACAATTACATATAAGAGGAAAGGAGGAGTAGGAGAAAAATTATATAAGTGGAAGAAACAATTTATAATATAGGGGATGGAGAGAGAGTAGGGGAGGGGAGGGGAGGGGAGGGGAGAGGGGACAGTGGAGAATGGGATAGACAGCAGAATACATCAGTCACTAGAAAGGCAATTTGTAATTCAATGGAAATGTAACTGATGTGACACAGCAATCTGTATACGGGGTAAAAATGGGAGTTCATAACCCACTTGAATCAATCTGTGAAATATGGTATAATAAGAACTATGTAATGTTTTGAACAACCAACAATAAAATAATTAAAAAAAAAATGTTCAACACCTGCTTCTTGAAATCTTTCTGCTTCTTTGGTGCCATCAGGAACCCTTCCATCCATTTTGTTGCCGAGAATTCCTTTACCAACTTTTCTGCACTGATAACTTTTTACTTCTAATCTTCTGTGGCTTAAAAAATTGAGATGACAAAATCATCATAATCATGTATGAAGTTAGAATATGTAGGGTTTACATAAAGAGCCCAAAAGTTTTATACGTTAAGCTATGTAAATTCTGTTCACATTCATGATAATATATTATTCAACAACTTCAGAGTCTTTCTGTTTGTTTGCTAATGACTCTAGCTTGTATTCACAGTTTTGAGATTCTTTGAAAAAAATAGCTCCAAATTTCTGCTCTAAAAGAGAGAGAGAAAAATACATTGTTTTACTAATGCCTGCTAATTTCAAGGAATTGAAGCCATGTTGTTTTAATATATGCACATATGACATTTGGTCATATGAAAATAAACTAAGATCTAAAGCTTATTCATCCTTACACAAAAAGGGGTTACGTCAATAAGGAAGTATTTATAAAACTTTAAAAGTTCAATCTCAGGGTGGCATTTGTAAACGCACATGGTCAATTGACAATATTTTTCTTCTCTGCTCAACCTGCAAGTTCTGACTCCACACTTGCCTTTGTCCCCACTTATTTGTGCTCTCAGCATGAACCTTCCCAGAGCTCCAATATGTAGCACCCTTGGGTGGCACTGCTCACACAGGTCACATTGACCAGTGCCACAAAGAAGAAATCTGAAAGGATTAGAGAGTCAGGACGGGAAGTCAGCACAGGTGTGTCCATTGATCCAATGGCAGTAGCCGAAGCTGGTAAAACATGAATACACAGTGCTGAGTGCAACACACGGAAGGCCTAACCCGGAATTCTGAGAGCAGTGAGAACTCAGTGACCCAATCAGTTGACACAAGTATTTTCTTATGCATCTTAAGACCTCTGACTCACCCATTCAGCAAAGGTCCAGGCACCTGCCAAGCGCAGGGATAGACCTTAAGGATACAAAAAAAGAGAACAAGATGATCCTCACCCTTCAGGGCTTGAGTTTCCCAATTAGACATAAACAATAGCAACCATATACCATGTTGCAACAGTACTGTGTAACATCAGGCACCATTTGAGCACTAAGAAATAGGTACCAGTCTCTGCTGTGCAAAACCAGGAGTGACCTCACAGGGACTCGCTCTGCTACCTTCCAACCGAGTGCCTTCCAACTTCCATGCTGTTTCTAGAGTTCTCTGGTACCTTCCACAGCACAGCCTTAGCACTTGAAGCTCCCTTGTCTTGGTTTGCCCTTCCTCTTCCAGAGAGCTAGAGCTCATTCCCTCATTTCATTCAGATTTCAGATGTAACACTACATCATCAGAAAAGATTTCTCTGACCAACTGCCCTATTTAAACTGTATTTCCATCCACCTACATATTCTCTCTCTCTCTCTCTCTCTCTCTCTCTCTCTCTCTCTCTCTCTCTCTCTTTCTCTTCCCCCACTCTCTGCCTTTCTATCTCCCTATTATATCACATTGTCTTTTTTTTCCCACAACACTTATCACAATCTGAACATCTGGTTTAATAATTTATTCTGTTTTCTGTGAGAATAAGGATTTTTCAGTTTTGTTTATTGCTGTATCTACATTGTTGAGCAGAATTGAATGAAAGAAGGAATGAATGAGTAGAAATTTGAGCTGAGTTATAAAAAACACACGTAGCAGTTTGTCAAGGGAGTGGGGAGTGGGTAGGGACGGACACAGAAGATAACTAGGCACCAGGATAATCAAAGGGAGTCAAGGTACCTTGGAAGGAATTTAGAGAGAGAAATAAAATGATCTGTGCCTGGCCCGTGGCTGATTTACATGAAATGTTATTAAGTAGATAAGCAAGTGAAAAAAATGATTGAATTAATGATCAGGGTTGTTCTTGAGAAAGTGTATGAAGATAGACTGAAGGAATGGAAGATAGAGTGGAGACAACTTTGAAGGCTGGTCTTCTATAAAGAGAAAAACTACCAAGGCATGACCTGGGAAGGTGGGAATAGAGAAAGCACCTGTAAAGAAGAAGCAGAATTGCCAACTGTGGAATGTGCAGCAGTGGATGAGGGAAGAGATCCTGATCAGGGATCCTGGGTGGGTGGCAGTGCCATGGACTGCAGAGTCAGATCAGGTTTGGTGACTCAAGGCTGCAGTGGGGAGATAATCCACCCATGTGGGACATTTGGGGATGGAAGTTTGTAATAACTGGAGACAATTTATAGATAGTCAGAAGTATAGACCTAGGAGTACAGTCAAGACAAAACTCAGATCTGCCAGAATCACACAGATGCCTTCATCTTCAGGATTAGACGGTAAAATAAGAAGACAAAATGTAAGAACTATTTAAGAGACCAAGAGGCAGAGAGAGGAAGAGGAGTCTACATGGAAAACTGAGAATCAACTGAGAGGTTGATAAGAGGAAAACAAAGTGTAAGAACCCGTGAGAACACGTCTGTGCTATCTCGCTTGCTATGGTAACACCAGTGTCCTGATAGCTCATAGTAGAGACTCAAATTTTGCGGGGGTTGGGGACAAAACCTAAGGGAAGAAGGAAAGAGAGGGATCGAAGAAAGGTTGGAATTGGTCAACAGTAATACTACAACAGCATCAAGAAAGATAAAAATAGCTACGAATTCAAAATGTATTTTATTGGGGAATTATAACACATCAGACACTGTTAGAAGCTGTTTACATGGCTTCACTTACTAAATTCAAAAAATAGCCCTGTAAAGTAGGGATGCTTATTATACCATTCTCACTTTATAAATGACAAAATGAGGCACAGAAAGGGATTTTTGCCCACAGTTACCCAGGAAGTCAATGAAAGAAGCAAGATTCAAAGTCCAGCCATGATGCTCCAAAACCATGTGTGCACAGAAGGAAGAGCCACTTTGCCAGGGACTACAGGGAGGGTAATGGGCAGGAGTGGCAGCTCTGTGGCCTGGGAAGATGCAAGGGAAGGTGAGGAAGTACAGAGGCGCAAGGCAGGCTGCAGCCACAGAAAGTGTGGCTGGAAGAGAAAAAGGGAGTAGTAGCTGGAAGGGAGCAGAGGAGTGACAGAAGCCGTTTTGTATTTCTAATGAGCAAGTCTGGAGCATGTGGACTCATAGGTTCTGTTTACATCACACTCTAGAATTGCTAAGGAAAAAACGAGGGGGTTGGATAAAAAGACATGTGGGTTCCTTCCAGCTCTGATTCTAGTATTCCACAACTTTGATTTTTTTTTCTCAGTGAAGCCAGATGGAAGATTTTGCCTGATAAAATGAGTTGAAAAAAATTATTTAATACACTTTCAAAGAGGCATTTAAATAGAAACCTAAGAGCCTATCGATTCTAATTTCCTATAGCTCATGAACTTTTAATGATTTACCATTTTTTGTTTGTGGCATTTGGGGGGCAAGTTCCTGGGAATTGAACTCAGGGGCGTTCGACTACTGAGCCACATCCCCAGCCCTATTTTCTTTGTATTTTATTTAGAGAAAGGGTCTCACTGAGTTGCTTAGCACCTCACTATTGCTGAGGCTGGCTTTGAACTCACAATCCTCCTGCCTCAACCTCTCGAGCCGCTGGGATTACAGGCATGCACCACTGCGCCTGGTAGCATTTTTTAATCCTTAAAAAAAAAAATCTAGTCTGGTCATTCTGACAATATTAATTCTGCCTATCCAAGAACAAGGGAGATCTTTCCATCTTCTGAGGTCTTTTTTTTTTTGCTGGTGAGACTACAAAATGGTGCAACCAATCTGGAAAGCAGTATAGAGATTCCTTGGAAAACTTGGAATGGAACCATCATTTGACCCAGCTATCCCACTCCGTGGTTTATACCCAAAGGACTTAAAACAGCAAATAGCAAACTATAGTGACGCAGTCACATCAATGTTTATAGTAGCACAATTCACAATAGTTAATTGTGAAACCAACCTAAACGCCCTTCAGTAGATGAATGGATAAAGAAACTGTGGTATATATACACAATGGAATGTTACTCAGCATTAAAAGAGAATGAAGTCATGGCATTTGCAGATAAATGGATAGAATTGGAATGCTAAGTGAAGTAAGCCAATCCCAAAAAACCAAAGGTTTTCTCTGATAAGTGGATGATGATCCATAAAGGAGGTTGGGGGGAGCATGGGAGGAATGGAGGAACTTCAGATAGGAAAAAGAGGAGGGAGGGGAAAAGGAGGCAGCTCCTCCCACCTCCACAGTTACCCAGGAAGTCAATGAGAGAAGTGAGACTCCAAGTTCAGCCATGATGCTCCAAAATGGGGGATAGGAAAGATGGTGGAATGAGATGGACATCATTACCCTAAGTACGTGTATGAAGACACGAATGGTGTGACTCTACTTTGTGTACAACCAGAGAAGTGAAAAATTGTGCTGTATATGTGTACTATGAATTGAAATTCATTCTTCTGTCCTGTATAACAAATTCGAATAAATAAATAAATTTAATTTTTTTTAAATCTAGGGCTGGAGATCTAGCTCAGTTGGTACAGTGCTTGCCTCACTAGCACAAGGCTCTGGTTTCAATCCTCAGCATCACCAAAAGAACAAAAAAATCTAAAGTTTAATATCTTTAGATTTGGCCTAATTACTTTCCAAAGTCAGTAAAGAAGGAAGGCATCTGGATTTATATTCTTTTTCTCCATTGTCTTTTCCCATTTGTACTCTGCCCCACCTTCCTCAAGGAGGGGTCAGGGAAGCAGTACAGACATTAAAAGAAAAGCCATAAGGTTTCAACTCTCACAAAGTGTCCTACACTAATATAATCACTAGGGTTTCTTGCAATTCTCTCTCTACTGTCTCTTGAAATACATTAGCTTTTCTTCCAACCTGGAATCTTTTCTATAATTATGCCAAACTTCTTTCCTCTTCCTTCTGGAAACATGTGAAATGGATGTATATCAGTCCCAGAAATTATACCACGACTTTGTTTTACCTCTACACCACAACACAAAATTTTCTCCCAGCACATTTTCTTCAGTTGCATCTATTCCTATTTTTTGGGTATTCTTTTGCTCTTTTATATTTCCAGCTGTTCCTTTTCCTATCTGCAAAATGTCAGTTTGCCACTATTCTTTAGTAGGGCTGAAAAATGGGGCAAGATGGGCTGCAAAATGTAGAATTCATTTTTTTTTCCCGTGTTGAGGATTTATTTTCATACTTACCAAAACTGGTATATACCCAATTTTGGAAATTCACAACACTTCAAAATAAAGTTATAGTCATGTCTCAAAAGGAATTAGAAAGCTATCCACTTAGCAAATCTTTGCTCCTTGCTCATTTCTATTCTGGGCAGTTCTCCATGCAATGGATGAATAGCATTATCTCTTAGACAAATGCAAATAATCTTCATAGAGAGATCTTTATTTTCCTCTCTAAAGTATGCTATCTTTCTTTCTCACAATTCCCTGGAGCAGGGTGATAATTAAAGTGTTTCAGATTCAAAGGCATCCTCTCTAAAATTCCTGATGAGCTAGTTTTAGACAAGAATGAGAGTAAACAGAAGTGGCAATGATATCATAATTGGATCAGGTTATAAAGCTAATAAGAAGTTGAAAATAAGATGTATCATCTGTTTAGTATCAATAATTGACTCTATTCACATTTTCCCTGACACATGTGAATCCAAACCCCAGATTCATATTGGTAGTTATTTTGGCAGGCATATGTACCAAGCTGAGATGAACAGAGCACAAATAGAGAATCTGTCAATGCTGTAGTCTATACCAGGATAGCACCTCATTATTAAGAGAACTAAAACATCATGTGCCAGCAGGCAACACTTATCTCGAAATAGAAGAAGTCTCAATATCTTTAAATCCAAATAAGGATTGCACCCTTTATCTTTACAGGTTGTGCTTCTGAAACTGTAAACTATTTCTCAGCAGTGATTTGGAACAACCTAACTACTTTTCTATTTAGTTGAGCAACATTCTCAAATACGGACAACGTTGATTATTCTAAACCAAATTAATCAACATAATCAAGTAAGTGTCCCTCCATTTCACTCTTGGGAAAAAATTATTTTTTATGTTAATTGTTTTAAAAAAGTCATTCTCATGTTCTTTTTTTCCCCCTTATTTCTGGTTTTTTTTTTTCTTGGTTTAAAAATGCTGAAATTCTAATTTTTAAACCAGGAAAATGTTCCATTGGAAAAGTTTCCAATTTCCAGGAAATTTGTTCTGTCAAATATGGGATAATTTAGGTTATAGATTAAAACAATTAAGCTAGGCATGGTGGCACTCATCTGTAACCTGAGGGCCTTGGGAGGCTGAGGTAGGAAGATTGCAAGTTCAAAGTCAGCCTCAGAAACTTAGCAGGCGCTAAGCAACTTTAGTGAGACCCTGTCTCAAAAAAAAGAGAAATGGGTTGGGGATGTGACAGTGGTTAAGTACCCTGGGTTCAATCACTAGTACCAAAATAATAATAATAATAATAATTAATTAATTAATTAACAAATATCCAATGTAAACACTTTACATTTCTTAAAATTTTGTATTTAAGCCAGGCACTGGAGTGTGTGCCTATTATACCAGCTACTGCAGGAAGATCACTGAGCCCAGGAGTTCCAGACCAGTTCCAGACAGCAAGACCCTGTCTTAATAGCAGCAACAAAATTTCTCTGTTTGTACAGAGACAAAAAAGACCCTGAAATATGTGATTTTTCCTATTTAAAAGTTAAAATTGTCTGCATTTGAGAATAATCCATCTGTAAAAGGAAATTTTTCACTAAATGAATTTTGAATGGATCTATTTTCTGTAATCCTGGGGCACAATAGTTTTTTGACAAGACTTGTTTCCTAGAGCTTCTGAGCCCCTTTCCAAATCATCAGGAGCAAGAATATTCCGTTTACTTATTCTGAACAAAAAAGCTAGAAAGACTCTCAGGCTGCTCTACCCTCTCCTGACCTCCTGTCCTTCCCCACTCTTAGCTCTCAGGAATCTTGCCAAAGATTACTGATTGGTTTTAATCCAACTCCAACTTTTTAAGTGAGGGTTTGTAAGGGCAACCTAGACTTTTAAAATTTTTCTTTCTTGCTTTATAAAACAGAAGATAAAAAGATTATTATAAAATATTGACTTTCAAACACCTTCATGGCCTCTGCCATGCTTTTACTGGCAGAGTCCCCAAGAGCACTGTGGTCCCAAGGCCGGTGAAGAGATGGAGTGTTATTTCTGAAAAGGATTTGGACCATATGCAATACATGTTTTCCCGCCACAGTGGAAAACATCTGTTTTGCTAATGGATTGGGTTCTACTTGCCAGAATAACTTTCCAGATGTTTTGAAAGCTCTAAACAACTGAATCCTTTCTGATCTGCTCTGGCTCAAAAGTTGATTTGCTAAGAAAACATGTAAGTCTGTGACATAAATAAAAACAATACTATTTATCTTAACATGTCCATAATATCTAAATATTTTAGACATGGCCTTGAATCAATGCCATTCCGAGGTTGTTTTTCTTTCTAAAATATGCATACAGACATGTATGTATACACATAGTTTCTTGGGAGGGATAATAGTGTGAGTAGAAAATTATTCCCAATCTTCTCAATGTAAATAACTGCTACTGGTAGACACTTCCTGCTTCTTGTCATTTCCCCAGCTTTTTCTTTTTATTTATTTATTTGTTTGTTTGTTTGTTTATTTATTTTTATGGTGCTGGGGATTGAACCCAGGGCCTTGTGCATTTGAGGTAAGCACTCTACCAACTGAGCTATATCCCCAGCCCCTACCCAGCTTTTTCAGTGGCTTAAATTAAATGATACCCCCAAGCTTGGCATGGTGGCACACACCTGTAATCCCAGTGGCTCAGGAGGCTAAGGCAAGAAGATCATGAGTTCAAAGCCAGCCTCAGCAATTTAGCAAGGCCCTAAGCAACTTAGGGAGACCCTGTCTCTAAATAAAATATTAAAAGGGCTGGATTCAATCCCTAGTTCAAAAAAAAAAAAAAAAAGAAACACCTATATAAGAACGCCCAGTCCATATTAGATCCTCTTTAAGGATTCCAAAACAGCACGAAAAGTATATTACACATTTTTTTTCCATTCATGTTGGCATTTTTAGCTTTAATTAGAGCTATTCCCAGCTAGCTTTTGTTGCTGTTTTGTTTTTGTTATTGTTTATTTATAATTTAGAAATTCTTTTTATTTTGTTCAATTGCCAAACAACATAGTATTTCTTTTTTCTGCCTCACTATAGCTACTGATTGCACTGTCTTATTCTAATCGCGTTCAGATCAAAACCTATGTTTTTTGTTTCATTTATATTTTATTTTTCTGTTTTCCTTTTTGTTGAAGACAGAACCTAGGGCCTTGCACATGCTAGACAAGTATTCTGCCACTGAGCTACATACCTGACCCCATGTTATCTACTCAACTTTTTCCTCTTTATTTATTTATTTTTTTACAGAGTCGTTTAGCAGATCATGTTCCCAGATCCACTCTGGTCCAGAAAGGCAAGTGTTTGAAAAGGAAATTCTGAACTGAACAAAGCAAACCTATTGTGTATTGAAGTTCAGATGTATTTTTCCTTTGTAAATATTTGCCAACCTTTTGTGTATCTTTTTTCGTTTCACATAAGTTTCCAAACTTTAAGAATCTGTTAATCTGTTGTTTTAGATGCTAAAGTTGGTTTGTCCTTTCTAATAAACACACTTTTTTCATTTTTCCCCTAGAATGTAGGCTACATCATGCTTACCTTTGTATTATCAGTGTCTAAAGCAGAGAAACTGGTATGCATTCAAATATCCATTTTTGAATAAATCTAATATTTGTTTGCAGGGTGGTGTTACACCCCAGAGACTGTGCTAAGCTAATGTATCTGTATACATAAAATAGGTAGACATTTATGTTTATTTTATGTAATCTCAAGAAATTGTACAGTATTATTATTTCCATTTTACACCTGATAAAACAGAAACTCAGAGAGGTAGAGAAGTAATTTAGACAAATGTACACAAGTAGAAGTGTGTAAATTATTTATCTACAAAGATAAATAAATGGGTAACAGGAAAGATAAACATGAGCCACCCAAACTCTTTTCTCTCTCATTTTTCTCTATTGTGGCTAGGACTAATTCTTGAAATAGAATTGATATTTGCTAAATTTCTCTTTCTCCCTCAAAAACCTAACTTTGGGTGCCCCACCCTTTGACTTATCCATCCCAACCAACCCCAGAAGCTTCTACTATGGCCACCTCCCTCATCCAGGATTCATTTGCAGCTATCCTCAGTTATACCATATTCTTATTCTTGGAGCTGGGACTATAACTCAGTGGCAGAGTGCTTGCCCAGCATGTGTGAGACACTGGGTTCCATCCTCAGTACCACATTAAAAACAGTGAAAAATAAAATAAAGTTATGCTGTCCATCTACAACTACAAAAAAATATTTAAAAGTTCTTATTCTCCCTCCATCAAATATTATGTCCTGTTGCTTCAAAATATTTGATTTTTTGACTTTGGAAACTTGCTTTATAGCTGATTTTCTTCCCTAACATTGAATAGCTAGAAGAGTTTAAAGAGTTATCAGGTCATAATTTTATGGGCAAAACATCGGTGTTCGATCTTCAGCACCACATAAAAATAAATAAATAAATAAAGGTATTGTGTCCAACTACAATTAAAAAAAATTTAAAGAATCAAACTTAAATTGGACTGAATAGATACTTAGGGTAGCATATTGTCAGGAGCCTGATCATTTGTCTCCAATCAGACTTCCCTGCACTACACCAGCCTCTATTCTATTTCCTAAGAGGTATCTTAGTTGAGATACACAAATGGCCTTTTTCAATTTCTTATATAAATTTCTGTGTTAACATCAGAATCAGAACTGTATTCGATGGTAGGATCCAAAAGTGAAAAAAGTAATAAAACTACCAGCAAATTAGTTAATGTATTTTCACACACACCACAAAGGTACAGTCTTCCTTGGAAATTTTCCTCAAGAAATCTGTGCGAAATTATTTTCTCCATTTTACAATTGACAAAACAGAAACTCAGAGAAGTAGAGAAGTAATTTAGAAAATTTTACAGAGGTAGAAGTCTGTAAAGTATTTATTTACAAAGCTAAATGATTTGAAATGATTATGGTTGCATTTTGTATAGTTATGTAATTTAAATACATGGACTTAATCATTAATTCATTCAATGAATTGTTATTATCTACAGAATAGAAGGCTATTTGCAGTACAAAAAAAGAGATTACAATCCAGTAGACAATATGAATCATGTACACAAATGATTAAAAGTTAAAGCATATGAGATTATTGTCAAAGAAAAGGATAAAAATATCTGAAGATACCCAAGTGAGAAGAAGTGTGAATAAGTAGGGGGATCCGTGGTGATTTTGACATATTAATTTTTATATTTTACCTTATATTTTGCCAAGAATAATAATCAAACACATGCTATTTTTCAGGCACTGGGTAGGCAGTTTATAACATAATTAAATCAGGTAAGATTGCTTTCGAACGTATCAAAATACTCTATTGCTACTTATTTAAACATGGTTATTTAAACATGGCTATTATTAAATGTGGTTATTGAGACATGGTTATTTCACTCAAAAAGAAGTTTGGAGGCAGACATTTCAAGAATAAGAGAGGGTGTTCAACAATGTCATCAGGGAAATCGTTTCCCTACAACAGTTTTGTGATTACAAGATGGCTAGAGCACTTTTTCTAGAATCCATTATTTACACAAAAACTTCAAAAGAGCTATTCTCTTCAATGGCCTCTCTTATCTAGGAATGAAATAGTTTCCAAATGCCTCCATAAATCTGGACAGGGGTTGGTAGGGATGAAAAGCCGCAAATCTCCCATGGCATCAGTTGAGGTAGCCTGATTGGGGCAGAATGCACTTCCAAGATGGTTCACTTGCATAGCTAATGTCTTACTCACTTGGGACTACTAAGATGAAAACATCACAGACTGGGTGAGGTCTGTGTGCCAGAATGATTGGGTTCTTGATGAAGGCCCTCTTCCTAATTAACAGATGACTGTTTTCTTATATCTTCACATGCTGGAGGGAGAGGGACAGGAAAAGGAGTAGGAGAGAGAGAGACAATAAATTCTTTTCTCTTATGATGGCCCTGACCCCATCATTAGGGCTCCATGCTCATGACCTAATATTTCAAAGACTCTGTCCCCAAAAACCATCATATTGGTAATTAGAATTTCACAAAGGAATTGAGGGAGGGGACAAAAAGTTTCAGTCCATAGCAGCTAGCAAGTTGTAGTACCTATGCTGCAAACTCTACCAGGGTATGGGCTGGGAAGTTGGTTCCTTTGCACATGAGCTTCTCCCTGTGGACCTCTCCATAGATCCTCAGGCTTCCTCACAGCATGGCAGTTGGGTTCCATAAGTGAATATTCTAACAGGAGGTTGAAATTGTAAGTATCTTAAGGCTTGGCCCAGACATTGTCACAGAATCAATCCTGTTTTATTTCATTAGTTAAACACTCATGCAGACCCTGCCTAGACTTAAAAAAAAAAAAGTAGAAATACATTTCTAGTTTGTATGAGAGTAGTGTAAAAAAAGTTGTGGCCATCTTTTTTTTAATATTTATTTTTTAGGTGTAGATAGACACAACACAATACCTTTATTTTTATGTGGTGCTGAGGATCAAACCCGGGTCCCGCCCGTACGAGACGAGCACTCTACCTCCAAGCCACAATCCCAGCCCCAGAGATGGAAAAAATACTTGAGTCTATTTTCAAGGTTATCCCCATGAAAATTCTTTATTCTTTATAATATAGTACAGTTGAACCCAAAGATTACCGATTTATTATTATTATTTACAGTAGAATGCATTTTGACATATTGTACACAAATGGAGCACAACTTCTCATTCCTCAGGCTGTACATGGTGCAGAGTCACTCCAGTAATATAATCATACTTGTATATAGCGTAATAATGTCTGTCTCTTTCTACCGTCCTTCCCATCCTCAGAGCCGCATCCCTGCCCTCACTCCCCTCTACACAAACCAAAATTCCTTCATTCTTCTCTACCCTTCCTACTGGACCATGGATGAGCATCTGCTTATCAAAGAAAACATTCAGCTTTTGGTTTTTTGGATTCACTTTTTTCACTTAGAATGATATTCTCTAGTTCCATCCATTTACTTGCAAATGCCATAATTTCATTCTTCTTTAAGGGTGAGTAATATTACATTGTGTATGTGTACCATATTCTCTGTATCCATTCATCTATTGAAGGGCCTCTAGGCTGATATAGTTTAGATATTGTGAATTGAGCTGCTATAAACATTAATGTGGCTGCATACCTGTAGTATGCTGATTTTAAGTCCTTTGGGTACAGACCAAGGAGTGGGATAGCTGGGTCAAATGGTGGTTCCTTTCCAAGTTTTCTGAGGTATCTCCATTCTTCTCTCCATAGTAGTCGCACCAATTTGCAATGCCAGCTGCAATGTGTGAGTGTACCTTCTTCCCCACATCCTCACCAACACTTATTATTGTTTGTATTCTTGATAATTGCCATTCTGACTGAAGTGAGATGAAATCTTAGAGAAGTTTTGTATGTTTGTTGATCAATTGTATTTCTTCTTCTGTGAAGTGTCTGTTCAGTTCCTTAGCCCACTTATTGGGTTGTTTGTTTTTTTTTTTGGTGTTAAGTTTTTTGAGTTCTTTGTATATCCTGGAGATTAGTGGCCTGTCTGAGATGTGTATGGTAAAGATTTTTTCACATTCTGTAGACTCTCTCATCACATTATTGATTGTTTTCTTTGCTGAGAAGAAGCTTTTTAGTTTGAATCCATCCCATTTATTGATTCTTAATTTTACTTCTTGCACTTTTGGAGTCCTGCTAAGGAAGTCAGGTCCTAAGCCTACTTGATGAAGATTTGGGCCTACTTTTTCTTCTATTAAGCTCAGGGTCTCTGTTCTAGTGTCTAAGTTTTGATCCACTTTGAGTTAATTTTGGTGCAGGGTGAGAGATAGAGGTTTAATTTCATTTTGCTATGTATGGATTTCCAGTTTTCCCAGCACCATTTGTTGAACAGGCTATCTTTTCTCCAATGTTTGTTTTTGGCACCTTTGTCTAGTATGAAATAACCATATTTATGTGGGTTTGTCTCTGTGTCTTCCATTATGTATCATTGGTCTACAAGTCTATTTTGGTGCCAATACAATGCCATTTTTGTTACTCTAGCTCTGTAGTATAGTTTAAGGTCTGGGGTTGTGATGCCTCCTGCTTCATTCTTCTAGCTAAGGATTGCTTTGGCTATTCTTGTGTGTGTGTGTGTGTGTGTGTGTGTGTGTGTGTGTGTGTGGTGTTGGGGATTGAACCCAAGGCCTCGTGCATGTGAGACAAACATTCTACCAATTCAGTTATATCTCCCCAGCCCTGCTTTGGCTATTCTGGGTCTCTTATTTTTCCAAGTGAATTTCATGATTGCTTTTTCTAGTTCTATGAAGAATGTCATTGGGATTTTAATAGGAATTGCATTAAATCTGTATAACAGTTTTGGTAGTATGGCCATTTTGACTAAATTAATTCTTTCTATCCAAGAACATGGGAGATCTTTCCATCTTCTAAGATATTCTTCAATTTCTTTTTTTAGTGTTCTATAGTTTTCATTGTAGAGGTCTTTCACCTCTTTTGTTAGTATATTTTTTTAGGTGATTGTGAATGGGGTGGTTTTCCTAATTTCTCTTGTAGTGGATTCATCACTTATGTATAGAAATACATTTGATTCATGGGTATTGATTTTATATCCTGCTACTTTGCTGAATTAATTCATTAGTTCTAGTAGTTTTCATGTGTAATTTTTTCAATCTTCTTGATATAGAATTATTTCATAGGCAAATAGTGATAGTTTGAGTTATTATTTCCTATGGTTATCTCTTTATTTTCTTTTATCTGTCTAATTGCTCTGGCTAGAGTTTCAAGAACTATGTTGAATAGAAGTGGTGAAAGAGGGCATCCCTGTCTTGTTCCAGTTTTTAGATGGGATGCTTTCAATTTTCTCCATTTAGAATGATATTGGCCTTGAAAGATTACCAATTTTGTAAGTAAAAATCATAATGAAAATCTATCAGAGTTTAATGATAGATTTTACTCTAGTTTGGGGACCTTATAAGCCTTAACTGGAGACAGTATTCTCTAAAATTAAATTGTATACTTTATATTTTATATGCTAATGTTGCATATTATTTTACATATTTGTTTAATTTGGGCTTGAAGTATTAGAAAATCAAAACTTGACTGATTTCAAAGTTATATGGAAAATGTTGTACTTTGGAAACAAGATTAATAGGAACCTCTAATTATAAAACCCCAATTTTTTTCTGAATGTTTTTTTAAATTTTTAATTCTTTTTTTATTATTAGTTGTTCAAAACATTACAAAGCTCTTGACATATCATATTTCATACATTTGATTCAAGCAGATTATGAACTCCAATTTTTACCACGTATACATATTGCAGATTCACATCGGTTACACATCCACGTTTTTACATACTGCCGTACTAGTGACTGTTGTATTCTGCTGCCCTTCCTATCCTCTACTATCCAACCTCCCCTCCCCTCCCCTCTCTTCCCATCTTCTCTCTCTACCCCATCTACTGTAATTCATTTCTCTCTCTTATTTTTTCCCCTTTCCCCTCACTTCCTCTTGTATGTAATTTTGTATAACAATGAGGGTCTCCTTCCTTTATCATGCAATTTCCCTTCTCTCTCTCTTTCCCTGCCCCCTCTCGACCCTGTTTAATGGTGATCTTCTTCTCATGCTCTTCCTCCCTATTCTGTTCTTAGTTACTCTCCTTATATCAAAGATGACATTTGGCATTTCTATTTTAGGGATTGGCTAGCTTCACTTAGCATAATCTGCTCTAGACCCATCCATTTCCCTGCAAATTCCATGATTTTGTCATTTTTTAGTGCAGAGTAGTACTCCATTGTGTATAAATGCCACATTTTTTATTCCATTCATCTATTGAAGGGCATCTAGGTTGTTTCCACAGTCTAGCTATTGTGAATTGTGCTGCTATGAACATCAATGTAGCAGTATCCCTATAGTACGCTCTTTTAAGGTCTTCAGGGAATAGTCCGAGTAGGGCAATAGCTTGGTCAAATAGTGGTTCCATTCCCAGCTTTCCCAGGAATGTCCATACTGCTTTCCAAATTGGCCGCACCAATTTGCAGTCCCACCAGCAATGTACAAGTGTACCCTTTTCCCCACATCCTCGCCAGCACTTGTTGTTGTTTGACTTCAGAATGGCTGCCAATCTTACTGGAGTGAGATGGTATCTTAGAGTGGTTTTGATTTGCATTTCTCTGATTGCTAGAGATGGTGAGCGTTTTTTCATGTACTTGTTGATTGATTGTATATCCTCCTCTGAGAAGTGTCTGTTCGGGTCCTTGGCCCATTTGTTGATTGGGTTATTTGTTATCTTATTGTCTAATTTTTTGAGTTCTTTGTATACTCTGGATATTAGGGCTCTATCTGGAGTGTAAGGAGTAAAAATTTGTTCCCAGGATGTAGGCTCCCTATTTACCTCTCTTATTGTTTCTCTTGCTGAGAAAAAACTTTTTAGTTTAAGTAAGTCCATTTGTTGATTCTTGTTATTAACTCTTGTGCTATGGGTGTCCTATTAAGGAATTTGGAGCCCGACCCCACAATATGTAGATCAGAGCCAACTTTTTCTTCTATCAGACGCAGAGTCTATGATTTGATATCAAGCTCCTTGATCCATTTTGAGTTAACTTTTGTGCATGGCGAGAGAAGGAGATTCAGTTTCATTTTGTTGCATATGGATTTCCAGTTTTCCCAGCACCATTTGTTGAAGATGCTATCCTTCCTCCATTGTATGCTTTTAGCGCCTTTATCAAATATAAGATAGTTGTAACTTTGTGGATTAGTCTCTGTGTCCTCTATTCTGTACCATTGGTCCACCCGCCTGTTTTGATACCAGTACCATGCTGTTTTTGTTACTATTACTCCGTAGTATAGTTTGAAATCTGGTATCACTATGCCGCCTGATTCACACTTCCTGCTTAGAGTTGCTATTGCTATTCTGGGTCTTTTATTTTTCCATATGAATTTCATGATTGCTTTATCTATTTCTACAAGAAATGCCATTGGGATTTTGATTGGCATTGCATTAAACCTATAGAGAACTTTTGGTAATATCGCCATTTGGATGATGTTAGTTCTGCCTATCCATGAACAGGGTATATTTTTCCATCTTCTAAGATTTTTTTCTATTTCTCTCTTTAGGGTTCTGTAGTTTTAATTGTATAAATCTTTCACCTCTTTTGTTAGGTTGATTCCCAAGTATTTTTTTTTTTTGAGGATATTGTGAATGGGGAATTTTTCCTCATTTCCATTTCAGAAGTTTTGTCACTGATATACAGAAATGCCTTTGATTTATGCATGTTGATTTTATATCCTGCCACTTTGCTGAATTCATTTATCAGTTCTAGTAGTTTCTTTGTAGACCCTTTTGGGTCTTCTAGGTATAGAATCATGTTTTCCGCAAATAGTGATAATTTAAGTTCTTCTTTTCCTATTTTATGCCTTTAATTTCTTTCGTCTGTCTAATTGCTCTGGCCAGTGTTTCGAGAACTATATTGAATAGAAGTGGTGATAGGGGGCATCCCTGTATTGTTCCAGATTTTAGAGGGAATGCCTTCAATTTTTCTCCATTGAGAATGATGCTAGCCTGAGGCTTAGCATAGATAGCTTTTACAATGTTAAGGTAAGTTCCTGTTATCCCTAGTTTTTCTAGTGTTTTGAACATAAAGGGATGCTGTACTTTGTCGAATGCTTTTTCTGCGTCTATCGAGATGATCATATGGTTCTTATCTTTAAGTCTATTGATGTGGTGAATAACATTTATTTATTTCCATATATTGAACCATCCTTGCATCCCAGGGATGAATCCTACTTGATCATGGTGCACAATTTTTTTGATGTGTTTTTGTATTCGATTCGCCAGAATTTTATTGAGGATTTTTGCATCTAGGTTCATTAGAGATATTGGTCTATAGTTTTCTTTCTTTGAGGTGTCTTTGTCTGGTTTCGGAATCAGGGTGATGTTGGCCTCATAGAATGAATTTGGAAGAGCTCCCTCTTTTTCTATTTCCTGAAATAACTTGAAAAGTATTGGTATTAATTCTTCTTTAAAGGTTTTGTAAAACTCTGCTGTATACCCATCCAGTCCTGAGCTTTTCTTGGTTGGTAGTCTTTTGATTGCTTCTTGTATTTCATCCATTGATATTGGTCTGTTCAAATTGTGTGTATCCTCCTGACTCAGTCTGGGCAAATCATATGACTTAAGAAATTTATCGATGTCTTCACTATCTTCTAATTTATCGGAATATAGGGTTTCAAAATAATTTCTAATTGTCTTCTGTATTTCTGTAGCATCTGTTGTGATATTGCCTTTTTCATCCCGTATGTTAGTAATTTGAGTTCTCTCTCTTCTTCTCTTCATTAGCATGGCTAAAGGTCTGTCGATCTTATTTATTTTTTCAAAGAACCAACTTTTAGTTTTGTCAATTTTTTCAATAGTTTCTTTTGTCTCAATTTCATTGATTTCTGCTCTGATTTTAATTATTTCTTGCCTTCTGCTACATTTGTTGTTGTTTTGCTCTTCCTTTTCTAGGGCTTTGAAATGAAGTGTGACCGCATTTATTTGTTGGAATTTTTCTTTTTTTGAGGAATGACCTCCAGGCGATGAATTTCCCTCTTAAAGCTGCTTTCATTGTGTCCCATAGATCCCGATATATTGTGTCTGTATTTTCATTTATCTCTATGAATTTTTTGATTTCCTCCTTTATGTCTTCTGTAACCCATTGATCATTCAGTAACATATTGTTCATTTTCCATGTGATGTAGGATTTTCCCTTTGTTCTTTTATCATTGATTTCCAGTTTCATTCCATTATGATCAGATAAAATGCATGGTATTATCTCCACCCCTTTATATTTACTGAGGGTTGCCCTATGGCATAATATATGGTCTATTTTTGAGAAGATCCATGTGCTACTGAGAAAAAAGTATATCCACTGGATGATGGTTGATATATTCTATATATGTCAGTTAAGTCTAGGTTATTGATTGTGATATTGAGTTCTATAGTTTCTTTATTCAACTTTTGTTTGGAGGATCTGTCCAATGGTGAGGCAGGTGTGTTGAAGTCACCCATAATTATTGTGTTGTGGTCTATTTGATTCTTGAACTTGAGGAGAGTTTGTTTTATGAATGTCGCAGCACCCTTATTTGATACATAAACATTGATAATTGTTATGTCTTGTTGGTGAATGGTTCCTTTTAACAGTATATAATGTCCTTCCTTATCCCTTTTGATTAAGTTAGTCTTGAAGTCAATTTTATTTGATATGAGGATGGCCACCCCTGCTTGCTTATGAGGACCGTGGGCGTGGTATATTTTTTCCCAACCTTTCACCTTCAGCCTGTGTATGTCTTTTCCAATCAGATGTGTCTCCTGGAGGCAGCATATTGTTGGATGTGTTTTTTTAATCCATGTTACCAGCCTATGTCGCTTTATTGGAGAGTTTAAGCCATTAATGTTTAGAGTTACTATTGCCATATGGTTTTTACTTCCAGCCATGTTTGATTATTTATCTTTTTTTTTTTAATTTGGTTTGTTTCTCCATGATTAGCTTTCCCCCCGTCCTCTGTCTTTACCGAGGCACTTCCCGCTGATGGTTTTGGTTATTGTTTTCATTTCTTCCTCGTGTAGTGTCTTGCTCAAGATGCTTTGCAATGCTGGTTTTCTGGCTGCAAATTCTTTTAACTTTTGTTTATCATGAAAGATTTTTATTTCGTTGTCGTACCTGAAGCTTAATTTTGCTGGATACAAAATTCTTGGTTGGCATCCATTGCCTTTCAGTGTTTGAAATACGTTGTTCCAGGATCTTCTCGCTTTCAACATCTGTGATGTAAAATACGTTGTTAACCTTGTTGGTTTACCCCTGAATGTAATCTGCCTCCTTTCTCTTGTCGCTTTTAATATTTTCTCTTTGTTCTGTATATTGGATATCTTCATAACAATGTGTCTTGGTGTTGGTCTACTGTGATTTTGTATGCTCGGTGTCCTGTATGCATCTACAATTTATACATCCATTTCTTTTTTTATTTCTGGAAAGTTTTCTATAATTATTTCACTCAGCAGGTTGCTCATTCCCTTGGTTTGAACCTCTGTACCTTCCTCTATCCAGATGACTCTTAAGTTTGTTTTTTTTATGTTATCCCATATCTCTTGGATGTTTTTCTCATGATTTTTTACCAGCCTTTCTGAGTTGGCTAGACTCTTTTCAAGATGATATATTTGTCTTCATTATCTGACATTCTGGCTTCTACTTGCTCCACTCTGTTAGTGATACTCTCATTTGAGTTTTTAATTTGGTTTATAGTTTCCTTCATTTCTAGAATTATTGTTTGATTTTTTTTATAATCTCTATCTCCTGATAAAGATGCTTATTTGCTTCTTTTATCTGTTTATGTAATTCATTTTCAATGTGTTCTTTCACTGTTTGAATTTGCTGTCTCTTATCCTCTTTAAGATTCCATTCCATCTGTCTAAGGTGTTCCTTGAGTTCTTTATTTGACCATTTTTCTGATGCCTCTAGGTCCTCCTGAATATTTAGGGTGTCCTGCATTGTTTGTACTCCTTTTCTTCCTTGCTTTTTCATGCTGCTCATGTTACTTCTTGTTCTGTTTGACTGCTGAGTTACTGTTTACTCCTATAAATTTATTTGATGCTTGGGAGGAAAGGTATTAGAAGGGAAGGGAAGAAGTCACTAAAGAGAATGAGAGTAAGCAGGTAGAATTCAAGGAAGGGGCAATAAGGAAACTGAAAAGAAATGAAAACACAAAAGAAAAAAATAGAAAAGAAAAAAAGAAAAAAAATTTTTTAAATAATCAAAAAAAATAAAAAGAAAAAAATTTAAAAATGAAAATGAAAAAAACCACCCAAATAATTAAAAAAATTAATAAATGCAGTCTTAGAGTTTGATTAACTTCTCTTCCAGTAGGTGGAGCTGTGCCCACCGGGCCAAGCTTCTCCTCTCAATACGCAGGAACCAATCACTGTGTAGCAGCTCCTCCTCCCAGCCTGGGTGAGTCTACAATCCTGAGTGCCTAGGGCCTTCTCTTGTGTCTAGTCAGTTCCCCACTCTTCCTCAAGCCAGGCCCCGCTCATCAATGACGCTCACCACAATACTGGCTAAACGCCAGGTCTGCTGCTCCCGGGAGAGAGAGAGAACGACTGGGCACACTCTCCCTGTTTGCCATTCCCTCAGACCCTAAGTTTGTGGAGCTTGGGGCTGAGAACCCTCAGCGTATTTTGCTTGCCCTCTGGTAGCCACGCCCCCGGTAGCTGGTGCAAGAGACCTCAGTTGTCAGCACTGGTGGGAGCATTCCGTGCCACAGGTCCCGTGCCACTCCTGATTCCCTCGGTCTGACTATCGCGCTCACGGGAGAGCTGGGAGGGGCCCTTATGGGAGAGCTGGGAGGGGCCCTTAAGGTTTCTCCACTGTGTGGAGAGGGAGGGCTAGGGGGTTACACACCTGTCGCCGCCGGTTTCAATGAAGTTATCTCCTCCGCCACATTCTGGTGACATCATTTCTTTGCCATGGTGGTATCCCATGCAAAGGGTGACCAATGCAACGGGTGGGTCCTGACTGTCTCTCCCAAGCCCCATCTCAATCCTGTGGCCACTGCCTATGAAGGCTCGGTTGGTATTAACCTCCACAGGTTCAGAAAGGCCGACCAGTTGTTTCAGCGGGATTGTTTAGTGCTGAGTCACAGCGGTTTGTCTGCGAGATGAAGGCGAACGGGAGCTTGAGTTCAGCCGATCTGGGCTCGATGTGTGTTCTGAGAGACCCAGAGTGTTCACCCCAGATCCATGACAGCTGAGCATTTCCTAGTGATCCTGAGCAAACAGCATTTAGACGGTTTAAGACTCCCTATGCCCGCACAGCTGAAGAGGTCAGAGATTTGATCTCTCTGCGCCCGCCGCCATGTTGGATGTCTTTCTGAATGTTTTTATGTGATGTTATTTTACCCTTATAACATACACCATGAGAGATATTTTTATGATTTTTACAGACAAAAATTGAAGTCTAGGTATGTTGAATATTTTTTTTCAAAACTATTAAAATATTAGTAACAAAATCAGGACTAAAGTTTAGTATCCAACTAATACTTTTCTACCCAGAGGCTGATCAAAACAAATTTTCACCAAGAAGCAATACTGATGTGCTATTTGATAACAGTATCAAAGACTAATTAAGAGGTATTTCTTGTATTTCTTTGTATTCCTAATTCACATAACTTATGATACTTTTCCCCTTTTAAAAAGCAGAAATTATTACATATTCTTAAATTGTACTTCGATAATTCAATTTAAAAGTAAGTTAGAACTTTTTTATAGAGTTAAATGGAACATAGCAAGGTAACTTCTGACGACAAACAAATGAAAAATTTTATTACATAGTGAGACACTGGTACTAACTCAATGTGAGGTACACTGAAGTAGTTTTCAATTAACTTTTATTTTTATGAGGATGATGTGCTTGGACTTTATAGAAATTGAAAGATTTCATGATACAGTAAATGACATGTCTTATAGTGTTTTCTCCCTCTACTATTAAGCTGCTGAAAATGAGGATACCAGTTTATTTCTTTGATTTGTGAGAAAACTCTTCGTTCTCTAGTTTTATAGGCATCATTAATATTGTTTGTCAGTTATTGTTCAGCAACAATGTGCAAAGCTAGGCATGAGCAGTCAAGGCAATGGAGTGAGAAAATTAAAAACGATCAGCTGGTGATCTCTTCCCTTCCAAGGATAAGCCATTCAGAGTTGCCAGGGCTATCAGTCAGAGGACCATCCTCCTTGAATGTTTTGATGACACTGCAAAATTTTTTTCACCTAGGCTTCTATTTTTTCTACCCAATGGCTTCTTCAGTCTCTCAAACTCTTTTATCTTCTTTCTACCCAGGGAGTATTGGTGTTTTGTAGTGTTGCACTTGTCCCTCTTCTGTTATAATTCTATATTTTTTAATCATTGTCCTCAATATTTGTATCTCTAGTCAAAACTTATCTACTGCTGGGCTCAGTGGTGCACACTTAGAGGCTAAGGCAGGAGAATCATGAGTTCAAAGCCAGTCTCAGCAACTTATCAAGGCCCTAAGCAACTCAGCAAGACGCTGTCTCTAATAAAATATAAAAAACGGCTGAGGTTGTGGCTTGGTGGTTAGGGTTCCCTGGGTTCAGTCCCTGGTACCAAAAAAAAAAACACTTCTCGATGAGTTCCATACCTATGAGCCAACATACTACCTGCATGTTCCACAGGATCTGTTTGCATCCCCTACAGGAACCACAAAGTCAATCCCAAATTAGAATTGTTATTCTTCCTAAATGGTTGATGAATGCTCCCAGTCATTGGGTCCTAAATTCCATCTTGACCCATACTTGTTTCATCTGGGTCTCCTCTGAATTTCCTCCCAAGGTTGTTATAAAGGTCTTCTGATGGGTCAAATCACCTCCAAGTCAAACTGCTTCCTGCCTCAATGAACCAAAAGACAAACACCACCATTCATTGCTTACCACGTAGAACCCAGTCTTTATCGTCAGCTGTAATAAACTGTCGTCCATGATATGACTCGTGCTTTCCTCTCGGTTGTCATCTTCTTCCACTGATTCCTTACAGCTCTGAAGAGCTCCTAAAAGAGTCCACACTTCGTTTCATGACCCTATACCTTTATGCATGCACGCTAATGGGCGTGTACACACATACCCCATACCCCACCCTGCAACACACACACACACACACACACACACATACCCCTAAGTCAAATGCCTCCCCTCTTTCATCTGGTAGTTCGCCAAGACCTAGGGTAAACATAAACTACTCTTTGAAGCTTTCTCTCACCCTTACTCCTTTGCTGCCAGATGGTTTATTACCTACTATATTATGCTACAAATTGTGCTTAAATAAAACAAAAACTTTTGTTATTGTACTTATGAGACTGTATTTCTATTATCTTTTGCATGTGTATCTTCTGTAGAAACGCATGAGTCCTTTAAAAGTAAAAGCAATGACCTATCTACTACACCCTATTGTTGTGTTACCCTCCATAAAAACCTACCGCCTAAGCTGTGTAAAACAAATGGAAGAAAATCTAAAACTCTATCACATTATATACAAAATGCTTATTAATTTCTGGAGTTATGTTGAGAGAGTAAGAATTGCATTTTTTTGATAAAGAAAAGACTTAAAATTCAAACATCTAGAAGTAACAACTTGAAATCCATTCATAGTTATATATATATACATATATGCATATACATATATGTGTGTATATATATATATATATATATATATATATAGAGAGAGAGAGAGAGAGAGAGAGAGTCAGGTTTTAATGATTAGTATCAGTTGCTTTCCTATGTAATGATGAAAGCTAGAAATCTGCAGAAAACATGCATCAGAAAAAGGCAAACTAAAATAATTGGTATTCCAATCAACTGTAGAGGCAAAAAAAGACTAAAAAAATTTTGCAATTGTATAAAAGTTTTGATATTTGTAGAGTAATAATGCAGATCTAAGTGAAGCAAATAAAATAATGCAGTGGAAAAGGAAGAACCAAAATTATAAATTATAATAATAGTGATAATAACAATAATTACAGTCACTACTATTTATTGCTCATTACATGTCAAGCACTGTACTGGACCTCTGCATATCTTACTTCATTCAATCTTCACAATAACCTTGAATAATTATTTATCCCATTTTACAGATGATGAATCTATGACTTAAAAAGAGCTCTTTAAGTTAAATTGGCAAGGTCACAAGGTCATTTACAAGATCTTTTTAAGTGATAGAACCAGGCCTTAAAATATGAGTTGGGAGGCCAACCTTTTATTTGTTAGACATAAATAGACAATTCCTTACTCATGTATGACCTTGTTTCTCCAGTTCCTTAGTGACAACAAATTAGAAATCACATAGGAGATAAACTCCATAAAAATTGTAGCAGTTGGATGAAATAAATATTGTATTTACACTCTTGGGATCATGAAACCAACAGCTGGGAGTAGTATTTCCCCTGGAGGGAATATATGCTTCTGCGGTCAATCATTAAAGCACTACATAAACCTCAGGTCCACAACTAAAAATTGGTTAGCAGGTAAAAGGTAGAGATGAGAGGAGAGAAGATTTCCTCTGTTTTGGACTAGGAAAATGTTATTGTTGTTGTAGTCGCCCAACAAAGGACACACACAACATAGTTTTGGTGGGAATTGATTAACTTGTCCCTGGCACATAGATTTAGTCAAGGTGTCTGCGTGATCAAAGAAGGGGGATGAGAATAGGGATTTGTAGAGAAGTTGTCATTAATTCTCAAAGTTGTAAACCCTTTCTGTAGTTATGCAAATTTCAGTGAGATCCCCAGAAAAGTTCTAGTCTGATCTCACTGAATTGTAAAGAGTTAAATTAGAACTAAACCTGTGGCCTAACTTAAGGCAAAGCAAAAGAAGAGGAAGCAGAGGAGAGGTGGTAAACAGAGCGAACAGGGAAGGCAACTGTGCCCAACAAGACAGGTGTCACAAGAGTCAGTGACAACACAGCAGCCCTGAAGAGAGAGTAAAGAATATCAGATTCAGCAAATTAAAAAGTGATATGTATGAGAACGCAGCTGCCACATAAATAATGGCTTATAAATGCATCATTATGATCAATATAAGTTGATCATTGTAAGTAAATATGATCTTATTTTTCATCCCAGGTGGTTGCACTTAGACCACTAAATCACATTAATCATATTAATGTGCTCTAAGATCTTTAGTACCTCCCTGATGTCTTCAAAAGGAAGTTCAAATTTTTTTAGCCTGTCACCAACAAGGCTGAAAAAGCCCCATAGCTAATGTCCTCTGTTACCTCTGCTGCTACACACAGGTCATCAAGTTCAAAAATTCATGAGAATTTTTCTAAATTTGTTTTTGTCCTTGTTTGCTTTGGATACATGATGCTCTGTCTGTGTGTAATTAATAATCTCTTCATGTGACTCTGGCTTTGAAACTCATTCTTTGGGATGTGGCTCAAAAATTGCCTCGTCCAGAGGGGCTGGGTCTGTGGCTCAGTGGTAGTGCACTCACCTGGCACGTGTGAGGCACTGGGTTCAATTCTCAGCACCATGTGTTAAAAAAAAAAAAAAAAAAAAAAAAGTCTATCAGTAACTAAAAAAATTTTTTTTTTTAAATTGCCTCTTCCAAAAAGGCTTTCGTAACTAAATTTCTTCCTACATCATGTGCTCCCTGGGAGAATGTAATAGTATGTTTTTAGTGAAGAACCATTGAGCCTCTTGGTCACCATGAAAAGAAACTGATCTGATCCTCAGAGATTTGCTTGTGGGTTTTTTGTTGTTTTTATTGTTGTTGTTTTGTTTTGTTTTGTGAGAAGGCACCTAGGCCAGAAGTTTGTTCTTCCATTAATTTGCAAATTAATCTGACTAACTAGTGAAACTGGCAAAAAAGGACTTAAGAAGAAAACATTGACAATATTTTATTTTCCTTCTTTAGTTACTTTCATCAAAGTTATTACTGAGCTCATGCTCAAAAAAATGTATACTTTCCCTTTAAACAAAGTATAGTATTTGAAAGAAATGAAAGTACTTTAAAAACAGCTTTTATTAATTCTTCCAATTCATACCAACGGTGACCTCCTTTCACAATCATATAATTTTCTGGCACTATTATTCCATTCATGGAGTAAAAGAATATATTGATCTGATCCTTGACCTAATAATAAAATTTCATCAAACTTTTAAAACAGATTTGAATTATAGCAGTCTATAATAGAGATCAGATTTGCATTGTAAACTTAACATTTTTACAAGTTCTGTCCCAGATTTTACAATCTCTCCATTTTTAAATTGTCAAAGGAGAACATCACGCGCCTCTTTGTCTCACTGTTTCCAATTCTACTGTTCTGCTAGTACTTCAGTGCATAATAATGGTTGTGGGTGACTCATCAATGACATTACAACCTTGTAATGCCTGTTCCTTCTAATTGCAAAATGGATGATTTATATTTTTATGCTGTTTTTCTCTTTTCCAATAATTGAATAAATATTCTTTCTATATGTTCTATGCAGCTTTGTTCCAAATATGTATCTAAAAAAGGAATTTCAAACATTATTCTTTTTTTCAGCATTCACACACATCAATGTTAACAGACTCTTTATGCTGTCAGACTCCATACCAATATTGAATTTGCAAGGGTTGTTTCGAGTCTTTTTTCTTTTAATTATAAAATATTTCATACATTCTAATAGGCACAGAGGCAATTAGCACATGAAAAGATGCACATCATTAGTCATCAGAGAAATGAAACTCAAAACCACAATGAATTATCACTTCCTACTCAATAGGATGGCTGTAATCAAAAAGACAGAAAATAATGTGTGTGAATGAGGATGTGAAGAATGTAGACCCCTCCCATATTACTTATGGGAATTTAAAATTATGTTTCTGCCCTGGAAAACAGTTTGGCAGGGCATCAAAATGACACACGCAGTTACCACATGATCTAGCTATAACTCTACCACATGATCTAGCTATTCCACTCCTAGGCAATGTAAACATATGTTCACCTACAAACTTGTACACAATTGTTCATAGTGAGATAGGGATTTAGGAGAAAGAGAATGCTGAATCCTAAAGGAAATGCCCACAAGTCATCGAGATGCAGAAAGCACAAATGTAAATCTTGAGCAACATGCCCTTGGCCCATGCCCTTGTAAAATCGGGGGAGGGGGGACACACACCAGTGCAGGGAAAACTGACACAAAATTGTGCAGCTCCACCTTGGCTCCAGTCCAACCCGCTACAGCCCTTCTATAAATATCGGACCTCAAGCCCAAGTCAGGGCTTCTTTCTCTTGGGGTAGCCTGCATTCTCCCTTAAATGTTTATCTACCTTCCTAAATAAACCTCTGTCTGTGCCTTTGTCTTGTTCTTGCTGAAATTTTTTTCCATCCTGTATGTCAAGAACCCCGCTGCTCCTAAGTTGAGTTCCTCTTCTCCTCTGGGAACTCTTCTGATCCTTCTCCAGAGACTTCTCCTCTCCCCTGACAATAGCAGCATGTTACAAAATCAGAACCATCCAAATATCCATCAACTCATGAATGAATAAAGAAAATGTGATATACTCAAATGAGTATGATATTCTTTGGCCATAACAAAGGTATGCAGTACAGATGCATGCTATAACATGGCTGAACCTGGAAGACATTTCATTAAATGAAAGAAGCCATCACACAAGACCACAAATGGTACAATCACATTAATATGAAATAGCCAGCATAAGGCAAATTTATAGACATAGAAAGTAAATTAGTAGTTTCCTAGGGCTGTGAAATGTTGGGAGAAATTGGGTGTGACTGTTAATGGGTATGTGGGTTTTTTTTGGGGGGAAATTAAAATGTTCTAAATTGATTGTGGTAGTAGATGCACAATTCTTTTGGGGTAGGGGCATGTAACAGGGGCACTCAACCATTGAGCCACATCCCCAGCCATATATTTTGTATTTTATTTAGAGACAGGGTCTCACTGAGTTGCTGAGAGCGTCACATTTGCTGAGGCTGGCTTTGAGCCCAAGATCCTCCTGCCTCAGCTTCCCGAGTCACTGGGATAACAGGCATGTGCCACTATACCCAGCTAGATGCATAATTCTAAATATATTAAAACCTATTGAATTTTATAATTTTAAATTGGGAAATTTATATGGTATATGAACTGTATTTCCATAAACTCTCAAAAAATAATTAAAATGAGAAAAAAAATTAGAAACCTGACATATTGTACAAAGAATATGTAGCAGACACCCATTAAAATATCTCTGTTTTAAAAATACGTTATTTTGCCAATTTTTCGTGAGTTTTTTTAAGAAACAAGAAATTACAAAATAAAATGAAACCTCTGATCTTCACATTGCCCACTTTGCCTAAAATAACCACTGTATGAAATTGGTACACATCGTTCTCATGCATAGTTTTCTTTTTTACTATTTATGTGTATGTTTTTAAGCAAAACATGTCTATTTTGAATTTTTTTTACATAAATGGTAAATGAAAAATAGCTTTCATAGCTTACATTTTACACTTTGCCTGGTGTTTAAAAATTTTTAAATGTGTCCATGTAAACATGCAGATCTAGTTCATCTATTTTCATTATGTGTTGTATTCCACTGTGTTAAAATATCAGAATATCTTATTGGTTTAGTGGTGAAAATTGATGCTGTTTCCAAGCTTTGAATGTTACCAAAAATACTGGGGAAAAAAATTCCTTGCACATGTTTTGGTGGGCACATCTACAAGTATCTATCTGGAACTACACAGATGAAATTGAAAGTCTTTTGGTTGGAGGTTATGATCAATTTAAGTAAGTGTAAAATTATTTCCAAAATATTAGTGCCAAGTTATGTTCTTGATGGCAGTGTTTGAAAACACTACTCCTCTGACCATCACCATCATTTCAAATTGTCAGTCTGAGGGTGGTAGAATAATATCTCATAACATTTTAACTTTGTTTTCTTGAATTCAAGTGAGATTGAGCATTTCATCATGTTTATTGCCTTTGGGTATTCTTTCTATAGATTTTCTCACCTATCCTTTGTAAGAGCTCTTCATATATTCCAGTGATAATCTAGTTATACTTATTTGAAAGGTCTTTTCTAATTTTGGTTTGCATTTTAAGTTTTAAAATAACATCTTTGTCAGATGCAGACTTTAAATTTTTATAACATTAAATTCAATGGTCAGTGGTTTCTTTGTGACATGAACATACTCAGTAATATTTTTATAAACATTTAAGGTTTAATTATCATGTAAGGCTCTTAATTCTCCTGAAATTTATTTTTGTTTTGTGTGAAATAGAGAAATTCTTTTCTCCTTTTCTTCAGATAGTCACTTGCCCCAGAAAACTTTCCCTAGTGATTGATAACAATTATATTATAAATTTCCTTGTATAGATTTTTGTCTGTTTCTGGAATCATTATCCTTTACCCTTAGTCTATTTGCCTTTTCTTGCACTAATATACTGCTTTAATTGCTTGGTCATATGAGTCTTGCTATCTTGTGATTTTTTTTGTTCATTACAATCAATCATTGAATAAACCTGTGAAACAGAGTGCTTGAGAAAATAATTTCTCAAAATTATAAGATGTTGGCATTGGCTCTGGAATATTATTTGGAATCATTCATAGTGATACCTGTTAGTGAAATGTGCAACTATCTTAAAATGTTTTGAATCATGGTCAATTGCAAAGATTTTAGTTTACAAAAAAAAAATGATTTTGAACTTAACTGTATCTACTAGGTAGAAGGATGTTTTATCAGAAGTTGCCTAGAACTCCTTAAAAATACTGATACTATGAGAAACACGTATAGTTCCATCCCTCTATACTCCCCTCCCTCCCATTTTTTATATTATAATATGAACTGGTGTGTCAATGGGAAAATAAATTTCTATTTTTATTGCACAGATTAATGTGATTTACTGTGATACTTCTATATGTGCCAACAGAACGAATTGAGCAGGTCCATTCACTCTCTGCCTTCATCTACTCACCCCTGTATCCTTCCTAGTCCCTACTCATCCCTCTTCTACTTTCATGTCTACTTATTTATTTATTTATTTTTCTTTTTTTACTTTCCACAAATGACAAAGAACATTCCATACTTGTCTTCCGTGTCTGGCTTATTTGATATCCTCCAATTCGATCCAATTTGGGGCAAATGACAGGATTTCATCTTCTTTATGTTTGAATAATACTCCATTGCATATAGTATATTTTCTTTATCCATTCACCTGTTGATGGCCACATAGGCTGATTTCATATCTTAGCTATCATGAAAAGTGCTTCAATAAAGATGGGCATGAAGTATCTTTTTAAAATACTTTTTTTAGTTAACGATGGACACAATATCTTTATTTGTTTATTTTGCTGAGGATTGAACCCAGGGTCTCATGCGTGCAAGGCAAGTCCTCTTCCACTGAGCTACAACCCCAGCCCTGCAGATATCTTTTTTGTGTGTTGACCTAATTTCCTTTGGATATATACCCAGGAGTGGTCCTGCTAGACCATATGGTAGTTCTAATTTTATGGTTTTTTTCCCCACCAATATTGTATTTGGGTACCTTTACTGCCCCCACATACTTTTCAGCATTTTTAAAAAAATAATAGCCATTCTAATGGGGGTGAGATATAATCTTGTAATTTTGATTTGCATTTCCCTAATGCCTAAAGATGGTGAACTTTTAAAATATTTATCAGTCATTTGTATTTCTTCTTTTTTTATCAGAGTTTAATGGTTGTACATAGCAGTTGGGTGCATTTCTTCTTTTGAGAATAGTTTGTTCATATCATTTGCCTATTTTTTAACTGGATTACTCATTTTTGTTGTTGTTTTTCTAAAATACATTCTGGATATCACCCCTCTGCCTGATGAATAGCTGGCAAATACTTTTCCCCATTCTGTAGGTTGCCTCTTGTCTCTTAAATGTTTCCTTTGCTGTGAGATTTTTCATTTTGATGTAGCCTCATTAGTTAAATTTTGCTTTTGTTTCCTATGTTTTTAGAAAATCCTTGCCTATACCAATATCTCCCTCCAAGCATTTCCCTATGTTTTCTTCTAGTAGTTTCATAGTTTCTGGTTTTATGTTAAGGTTTTTGACCCATTCTGAGTTGAATTTTGCACATGGTAAGAGATAAGAGTCAAGTTTCAATCTTCTGCATCTGGTGACCCAGTTTTCCTAGTACCATTTGTTAAAGAGGCTATCCTTTCCGTAATGTATGTGTTGGGTACCTTTGACACATGGATTTATCTCTGGGTTTTCTTTTCTGTTCTATTGATCTGTGTCTATTTTGGTGTCAATACCATGGTGTGTTGGTTACTATTTCTCTGTCATATGTCTGAAAACAGGTAATGATGCTTTCATCTTTGTTCTCTCTCACTCAAGATTATTTGGGCTATTTGCGGTCTTTTCTGCTTCCATGTGAATTTTAAGATTGTTTGTTCTAAGTCTGTGAATAATGTAATTGATCTATTAATTGGGTTTGCATGAATCTTAGATCACTATGTGTAGTATGGACATTTTAACAATATTTATTCTTCTAATCCATGAATGTGGGAAGTCTTTCCATCTTTTAGTGTCTCTTTTCTTCAGTATATTGTGATTATCATTATGCAGGTCTTCCACTTCCCTACTTTATTGCTAGGTATTTTATTTACTTATTTATTTTGTGGCTATTTGTGAGGGGGGTTGCTTTCATGATTTCTTTCTCAGCAAATTTATTATTTTGGGAGAACTGCTGATCATTGTATGTCAGTTTTGTATTCTGCTGCTGAAGCTTGCTTCTTACTCCCTTAGGATGGCTGCCAGGTCAGGATGTTGGGGGGTAACCTAACCACAGAGTTCTGCATGAGGGGAGAGACAGCAGAAACTGTGTGGACCACTGCCTTCCATCCCGGTGCCCTCATGCCCTCCTCTCAGAGGGTGGCTTCACAGAGTCCCACTTCTAGAAAGTGGAACCTTCCACTCCCCTCTGCATCACAGCTCTCGGTCCCCACTATACAGAACTCTCAGAGGGTCTGCGTCCAAGGCATGCACCAAGCCAAATCTGTCTCTTGAAGCTATTATCCCCTGAGTTAGTGCAGTGGAATGAGTATGAGGGTCCCAAAGATGGGGACATACAGAGAGTTTTGCTCCCCCAGGACAGTCTTAACTCAGACAGTAGGCCCCTTCTCAAGATGAATCCCAGCTACAGTATCCTGGAAGTTCCTTGGGAAATATAGTAAATTCCTTCTCCAAAGGCCGCCCGCTGTACAGCCCCAAGCTTCTTATATTAAGCCTAAACATTGCCAGCTTCATGCTGATACAGCTTACTGGGATTCTCTTTCATCTTATCCCCTTCCCCACCAAGAAGGGAGACTCCCATGCCTCAGTGGAGGCTGGTAGCTGGTGCTAGAATATTTTCTTTCTCTTGTTATGTTGCTCTCCCAGGTGTCTTGACATCACCAGGTTTCTGTATTTCTGTTGAGTTCTAGAGTTCTCCCATCGTCACTCACCTCAATATGCAGCCACACACCTGTTGCTTTGGTTCCATCACATGGAGGAACTGATGAGTGCTGGATTCTTTCTATTCCACTGTCTTTCATGATTGTGACCATGGGGGAAAAATTTTTAAAGGCAAAATTAAAGTTCTGTAATAGAAAGACATAGTAATCATAATATGAATATCTATGATGCATAGCAATCATCTAAAGCCACTCTTAAGGGTTACTCCAAAAACTTACTGAATATATTTAAATATACAAATAGAAAAGTTAAGAACATTGAAAAGATCTTATCATAGTAGTAATTAGCATCAGCTAAATCACAATGATTTTACCCCTCAGTACTTGAATTGTCTATGGGGAAATTTCATTTGAATATCACATGAGTAAGTAAGCTCAGCATTTGTCAAATGATTTGCCCCTCTCAGATTTCTTATTTCTGTTATTTGTACCATTGTCTTTATAGTTGCTCAGTTTCAAAAGGTTGGCACAATCCTTGATTTGTTTTGCCTCTGTACACTCTATCGGTAGTGTAAGGACCCCCTACCCCAAAGACATCCGTGTCTTAATCCCTGGAACTTATAAATATGCTGTGTTATGTGGCAAGGGAAATTATGGTTGCTAATCAACTGATTTTTTTTTTTTGGTGGTGGTGGTGGTGCTGGGGATTGAACCCAGGGCCTTGTGCATGTGAGGCAAGCACTCTACCAACTGAGTTATATCCGCAGCCCATCAACTGATCTTAAAATAAGAAAAATTTTTTAGATTTATGGGTGAGTTAATCATAATCACAAGGATCCTTCGTGTGCAGAAGACAGATACAAAAGAGTGAGTCATCACCGGGAGCGGTGGTACACACCTGTAATGCCAAGTGCCCCTGGCACCTTACTACCAAGAAAAAGAAAAAAAAATAATGAGTATGTGTGAAAGTGATTCGGCTTCAGAAAGACTCAACCAGATAGTTCTGGCTATGAAGATGGAAGACATTCATGAACCAAGGAATGGTGCAGCCTGAAGAAGCTGGAAAAATGATCCTTCCCCAGAACTTCCCAAAAGAAGGCACCTATGGGCAATACCTTGATTTTCACCTGATGGAGGGAGCTCATTTTAGACTTCTGACCTTCCACAACAGAAGATAATAAATACATGTGCACCGTTCTAAGCCATCAGGTTTGTGGTAATTTGTGAGCGTAGCGATAGGAAGCTAAGATCCATTCCAATCACTAATCATATCTTCATTGATTCATGTTTTATAATACCTTTCAAATGCTTTTTTCATCTCAATTTCAAATGACAGTAATCTAATTCAGGTCTGTATGTGTTAGCTCTGAGAAACTGTAATGGATTCCTAACAGTGATACAATGAATACAATCTGGAGACCTGGGTTCTAGTATGCCCCTGCCATTAAATAACCTATGACCTCAGGAAATCTGTATGTCAAGCTTTGTCATTCTTCACCCGGAATGCGTGCGCACATGAACGCGCACGCGCATACGCACACACTCAGAAGTGGAGTGAACAAGATGATTATTAAATTTCTCTCTTGATAGGGTCATTGTGTAGTCTGTCTGCTTCTTCCTTATGATATCAATTCATCCTATACATCAAATCAGAATTATTCTTAAATTTAACTTAGTAGAAATTTGACTTTTAATTAGAAACTTGCATTGACTTTAATTGCTTAGAAAAAGACTTTTTTAACCTGCCATGCCTTGCATCTCTGCAAAGCTTTTTCTTTTCCAGTATTTCCTCCTCATTTCAGCAAAATAGGCCTAAAAAATTCATTCTTCCAACTTGGACTGTTCTGGCTTTTCCTCCTTCCTATAACATACATCCCACTTCTGTAGAGTTATCAGACCCCTGCATTTTCTGCAAGCAGCTCAGCAACCTACCGCTCCCTGTGTTTGCTTCTCCCCTGCAATCTGTCTTCACTTTGTTTCTCAAACTAAATTATAATGAGAACCTACACATTATCTAAGTTTTCCAACACTTAGGATTAAGGATAGTAAAGGGATGATAGGAGAGGAATAAAGCCTTTCAAGATTATGGAGGAAGTAGGGCACAATTGTGCTCAGAACCCATCTGGCACAACTTGCATTATTATTTCTCCATTATGGTTATATTTTGTCCCCCAAGGCATGATCCCTTAACAACCTTATTTCTGATGTTTCTTTTTATCCCCCATCATTTGGAAAAACTTTCGTCTTACCAACGTAAGTTACTTGTCTGTTCAGTGCTGTAATACATAAATAATAAGAACATTAACATACCAAATCCAGTTTTAACCTTCACCATTCATGAGGATATGAAATACTTAATGAAGATTTCATCTATGAGATCATTAATCACATATTTGTTAAAAGCCTCCTTGAGCTCAGTGTGGGTTAGTCAAAGTATTCCCCAGTATTGGACCATGTAGACTTTTACTTCATCTCCCTAATTTCCTGGCCTCCTAAGCCACCTCCCTACCAGCACTTTGCCAAACATGACTCATAGTTCTCCAATCCCTCTTGAATTTCTCTGTTTTCTGGGAGGGAGTTCCTCCTGCTAGTGGTCCAAAGTCTACTTTGTTGCAAGCTGTATAATCACAGACCATTGGTCGGGGCAGTCAGCTTCAGCCCATCGGGCAAGGCAGAGACCTTGAATAAATTCAAGACCCCATTTTCCAAAAAGAGGGGCAACTTCTTAAGAAACTGGGCATCCAAAGGAGGTAGTATAAAAGTTAATTCTATCCTCAAACCTCTCAAGAAATTTTTAATTCCCTTAGTTAATTCACAATAGTACCTAGTTGCGTTCTTTGCTTCAAACTCTCTGTCCAAACCATCTATTCAGCCAATATTTGCAATTCTCACTAGAACATTATCTCTACATGGGCTTCAGAATTTGCCATGTATTCTGAAAACAGAAGGATTTCTGTATGGTCAATTTATGTTCTATGTTTTATGATGCTAACAGCTGATGGATGTGAGCTCTTAGCTCAAGTCTAGGTAACAATTTCAATCCAAAGTGAACCTATGTACTTGGTCTGAAGTCCTAGACCCTATGTCAGCACATACCCATCCTTGAGAATGTAACACAATAATTTTTAAGAATTGTTATATGTAGCTAAACATTTAATTTTTTTTTCTATCTGTTATTCTCTCTATATAGTTTTCTCTCTTCCAGTTTTTTCTTTTTTTCCCCACACTTAGATTTATTTCCACACACATATTGTACCAACTGTCACACATATGAATGCCTCCTTTTTTTGGGCTTGTCAGTGATATAAACGTTCTCTAATGTAACCTGACAAGAGCATTGTATTAGCGATGCCATTCATTTCTCTCATTGAGTCATACATTTTGTCTTTTTCAAACATTTTGTATCTTTCTCAGACAAATTCCTTTGTCTATTCAACATTTTTCTTTCCCACACAGATCATATATTTCTTTTTTTTTAAAGAGAGAGAGAGAGAGAGAGAGAGAGAGAGAGAGAGAATTTTTTAATTTTTATTTTTTAGTTCTCGGCGGACACAGCATCTTTGTTGGTATGTGGTGCTGAGGATCGAACCCGGGCCGCACGCATGCCAGGCGAGCGCGCTACCGCTTGAGCCACATCCCCAGCCCCCAGATCATATATTTCTATGAAACATTATTAAATGAGTAAGGAAAGGACTTTCAGTTTTTGAAAACCATAGTAGTATCTTAGACCTAAAGTACTGTGAGCTAGTTATTCCCATCAGATATTTGTAATTATCCATAACTTTCCATACAATAAGATAACCACCTCTAAACTATATGTTACATACAGACTCTTTCACATACATGGTCGTATCTATGAGCTAATGGAGGCCATATAATGACAATCTCTTACAGTTCTATTTTCTCCCAAACTTTCTTTCTAATTTCTATTTCTTAATTATGTTCATCACCATCAAGATGGTGGCATGCTGGTTAACTGGTTAGTATGCCCAAGACTGTCTGGAACAGCATGCAGATACACTTGTTTACCATAATGAACACAACCAGAATCCAGAGAACAGTTCAACGTATTTATTTATTTTTATATCATGTTCTTTTACTTGAGGATACAGTATAAGCCTTATATGGCCGCTGTCACATCCTCATTCTTCTAAGCCCTCACTTTTCTCTCAACACTGTTGTCTCCACCCTGTAACAAACTAGCTCTATCTTGAGAAAGCAAAGGTGAATTGATGATCCTTCCTTCGTATAAGTAAATGTGGATGTCTCAGTCTGCAAAGCAAAACAATTATAGGACAAGTCAACCTTTCTTTCCTAATTCTGGTCATCATTCAAAGCAAAATTTCAATGTATAATTATGCTGCACAGAACTAGAACTGAGTCTAGGAATAAAGTTGAGGAAGACGATTTCTTACCACAGATATGTAACAGCTAGCTGGATATAGCAGATGCAGATGTCCAGAGTCTTAAAGGCCAGCCCAAGGTGACTCAGGCTGAACAGTGGCCTGGGTAAAACTGCTTGGCCTAAGTGTTCAGGCCTCAGTGAGGCTAGAGAGATCCCTGAAAGGTATTCATGATTTGAGGAAATTTCCTGGGAGTGTTTTGAGGATCTCAGTCTATCCTTTATGCCTGCAGTTTGCTGGGATGCTTGGCAAGTCTGACTAGTGCCTGAAACTTCTCAAAGAAGGTCTAAACAGCAATGGAAGCTGTAAGCAGCAGAGAGTATAAAAACTGGAAATGAGAAACAGGTCAATGTAGACTTCAAGGTAGTGTCAATAGCAGTTCAGAAGAAGTAGAACAACCTAAAATGAAATACCTCAACCAGGAAAAACTCTCCTAATTTCAGAATGTAAGCCCTGTAAGGGTAAGCACCTAGGGATCTTACTGGGAGAGGCAATCTGCTAGTAGGCCCTAAGAATCCTATGTTAAGAAAGTAAGGCTGTTTCTGGTCTTTACCTGGGCCATTTTTCAGGGTTATATTTGTAAGCAATCAATCTTAGAGTGATGAGGTAACATCCTCCCCTGAACAAAGAACAGCCTTGTCACTGTTCACTCTGAAAGGGACAAAAAAAGTACAGCATTCCTCTCTCCAGTGTGTGTAGGCATTCACATAGGCTGCCTGTGTCATCCCCATAGAATTTGGTGATGGTAGGAAATGAACACAAGCAAACAAGCTCATGCTGCCTGCTGCGTCATAAGCGATAAAGCCCTTTGTCTCTGACTCAAGAGTCTCGTACCTTTTGCCAGCATCCATGACACAGTAACAGGGTAACCACCAGCTTAAAAGTCAGTAAAATCCCAGGCCCTTCACAGTTCCTGATAGCTCTATCACCATAATACAGATGGTGCTCAGCAGAGAGGTGTCAATTTGTTAAATGAGTCCCTTATTTAAAAAAAAAAATGAATTTGGTTTACCTTACCATTACCTTCATTTCTGAGCACCAAATTAGTCAACATATGCTTGTGAAAAAAAAAAACGTGGTTTATGGGTTACTACTATAAAGTTTGTGCTAGGTGTTCACTGTTCCAATTCAAATAAAATAGAGTTAATGGGATTTCTACCAAGAAATGCTTCTAATAATTTCTGAATATTCATCAAATTATATGTTAATTAGCTACCATAGAGTATTTAAGACAAAGCATCAAAATGTTGTTACATTACATAGAATGTTTTAATTCATGTATATGATATCAAAACTAGCCATTTTATGAAGATAGTGAATAGTGACTAATAAAGGTTTGAAAAAAGAACTACCACCATTAATTTTTCAGCATATCCAGACCAGGATCTAGGACAGGAAGGCTTCGAAAAATAAGCAACTCAGTTTTCCCCTTCACCCAAAGGCATTGATCCTGGGTCCTCTGAGTTTCAGTGAAACCTGAGATTTTTCTGTCTGTAATTGATTTACAAATAAAACAAATAACCTCGAATTTGTGATACCTTTCAAAAGAATCTTAATCTATTTATAGACTACAGAATAAAGCATCTTAGACATGAAGCTCACATTTGCAAGTCATGCTGTGTGTGTCAGGCTCTGTGCTATGTCTTTTCACACAGACAGTTAGCATAATCTCTTAGTAACAAGGGCCAGTGTTATGTCCTGGTAACTGGTTAATTGTATTTTTCTCAATATGTTGCAATCCTTTTTGCATGTGGGTTCCACACCTTTCTAAATACTGAATACTTTATGGAAAAGCCACCCCTTTTTCCTGGTAGAATTTGTTTTAACTGAATTAGAGAACTTCCTTTTCATTTCCCACAATGTAAAACTGTAAACTTCGAGCAGTGGTGCAAGTAGCGCTGGAACAAAACTTCAGCAAGCACAATGGATCCTCGTGTTTCATCCAAATGTTTGAAAATGGTGATTGCCTGGAGATGATCCTTGTGAATAATCTTCTACAGATGTCAAACTACATTAAAGATGAGAAGTACTTTATTATAAAGAGAGTAAAATGGGACCCTGTAGAAAACCTCATTATACTTTTTACCACAAACAATTCACCCATACAGGATTCTAGAGCCTTGGGATTTTGACTGGTATGGCCATTCAAATCTCATCTTTAAAATGAATGTTAAAGAAATCATTTAAATTATTCGGGTCATTGCATTAGACTGAAAAAAAATAATTTCCTTGAAATAAAAAGAAACTTAGAGATATTTGAGTTTTCCTAGCTTCTCATAACAAGGCAAGACTTAACTAAAACGTACCTCTGTAGCCTATGCCATCACACAGCCAGGATGACAAACATTATGTAGATTTGCCTCACTTAAGCTCTGAAACCGAATTTTTAAAGATGATCAATGATCTTATGACAGGAAATAAAATTTCCTTTCTTTTGTCTTCATTTTTTAAAGCAATTTCTACCATTGCTAGTCACACCCACTACCTTGAATGTTCTGTCTGCATGTACTATGTGTTATGATCATGTCTTTTCTAGCCTGTCTCTAGTGCCACTGGTGACCAGCAGATCCTTGATGGGAGAGACTATTTCTTATTCTTTAATTATATAGACCATCCCTGACCTCTAATAATTTGACTCAAAAATTTTTTAAATTTTGTGATGGTGCAAAAAGCAACATGTGTTCAGTAGAAACTGTATTTTGATTTTTGATTTTTTTTTAAATCAGAGATTGAACCCAAGGTGCTTAACCACTGAGCTACATCCCCATCCCTTTATTTATTATTTGTTGTTTATTTAATTGTTTATTTTGGAGACAGGGTCTCACTAAGTTGCTTAGGGACTCGCTAAGTTGCTGAGGCTGGCTTTGAACTTGCCATTCTTCTGCCTCAGCCAACTGAGCCACTGGGATTACAGACACATGCCACTAAGCCAGGCTGAATTTTGAATATTGATCTTTTTCCAGATGAGCAATATGTGTCACAGTGCTCTTTTGGGATGTCAGGCTGAAGCAGTAAGCTGCAGCTCCCAGTCAGCCATGAGACTACAAGGGTAAACCACCCATGCTCTACAGGGAACTGTTGCTAAGTTATAATGTTGACTAGTGCTATGGTTCGAGTATGTGCCCAAAAGTTCATGTGTTGGAACCTTAATTCCTCAAATGGCAGTGTTGGGAGATGGAGCCTAATGGAAAGTGATCTGGCCGGGTCGTGAGGGTGGAGCCCTCATCAATGAATTAAAGTCTTTCTCACCAGAGTAATTCCAGCTCTCATTGGTCTAGATTAGCTATGAGGGTAGGTTGTAATAAAGTGAGACTACCTTTCATGGTTTTTTCTTCTGCACATACCCACTTGTTCTTCCATTTTCCAATTGAAGAAGTATAAAGTCCTCACCAGATTCAGCTGCCTGATATTGGACTTCCCAACCTCCAGAATCTTGAGCCAAAATAAACCTGTTTACCTTGTAAGTAACCCAATCTTGAGTATTCATTAGAGCAACAAGAATTGAACTAAGACAGAAGATTAGATGTATTCAATACACTTTCAGTTTATAATATTTTCTTTTTTTTTTTATTGGTTGTTCACAACATTACAAAGCTCTTGACATATTATATTTCATACATTAGATTGAAGTGGGTTATGAACCCCCAATTTTACCCCAAATGCAGATTGCAGAATCACGTCAGTTACACATCCACAATTTTACATAATGCCCTAATAGTAATTTTTGTATTCTGCTACCTTTCCTATCCCCTACTATCCCCCCCCTCCCTCCCCTCCCAACTTCTCTCTCTACCCCATCTACTGTAATTCATTTCTCTCTTTGTTTATTTTCCCATTCCCCTCACACCTCTTATATGTAATTTTGTTTAGCAATGAGGGTCTCCCTTCATTTCCATGCAATTTCCCTTTTCTCTCCCTTTCCCTCCCATCTCAAGTCTCTGTTTAATGTTAATCTTTTCTTCCTAATCTTCCTCCCTGCTCTGTTTATAGTTGCTCTCATTATATCAAAGAAGACATTTGGTATTTGTTTTTTAGGGATTGGCTAGCTTCACTAAGCATAATCTGCTCTAGTGCCATCCATTTCCCTGAAAATTCTATGATTTTGTCATTTTTTATTGCTGCATAGTACTCCATTGTGTATAGATGCCACATTTTTTTTATCCATTCATCTATTGAAGGGCATCTGGGTTGGTTCCACAGTCTAGCTATTGTGAATTGTGCTGCTATGAACATCGATGTGGCAGTGTCCCTGTAGCATGCTCTTTTAAGGTCTTCAGGGAATAGTCCGAGAAGGGCAATAGCAGGGTCAAATGGTGGTTCCATTCCCAGCTTTCCCAGGAATCTCCAAACTGCTTTCCAAATTGGCTGCACCAATTTGCAGTCCCACCAGCAATGTACAAGTGTACCCTTTTCTCCACATCCTCGCCAGCACTTGTTGTTGTTTGACTTCATAGTGGCTGCCAATCTTACTGGAGTGAAATGGTATCTTAGGGTGGTTTTGATTTGCATTTCTCTGACTGCTAGAGATGGTGAGCATTTTTTCATGTACTTGTTGATTGATTGTATACCCTCCTCTGAGAAGTGTCTGTTCAGGTCCTTGGCCCATTTGTTGATTGGGTTATTTGTTATCTTATTGTCTAATTTTTTGAGTTCTTTGTATACTCTGGATATTAGGGCTCTATCTGAAGTGTGAGGCGTAAAAATTTGTTCCCAGGATGTAGGCTCCCTATTTACCTCTCTTATTGTTTCTTTTGCTGAGAAAAAACTTTTAAGTTTAATTAAGTCCCATTTGTTGATTCTAGTTGTTAACTCTTGTGCTATGGGTGTCCTATTAAGGAATTTGGAGCCTGACCCCACAATCTGTAGATCGGAGCCAACTTTATCTTCTATCAGGCGCAGAGTTTCTGATTTGATATCAAGCTCCTTGATCCATTTTGAGTTAACTTTTGTGCATGGCGAGAGAAAGGGATTCAGTTTCATTTTGTTGCATATGGGTTTCCAGTTTTCCCAACACCATTTGTTGAAGATGCTATCCTTCCTCCATTGCATGCTTATAGCCCCTTTATCAAATATAAGATAGTTGTAGCTTTGTGGATTAGTCTCTGTGTCCTCTATTTTATACCATTGATCCACCCGCCTGTTTTGGTACCAGTACCATGCTGTTTTTGTCACTATTGCTCTGTAATATAGTTTGAAATCTGGTATCGCTATACCGCCTGATTCACACTTTCTGCTTAGAATTGCTTTTGCTATTCTGGGTCTTTTATTTTTCCATATGAATTTCATGATTGCTTTATCTATTTCTACAAGAAATGCCGTTGGGATTTTGATTGGCATTGCATTAAATCTATAGAGAACTTTTGGTAATATAGCCATTTTGATGATGTTAGTTCTGCCTATCCATGAACAGGGTATATTTTTCCATCTTCTAAGATCTTCTTCTACTTCTCTCTTTAGGGTTCTGTAGTTTTCATTGTATAGATCTTTCACCTCTTTTGTTAGGTTGATTCCCAAGTATTTTATTTTTTTTGAGGATATTGTGAATGGAGTGTTTTTCCTCATTTCCATTTCAGAAGTTTTGTCGCTGATATACAGAAATGCCTTTGATTTATGCGTGTTGATTTTATATCCTGCCACTTTGCTGAATTCATTTATTAGTTCTAGTAGTTTCTTTGTAGACCCTTTTGGGTCTGCTAGGTATAGAATCATGTCATCTGCAAATAGTGATAATTTAAGTTCTTCTTTTCCTATTTTTATGCCTTTAATTTCTTTCGTCTGTCTAATTGCTCTGGCCAGTGTTTCGAGAACTATATTGAATAGAAGTGGAGATAGAGGGCATCCCTGTCTTGTTCCGGATTTTAGAGGGAATGCCTTCAACTTTTGTCCATTCAGAATGATGCTAGCCTGAGGCTTGGCATAGATAGCTTTTACATTGTCAAGGTAAGATCCTGTTATCCCTAGTTTTTCTAATGTTTTGAACATAAAGGCATGCTGTACTTTATCGAATGCTTTCTCTGCATCTATCGAGATGATCATATGGTTCTTATCTTTAAGTCTATTGATGTGGTGAATAACATTTATTGATTTCCGTATGTTGAACCATCCTTGCATCCCAGGGATGAATCCTACTTGATCATGGTGCACAATTTTTTTGATGTGTTTTTGTATTTGATTCGCCAGAATTTTATTGAGGATTTTTGCATCTAGGTTCATTAGAGATATTGGTCTGTAGTTTTCTTTCTTTGAGGTGTCTTTGTCTGGTTTCGGGATCAGGGTGATGTTGGCCTCATAGAATGAATTTGGAAGAGCTCCCTCTTTTTCTATTTCCTGAAATAACTTGAAAAGTATTGGTATTAATTCTTCTTTAAAGGTTTTGTAAAACTCTGCTGTATACCCATCCGGTCCTGGGCTTTTCTTGGTTGGTAGTCTTTTGATGGCTTCTTCAATTTCATCCATTGATATTGGTCTGTTCAGATTGTGTGTATCCTCCTGACTCAGTTTAGGAAAATCATATGACTTAAGAAATTTATCGATGTCTTCACTATCTTCTATTTTATTGGAATATAGGTTTTCAAAATAATTTCTAATTGTCTTCTGTATTTCTGTAGCATCTGTTGTGATATTGCCTTTTTCGTCCCGTATGTTAGTAATTTGAGTTCTCTCTCTTCTTCTCTTCATTAGCATGGCTAAAGGTCTGTCAATCTTATTTATTTTTTCGAAGAACCAACTTTTAGTTTTGTTAATTTTTTCAATAGTTTCTTTTGTTTCAATTTCATTGATTTCCGCTCTGATTTTAATTATTTCTTGCCTTCTGCTACATTTGCTGTTGTTTTGTTCTTCCTTTTCTAGGGCTTTGAGATGAAGTGTGAGCTCATTTATTTGTTGGTTTCTTCTTTTTTTGAGGAATGACCCCCAGGCGATGAACTTTCCTCTTAAAACTGCTTTCATTGTGTCCCATAGATTCCGATATGTTGTGTCTGTATTTTCATTTATCTCTAAGAATTTTTTGATTTCCTCCTTTATGTCTTCTGTAACCCATTGATCATTCAGTAACATATTGTTCATTTTCCATGTGATGTAGGGTTTTTTCTTCCTTCTTTTATCATTGATTTCCAGTTTCATTCCATTATGATCAGATAAAATGCATGGTATTATCTCCACCCCTTTATATTTACTGAGGGTTGCCCTATGGCATAATATATGGTCTATTTTTTGAGAAAGATCCATGTGCTGCTGAGAAGAAAGTATATCCATTTGATGATGGTTGATATATTCTATATAAGTCAGCTAAGTCTAGGTTATTGATTGTGGTATTGAGTTCTATAGTTTCTTTATTTAACTTTTGTTTGGAGGATCTGTCCAATGGTGAGAGAGGTGTGTTGAAGTCTCCCATAATTATTGTGTTGTGGTCTATTTGATTCTTGAATTTGAGGAGAATTTGTTTTATGAATGTCGCAGCACCATTATTTGGTGCGTAAATATTGATAATTGTTATGTCTTGTTGGTGAATGGTTCCTTTTAACAGTATATAATGACCTTCTTTATCCCTTTTGATTAACTTAGTCTTGAAGTCGATTTTATTCGATATGAGTATGGCCACCCCTGCTTGCTTGCGAGGACCCGTGTGCGTGGTATATTTTTTCCAATCCTTTCACCTTCAGCCTGTGTATGTCTTTTCCAATCAGATGTGTCTCCTGGAGGCAGCATATTGTTGGATTTGTTTTTTTAATCCATGATACCAGCCTATGTCGCTTTATTGGAGAGTTTAAGCCATTAACATTCAGAGTTACTATTGATATGTGGTTTGAACTTCCATCCATGTTTGATTGTTTATCCTTTTTTTAAAAAAATTTTAGTTTGTTTCTCCATGATTGTCTTTCCCCTCGCCCTCTGTCTTTACTGAGGCACTTCCCACTGATGGTTTTGGTTGTTGTTTTTCATTTCTTCTTCTTGTAGTGTTTTGCTCAAAATGCTTTGCAATGCTGGTTTTCTGGCTGCAAATTCTTTTAATTTTTGTTTATCATGAAAGATTTTTATTTCGTTGTCATACCTGAAGCTTAATTTTGCTGGATACAGAATTCTTTGTTGGCATCCATTGTCTTTCAGTGTTTGAAATACATTGTTCCATGACCTTCTTGCTTTCAGTGTCTGTGATGAAAAATCCGTGGTTAACCGTATTGGTTTACCCCTAAATGTTATCTGTCTCCTTTCTCTTGTAGCTTTTAATATTTTCTCTTTGTTCTGTATATTGGATATCTTCATAACAATGTGTCTTGGCGTTGGTCTACTGTGATTTTGTGTGCTCGGTGTCCTGTATGCATCTTCAATTTGTATATCTGTTTCCTTTTTTATTTCTGGAAAGTTTTCTGTAATTATTTCATCCAGCAGTTTTCTCATTCCCTTGGTTTGAATCTCTGTACCTTTTTCTATCCCGATGACTCGTATGTTTGGTTTCTTCATGTTATCACATAACTCTTGGATGTTTTTCTCGTGATTTTTTACCAGCCTTTCTGAGTTGGCTAGACTCTTTTCAAGATGGTATATTTTGTCTTCATTATCTGACGTTCTGGTTTCTACTTGCTCCACTCTGTTAGTGATACTCTCAATTGAGATTTTAATTTGGTTTATCGTTTCCTTCATTTCTAGAATTATTGTTTGATTATTTTTTATAATCTCTATCTCCTGATAAAGATGCTTAACTTCTTCTTTTATCTGTTTATGGAATGCATTCTCAATGTTTTCTTTCGCTGCTTGAATTTGCTGTCTTGTATCCTCTTTAAGGTTCCATTCCATCTGTCTTAGGTGTTCCTTGAGTTCTTTATATGACCATTTTTCTGATGACTCTAGGTCCTCCTGAATATTTAGGCTGTCCTGCATTGTTTGTACTCCTTTTCTTCCTTGTTTTTTGAAGCTGCTCATGTTGCTTCTTGTTCTGTTTGACTGCTGAGTTACAGTTTACTCCTATAAATTAATTTGATGCTTGGGAGGAAAGGTATTTGAAGGGAAGGGAAGAAGTCTCTAAAGAGAATGAGAGTAGGCAGGTAGAATTCAAGGAAAAAGGGGGGATAAGAAAAATGAAAAGACTAAAGAAGAAAAAGAATAGGAACTAAAAAAGAGAACAATTAAAAAAAATAAAAATAAAAAAAATAAAAAATAATATAATAATAATAGTTTAAAAAAAATTTAAATTGAAATTAGTAGAAAAAAATAAAAAAAATATTTTGTAAAAAAAATTAATAAAACAAGAAAGAAAAAAAATGAAAATGAAAGAAAAACCCAAATCAGAAAAAAAAAGAAAAAAAAAAAACTAATAAATGCAGTCTTAGAGTTTGATTAACTTCTCTTCCAGTAGATGGCGCTGTGCCCACCAGGCCAAGTTTCTCCTGTCAATACGCGGGAACCAATCACTGTGCAGCAGCTCCTCCCAGACTGGGCGAGTCTCCAATCCTGAGTGTCTAGGGCCTCCTCATGTGTCTATTCACTTCCCACTTTTTCTCTAGCCAGGCCCCTCTCACCACAATACTGGCTACATGCCAAGTCTGCTGCTCCCGGGAGCCCTGTTTTCATGAACGACTGGGCACACTCTTCCAGTTTGCCATTCCCTCAGACCCTAAGCTTGTAGCGTTTGGGGCTGAGAATCCTCAGCAGATTTTACTTGCCCTCCAGTATCCACTTCCCCGTAGCTGGTGCAAGAGACCTCAGAAGTCAGCCCTGGTGGGAGCGGTAGTTTAGCTCCGCGGGACCTGCACCACCTCTGATTCCCTCGGGCTGGCTGTAGCACTCACGGGAGAGCTGGGAGGGGCCCTTATGGGAGAGCTGGGAGGGGCCCTTGAGTTTTCCCGATGTGTGGAGAGGGAAGGCTATGGGATCACACCCCTGTTTCAAAGAAGTTATCTCCTCTGCAGCAGTCTGATGACGTCGTTTCCCTTTGCCGGGCGACCAATTCAACGGGTGGGTCCTTCTCTCCCAAGCCCCGTTTCAAACCTGTGGCCACTACTTATGAAGGCTCGGTAGGCATTTACCTTTGTATGTTGAGAAGGGCTGACCAGTTGTTTCAGCCGGACGAATTAATGCCGAGTCATAGCTGTTTGTTTGCGGGAAGCAGGTGACCGGGAGTTTGAATTCAGCGGGTCAGAGCTCAGTGCGTGTTCTCGGATCACTTGGATTTTAAATTGTCACTCATCTTATCAGCTGTTTCATATAATTCGGCAGCTCAATCGCGCGGTGAAGAGTCTGCTCTATGGTGCTCTGCGGGAGGTGGCGGCGGCGGCGGCGGCCTTCGGGACCCCCGGGGAGGGGGTTCGGGTTGGGGGAGGGGAGGCGGCGCCTCAGGGCCGCGCGGTCCGGTACCCCACACGCAGGAGAGCGGGCGGGGTGGAGGAAAGAAATTGAGATCTAAATTTAGAGACTGAGCTTGGGAGTAGAGACAGGTGGGGAGAAAGAAGCAAGGCGGAGAGGCGGAGATGAGAGGGAGAAGGGGCCGAGGGAGCCGGGCAGCTCGGGCTGCGTCCTTACTGCTCGCGCTGAAGTCGTGCTGTACTCCCTTCACCTTGGCTGGATTAGTGGCGGATTCACTCCACCTAGGCCCCTATCTTGACACGGTGCTGGGTTTTTGTCGACAGATCTCCTTTAATGATCTTTACCTCATCTTTTCAGACGCGGCGGCGAGGGGCACAGAGCGGCTTACTCACTTCCCGCCGCCATCTTCCTCACTCCAGTTTATAATATTTTCAACTCACAATGGCTTTACAGGATATAACTCCATCATAAGTCAAGAAACATCAGTATTGTGCCTAAGTTCTTGGAACATTGTAAATTAAATTAATTGAATAAGTAAATTAATATCCCCCATAATCAATCCTCAGTTTAGTGCTCTTTTGTCTATATAAATACTTCCTTGGCTTTCACGTGCATATGGAAGGCACCCAAATACATTTATCATCCATTCACTCCCTCCAGATCTTCAATCTTTCAACTCCGACTGATTGTAGGATGCTCTGCAACTTTGTAATCTCAACATGTGTAAAATTATATCCTCAAATTCAACATGTCTTTGAAACTACCATTCCAAAGTCATTTGTTAAGGCCATGCATGGTGGAACTTGCCTATAATCCCAAGAGGCTGAGGCAGGAGGATATCAAGTTTGGGGTCTGTGTCAGTCTCTCAACTTAATAAGACTCTTTCCCAAAATACATACATAAACAAACAAACAAAAAAAAATAAGTGTGGGGATATAGTTCAATGGTAAAACATCCTAGGGTTCAACCCCATTACCACACACACAAACACATTTGTTGATCATCTGTAAGTACAATGGACCATACCAGGTGATACAGGTAATACAAACAAGAGTGAATTATGATCTCTGTCCTCAAGAAGTTTACCAATGGTAAGGAAAATGTACATGTACAAAGTACAGCAGGAAGAGCATTGTAAAGGAAGTACAAACTAAGGACTGAAAATTGTGGAACTATCTCACAAGCACTAACTCTTTGGAAAACATGAATGTTTTATCTTGAACTGGACATAAACTTCAGAAAATCTCCAAAATGTTTTGCTTCACATTTACCCCAGAATCATGCTTTGATTTTTCACCATTGATCTCAATGCCCTAGTTACATTTGAAATTGTGGCCATGATGATTAGCATGAAGCATCTGTCATTTGTATGATTGGCAGGCCACCCTGACCTGCTTTCCCTCCTGCTCCATATTCCTGGCTTTAGCATATGGAGGTACTGCAGGCATCTCTTCAGCCTCTAAGCCCTTATTTGCTACTCCAAGTCTATAGCATCCTGGCTGCCTTCTATGTTTCCATCCTACCTCAGGTGGCTTCTAAATTTGTAAGATACATGTTAAGAAGAAGAAAAAAATCATATTTCAGTAAATACTTTAAGAAATGGTTAGCATTTAAGTATTAAAAGGTGGGTTTGATTTTAATAGATCATAAATGGGAAAATTCAGGTAAAGGGACAAATAAGAGCAAAGACATTAGAGAAAACCTAAGGGCATATTCTAGGCAAATAGGATAGAATATGATTCAGCTGCCTTATATTGGACTGATTTGCTGTGCTTGAGCCTGATTGGTTCCCACTTTCTGACTCTATTCACAAGAAGAATCATTTTACCCTTAAGAACGAATTAAGACATTAGGAAAAAGGAAGAATATTGCACCAGAAAATGGGAGTTTGGAGGTAAGGAAGAAAATAAATGTATATTAAAATAAAGCAAAAACTACTCTGAGGACTGGGATTGTGGCTCAGTGGTAGAGTGCTTGCCTGCCATGTCTCAGGCACTGGGTTCAATTCTCAGCACCACAAATAAATAAATTAAATAAAGGTCCATTGACAACTAAAAAAAAATTTGTTTAAAGACAGGAAGAAAGAATAAAAAAAAATGAAAGACAAAGAAAGAAAAGACCGTGAGGAGATAGCAGAGTTGCACAAAGGCAATCGGAGCCTATTGGTGGAGCTGGTATGTAACATAATTCACAGCTCAGCTCATCATCCTCAGGTAGGACAATCAACAGGTCATGCATAGCAGAATATCATGACAGTATAGTCTCTAAAGTGTCTCTGACTACATACAAGATGAAATCTGCTCTCCTAGCTCCCTGTGAGTTTCTCTCATTTTCCAAGCAATATTGGGCACTACTGATGTGGTAATCTCTTTCAGATGTCCAAAGACTGAACCAATGCTGTTCCTTATGGCAAATGCTTGACATTGCTCTGATGTATGGCCTTTTTTTTTTTTTAAACCAGGGATTGAACCCAGGTATACTTACTTAACCACTGAGTCACATCCCCAGCTCACTTTTTTTTTTTAAACAGGTTCTTGCTAAGTTGCTTAGGGCCTTACTAAATTTCAAGGCTGCCCTTGAACTTGTGATCCTCCTGCCTCAACCTCCCAAGTTGCTAGGATTACAGGAGTGCACCACTGTGCCTTGTATGGTTTTATACTACCCCCTGGACCTTGAGATGTGTTGTCTCAGCTGTGTCTTATAAGGATGAATATACAGGATGGAGTAAATATTGCAGCAGTAAAAAGCAAAAATGAAATGCTAGAATTTCTTTGAATTAGCTTTGAAAAATGATGGTACTGGGTGGGGTGGGGGGTAGGTTTTGAAAGCTAGAGAAATTTTATAAAGGAGAAATCTATGAGTTTGAATAAAAATATTAACTATGGAATTACAAAATGTGTTTAGAAGTCATACAATAAAACTCCTTAGCAGGTGATCAAGATTCACTTAAAGGAATAGTGACATTATGTTTCGTTTTGGAGCTAAATATTTTTTCAGATTTAATGACAGGGAGAATTAGCATCGATAATAGCCTCTTATGAAGCTAGAATACTCTCTCTTCCCTGTTGAAGGGAGTTAACTGAAAGTGATCTTTAACATGAGTTGAGACTTTCTTCATCACATGGTGATCATACGAAGAAAGGAAGGCACACTTTTTTAATAAGAGGAGGCAAAGACGTTCCTGCAGCAGTTTAAACTTTTCCGGGCACAGCTAATGCATTGGTTCTGGGAGCCAGCAGGGTGGTCCTTAGCAGAGACAGGGTCAGTTCATACACAGCCTTTGTGTGAAGGAAAAAGATACTTGCTGTGGTTTGATCTGAATTGTTCCCCCAAAGCTCATGTGTTAGAAAGCTTAGTCCCATTTTGGTGCTATTGGAAGGTGGTAGAAATTTTAAGAACTGGGAGCTATGGAGGGTCTTCTAGTTATTTGTGGCTTGTTCTTAAAGGACACGGTGAGACCCCAGCCCCTTCCTCTTCCTCTTTTTCACTACTTGGCCATGAGGAGAGTGGTTTTCCTCCGCCATGTTCTCCCACCAGGATGTGCCCCCACAGGCTCGAAACAACAGGGCCAACTAATCATGGACTAAAATCTCTAAGACAGTGAGTCAAAATAAAATCAAACTTTCCTCTGTCGTTGATTATCTTGGGTATTTTTTACAGTAACAGAAAGCTGATTAACACCATACTCCTTCATTCACACATAGGCTCAGGTAGGCACATGGATGGCCCACAGTGAACTGAATTTACTCCACCTGCCCCTTAGTCGGATACTTTGGAGTCTGTACAGTCTTTACCAAAAAAGCCAGGAAGCCCTCAGGTTGAGGATGTCTAGCTAGATTTAAAGTGAATATGAGAATACCTCCATTCCTTCCCCTGTCTAACATGAAAAGAGATAGAGGTTTCAAATGACAATGAGTCTGTTTTCTGGTGCAATGAGATATAAGCCTGGATTCACTATCCCCATGCCTATTTTTCCTGTTTCCTTGAGATTGCATTACTTGTAGCCTTGAGTGTTTAAAAAGGAAGATCAAACCCATTTATTTAATGTCACAATCAATATTGATCCCAGGACTATCTACAGAATAGATTCTCTGTAGGCTGTGCTCACTAGGGCTTTCAGGAGTTCAGAAAGAATTTATGAGCACAATTCTTTTTTCTGTTACAAAGGAAACACATTCAAGATGTTCTAAAATAGCTGAAAAGAAGTTCCCTACTTTATGTACACAAGATGAGCTTGTATTTACTAAACAAAGGATTCATAGCTGGGAGAAGTAGATTTTAGCTTATAAGAATTTCTAACTATTTTCCAACTCACTCCAAGAGTTGGCTTTAGAAAATTGGCTTTGAGAGAGAGACACTGAAAAGTAATGAGGTCATAAATGATTGAATTGTAACATTCAATTACTAGTTTTCTCAACTAATAATTTTGCCTTCTATGATTTAATGCAATTTATAAGTAGCCACTTAAAATACAATCTCTCATTACATATAGTAAAATATGACTCTCTAGATAGATTATTAAATAGAAGTAGCAATGGATAAACCATGCTTTCTACTCACAGATCTGATGTAGAAATCAAAAGAAAATGTTGACCCAAAGGTAGTTTTCTCTCTTTTTTTTTTTTTTTTTTGGAGGTGGGGGGTACCCGGGATTGAACTCAGGGGCACTCAACCACTGAGACACATCCTCAGTCCTATTTTGTATTTTATTTATATACAGGGTCTCACTAAGTTGTTTAGTGTCTCACCATTGCTAAGGCTGGCTTTGAACTTGCAATCCTCCTGCCTCAGCCTCCCAAGCTTCTGGGACCACAGGCATGTGTCACCATGCCCAGGTTAAAAGTAGTTTTCAACACACATAATCATAAGACAAGGTGAAGCACTTTATATTTTGTGACATTGTTTACTTAGATAGGAAATTAATATTCTGTATTGCTGTCTCTGAAACTCATTTGCAGTTTTATGAAGGTTAACCATAATGTTTTTAAGACTGTAAAAGACTGAGAAAAAAAAGATCATGGTAGATTTTCCTATTAAAACAAATGATCAGCCAGGCACAGTGGGGCATGCCTGTAATCCCAGCAACTCAGAAGGCTGAGGCAGGAGGATTGCAAGTTCAAGGCTAGCCCTAGCAACTTAGTGAGGACCTAAGCAACTGAGCAAAACCCTGTCTCAAAGTAAAATACATAAAAAGGGCTGGGGATGTAGCTCAGTAGTAAAGGGTCCCTGGGTTCAATCCCCAGTACCAAAAACAAACAAAGAAATCCTAGAAATTGGATCCAACATTAACACTATGTTATTGATCATACCTCACATGTTCACATTTTGTTTGCAATGTGTTTCAAATGGACAGTTTAAACTCTATTACCCCAAGATCAAAATGAGAGCAATGATAATGTCATAATGATTAGATGGAATAAATACTGTACTACTCTTTTCATAAGACAAATCCTTTGTTTTGTCCTACTGGCTATCTTGTGAACAGGTTAAGTTGGGTCCTGAAAGCGTGTTCAAAATATTTCCTCTCCTGGAATGTCTCCTCAGTACTCTCTACCTCTTCAAATCCTACCTCAAATCCAAACTATCTCAAGCTTCTCCATCAAGCTCTTCCAATAGGTCCTCCCTCCTTTGAATTCTCATATACTTCTTATTTAAATAATTTAATGCAATACTACACCATCTTATAGTATGTCTCTCTTATATGTATGAGCCTTGTTTCCCTAGCAACTCTGTAAGCCCCAGAATAGGAATGAGGATTATCTCATTTTTGTTCCTGTTTAGAGTTTAGGGTAGAGCTGCATACAGAATTAGTGCTACTCAGTTTCATGTAGTAAATTTGAGTGACCTTCCCTCCAACATAGAGCTGGGGAAATCCTCAGAATGTTTCCCTTCTTCCCCCTCCACAGACCATATATATACCATATTGCCCCTCATCAGATCTTATTACCTGTAGCTGTAGTCTACCACTTGACCTTAGCTAGGGAATGAGACACATGATTAAATTATGTCAAAGGAAATTTAATTAAGACTCATTTCCTCAAGAGACTTATTAGTAGCCTGAAAATTTTATACTGAGAAAGTATAAAATCAACATCATGATATGTGAACATGGAATAATTGTGGACCACCTCACCAAGTCCATGAAATGGAAGAGAGTTATTAAGGTTGAAAAGACTGAAGTCCTTACATGAAGAAAACATGTAAACTGAAGACATTGGGCTGGGACATTGTGAAGTAAGCCAGTCACAGAAGGACAAGTACTATATGATTCCACTTTATAAAAGCTGTAGAAGATAGTCAAACTCAGAGGAGCAAAAAATGGAAAGTCAGCTGCATGGGGCTGGGGGAAGGAGGAGTGGGGAGCTGTTGCTTAATGGGTGTGAAGTTTTCGTTATGCAGCATAAATATGTTCTAGAAACATAAGATGGTATTCTGCACTTAAATATTTGTTAAGAAGGTAGATCTTCTATTTACTTTTGACACACACACACACACAAATCTTTTGGAGGTGATGACTATATTTTTTACTTTGTGGTATTAGTGTCTCAGGTATAGGCATCCAAATTGTATACACTTAACATGTACAGATTTTTAAAATATCAATTATGCCTCAATACAATTACTGAAGGTAATGAAATCATCTTCATTTTACAGAAGAGGAAAGTGAGGCGCAGGGAAATAAAGTTGCATGTTCATCCGTGACAGAGCTGGAACTCAACCATTTGTTGAACATCTCATTGGCAGATCCTGAACACTCAGCATCCCTAACACTGACCCCAACAAGGGTCCTATCCTTTGAACTCCAATAAGCCCAAAACCACTTTGATCTAAATTCTTCTGCAGTTGTTCTGAGCACAGACTTTTTGTGGCAGACACATCATCAGGTGAGTGGCACCTTTTTTAATTTCTTCCCCTTTAGTGTGGGATGGAAACTGTAACTTCCCCTTAACCAATAGGATATAACAAAGGCAAGAGGATGTTACTCTTGTGATTAGGTTGCATCTCATCTCATAACAATCAGTCAGCAGACTGGGGAAGAAGTCATATTGGCTTTCAGAGCAAGCAACCATGTTATGAACTTCATGTGGCAGGGCGCTGTGGGTGACCTCTAGGACAGGTGAGTGGCTTTCAGCCAACAGTCAACCAAAGGCCAAGACCTTCAGTTCCACATCAACAGAGATGAATTCTAGTAATGACCTGAATGAGCTTGGAGGAAAATTCTTCCTCCGTAAGTCACCATATAAGAGAACACAACTCCCTGACACTTTGAAGATTTGTGAGACTATAGGGAGAATTCTCATTTTCCCACCCACTAATATACTTACATCTTCTCTCAGTTATTCTATCAAATACTAATCTAGGTGCTACTGTGAAGGGATTTTACAGATGCAATTAAGTTCTCAAATGAGTGCCCTTAAAATAGAGAGATAATCTTAGGTTAACCTAACATAACCAGGTGAGATTGTTAAAGAGACTAGAACCTTCCCTGAGAGAGTGAAGTATGGGGAATATTTGACACAAGGGAGATTCTGCATTGCTGGCTTGAAGATGAAGGAGGTTGTGTGGCACAGAATACAGGAAGTCTCTGGGTGCTGAGGGTAGCTCTCTGCTCACAGCCAGCAAGGAAAGGCAGATCTTATTATTATAACCACAGAGAATAAATTCTGCATGGAAAAGGAGCTCGAGATCCAGATGAAACACAATCTGGTTTGCACCTTCGTTTTAGCTACCTGAGACCCTGACCGGAGATTTGACACATTGTGCTCAGATTTTTTTTTCAAGGTTAGCAATCACACATGCTAAGCAAGTGGTATACAACTAAGCAACACCCTAGCCCTTGCCCAGAATTTTGATCTACAGAAAAATGAGCTAATAAGTAGATGGTGTTTTAAGTTAATAATTTTGTGGTAATTTGTTTCACAGCAACAGAAAATTAATATACATCTCATATTTGTAATTGCCATGAGTCATTTTAATTAAATAAAAGTGAAACTGCCCACTTTAGAGCCTAGAATATGGAAGATGCTAAATATTTGTGGGAATTTTCCGCTACTGAGCCTCTGAAATACAGCATTTCTTTCATCACTGTTAAACTTATCAGGTAACATTTGCAAGTAAACATGCTAACCATCCAGAACAAGTGAAAAATATTATATAATAATCTATTAAATATAGTACAAACTGGTCTCTTTGATATCTATAATAATCCAGGAATCAAATAAAATGAAAGCAGACTTTATTGGCATGTTTTAAAGTAGAAATAAAAGTAATTGAAGTTACTAACTTGGTTCTTGAATGATAAAATGTAATATTTCATATTTTATTATACTATATTATTATTTCTCCAACTTCCCAAACAGACATCCACTTACCAAAATTCAAGGATACTGAGATCATGGGAAAGGTTTCAACAAATTGTCTCATAACTGACTCATAAAACTTGGCAGCTATGAATCTGTTAGTCGTGTATATAAGATGATCTCTGGGTGGAGAATTCAAATGCTTAAATTCTGGCCTCTGCATCATAGATAATTTGAACAGCAGCTACAAGGTTTTGGGATACATTCCAATGTAAGTGTTGACTGAAATTCAGAAATTCTGTAGTTTAAAGTGTCTCACTCTCTGCTCTAAGAGAATTCATGCATCAAATTGATTCTATTTGAGATTTCTTTGTAGGACCCTGGAGATGGTTTCACATCATTAGTGAAAACAGATGATTTTCACATGCCTGTTTGATATCCATTTTGGTCCATTGGTTCTTAACATTTATAAGTCATCTTGACCATTTCAGGAACCTAAATATTATGATTAAAATGAGAGAATTTAAACTCACTCTTTGAGAGCAAAGAAAGATCTAACATGCTACTGGTTAGTTTCTACAGAGTTACAATAGATATATGGACATTAAAGAGAATATAGGAAAGAGAATTTCTCTCATATAGGAAAGAGTTCTTTTTCATTAGGAACAAGTTTAAACAATGAACAAAGGGATATTTTCAAGTTTTGCCCTGGTGAGAAGCAGGATAAAGTGGGATGTCTCAGAATTTTTACTCATGCAAAAATTTTGTTCATATCCTTATGGAGATAAACTTATCCTTTATAAGCACATGTTTGAGGCAGTGAGCTGTTTTATGTTAGTTTTGAGTTTACGGTAATTCAGATTTTTTATTTTCTTGATGAGGGGTGGTATACTAGGGATTTAACCCAGGGGTGCTTAATTTCTGAGCCAGATCCCCAGTTCTTTTTATTTTTATTTTTGAGATAGGGTCTTGATCAGTAGCTTAGGGTCTTGCTAAATTGCTGAGGATGGTCTTGAATCAGCAATCCTCCTATCTCAGCCTCCAGAGTCATTGGGATTACAGGCCTGCTATTGCTCCAGGCTTGATTTCTTTTTTTAAATTTTATTTTGTTGGTTTATTTATTTTTTATGTGGTGCTGAGGATCAAACCCAGTGTCTCATACATGTGAGTCTAGCGCTCTACCACTGAGCCACAACCCCAGCCTCTTGACTTCTTTTTTTAAGCAGATACATTTGCCTTTGAATAGAGCAACAGTTAATATTTGGCTAAAGCCAAATGTTCTCTACTTTTTTATTATTTTAAACATCAACTACATTTGCCATTTGAACTTCTAGTTCTGCCCTTAGAAGTCACTCTTTGTTCTGAAAGATAAGCTACAACTTTAGCAAAGTGAAGATTCTTCATTTTTTAAAAGGCAGAGCACCCTTGGCTTATAAAAATATTATTTTCAGGTTCTGACTGGTACTTTAGAATTTGTAAATTGAATTTTGTAATATACTAATGCCTGCCTGCATAGTTCATAATATAATACAGAGAATATAGAAAAATGTTGTCTTTTGAGGTTTCTGGTATGTCCAATATGCTATTATTATTGAATTTTGAAAAATCATTTCCTGTCGGGATGACCCACTAACTCATAAGATTACTCCCTAATACCTGGGGTAGAGGACAGGGATGGGCTCTGTAGAATCAGTAAAACACATGGAACATACTTGAGATCAAGAGGCTATTTATAGTGGAAAACAGTGAATTTTGGAATTCACTCTCCCCCACATTTAGCATGACTATTAAGATATTCTAAAAGCTTGAAAAAATGATTGGAAGAGAAAATGATAGCTCAAGCCAGGGAAAGATAAAGGACAAAGTATAGTATCATAAACAACTCTCTCTTGGTTCTCCAGTTATCTCTTAAATCAAATTTATTCTATTTGTTTTGTGAGCCTCATTATTTTCCTACTACTCAGGTCCCCAAACAGAATTTATTATCACCCCTAAAGCACCTCTGTCAGATACTTTAGAGTGAGCCTCAGCTCCCTCTCTTTCCCTGCCTGAGTAGAGTCAATCACCAAGCCCCGTTCCTGAAAACTTCCAGATATTTATCAGATCCATCCCCAGTTTTCATTCCATTGTTTTGGCTTTAGGACAAACCCTAATCATGTCTTGTCTGATACACTAAACAGCCTCCTTCTAATTGGTCTCCCTGCATCCACCATCAAAATATCATTCCCTCCCCATACTCCTAGCTAATCTCTGTTCTGCCAGATGACCTAAACTACAAGTCTTATCCTTTCATTTTCTTAAGTGCTTTCCGATTACCTAAAAATAAAATCGGAATTTGTTAGCATGACATGTAAAAGTCTTGCCTCTCTGCCCCCCAGATCTGGGGATTGAACCCAGGGGCTCTTTACCACTGAGCTACAGCCCCAGCTCTTTTTTTAGTTTTCAAAGAGGATGTTCTTAAGTTGCCAAGGCTGGCCTTGAATTTGGGATCCAACTACCTCAGCCTCCCAAGTGCCTGATATTAAAGGCATATGCCACTGTGCCAGGCTAAAGTTTCTTTGATTTGGCTTCTGCAAACTTTACTAGCTTCTTGCCCCATAGTTCCTCCACACACAGAACATACTTCTCACATTTTGATGGCTTATCTAAATGCTCTTCTCCCAGCCTACCTTTCCTTTAGAGCCTTCTCAATGAACCTCAATTTTTTGTCTTTTTTTCCCTGATTGCTGATTATGTTGATCCCATTTCTTTTATTCATCAATCTGCAAATAACTGTGTAGATATAAAGCTGTATCAATGTACAGTCTACCCTCAAGAATTCTGTAGCCCAGTGGAGTTCAGTGGTGATACAATAGCACGTTGAAAAAGCAGGTTATACATCCAGCAAGCAAGAGATATATGGGACTGTACTGTGGGAATACAAAGGAGGGAAACAAAATTATAGCTTTTGTATTTGAATCCTATCACAGACCACTAAAGCTAATCCAATACAGTGTTTATGTTATTCCTGCAACATTTCATATTTCAGTACTAACACAAACATTGCTAAGGGTAACAACTGCATTGCTATAATAGCACATATCAACTAAATGTATTAGCACGTTCAAGCTAATGTGTTTATTTACTTCTTTACTGTTTTTTTCTAGACACTAATATTCAGCAAACACTTGCTTAATGTATAAACATGATGTTAAAATTTATTCACCTTTATTATTGTGCTACATATTTTGTCTTGAGTTTTACTGAAATGTTTTCTTCTCCATGTACTTCAGCTATCTGTACAATACTTCAGCCACACTTATTTTATTGTGACTCAGTATTTAGTTAAAGTACTCACTTAAGTACTATAGGGGCATTTTTGCTTTAATGTCATATATGATCTCTAATTGCTAGTGAATTTTCTGGATAGCTGTCTGCTATCTATCAGGACTCACCAATAACAATAGAACATTTATTTTGAAATTTTTGATTTTCATACTCACGATTAAAGGTTAAAACTTTTGCATATTCAAAACATATGTCCTCCTACTGCATTATAAGCATTCAGTATTTACATGAATGAACACATTTTTTCCTCATAAACCAATTTTAATACATGTTTGGTAATGTACACTCACCTGTACCTCCATAACACAAATTTTATTAAAAATAGGAGGCATAATTTATATGCCAGCAAATGTCAATTAATAGAGTACTTCCAGTAAGGGGCTTAGGAAAAGATTCCAAAGCAACGTTTGAGCTGGGATATGATGATAATTTGGAAGCAACACAAAGGACTGACTGACAAAATAAAAGCAGGTCTATGAGGAAATTTCATGAAGGTAGAAAAGTTCAGAGCATCATTGTGTACCTGCTGTAACTCAGAAAGACTTCAATCAGCATATAAAAAGGAATTTTAGGACATACAATTGAAAAGCTAGATTGGAGTCAGGTCACAGAGGTCCTTCAATGCCAGGCTGTGGATATAGAAGTCTATTTTGTAAAGTATTGGGAGCCACTGGAGGTTTTATTTTTTTTTTAAGAACAGAAATAATATAATCAGAGCTGCCCTTCAAAAAAGATTAACCTGGCAACAGCATTTTAAGTGAATTAAAGAGAAGAACTGGAGGTGGAAGACTCCTGTAGAGAGGCCAACAGTGCAGATAATGTACAATAAAGGTAATGAGAATCTAAACTAGAACAGTAACATTGAAAGCCACAGGAGGAGTAGAAGGAAAAGATGGGGTAGGGACTGAATCAACAGAATTCATTATTATTTGGATCTGGAAGACAAAGGAGGAAAGAGGTAACCTTGCTCTTGTGTTTGAGAGAATGGTTATATGCATTCGCACAGAACTAATGCACTCATTTTGTTGCACTTAATCACTGCAAGTGAGGAGTCAGCAGATGTTCAGATTGAGAACTCCAAGAAGGAGTTCACAGGTTAGGGGCAGAAATCATGAAGGAGATCCAGTTTGGAGATGCTGATTTAGTAGCTGTTGCAGCCATAAGAATGTGTTTAACAAGCTTCCTACTCCCCAGAAAGTAATTGGCTAAGGGCCCCAGACATTGGACTTTAAACTCACCTTAGCATTGGAGCTGAGGATGTGCATCTCACAGGAAATTTCTTGCCAATGATTAGTTGCAGTGAAAATGCTAAGGCTGATGAACTCCTGAGAAAAGAAGTCCTTTGCCAGTCAACTTTGACTCCAGGACTCACCAATATTTTTGCTGAATTTCCTGTTGACTGTTTTGCTAGAAGACTCCACCCAATCTCCTTCTATCCAGTCTTCTCTTTCTCTCTCCTCTGATTGGGATCAAACTTACATAATCTGACCTATCTCTAGCTCCCCTCATTTTTTTTTAAATTTGGTAAAGCCATTCTATACTTACCATAAAATCCTTTCCCATTTAATTCTGACTTTCAGACCTGAATTAACAAAATAGTTATTTGGGGTTTTTTAGTGTGTTCGAGTGGTGCTAAGATAAAAACCCATGGCCTAGAACAAGCTAGGTAAGTGATCCACAGCTGAGCTATACCCACAGCCCACAATACTTATTTGAAAATAGGTAACTACATTTAGTAGGATATATCTTTAAGTGAAAATATTATGCATTTATAATTTAAAAGATTATTTATCATGGAAAAGTTGGAAAGTTATAAATAAATTCCAGTGGGTAGCTATATTTAACATCCAATAAATATCCCAGAGTTGAGAAAAACTAAGCTGGAGTCACACATAAAAGTGACCCATAAGGCAATGCAAAACCCTAGGTTTCAAAAGAAATGTCATGCTTTCTAAAAAGGAACCGCTTAGAATCAATCAGAACAAAAGGTCTTAATCCATGAGACTATTGTCTGAATCATTCAACCAATTATGGCTTTCAATTTTATTGATGTATATTTTCTAAAAACCAATGTAACATGAGAATTATTGCTTTGTTTGCTAGAGTATGTAAGTGTATCTCTTTAGAGGGTAGAACTTTAAAGAAAATATTTATGGAAAAGACTATTCAAAAGATTTGTGTTTCTTTATATTCTTAGCAATAGTTTACTTTCTCTTTTGCATTAGGCTGTAGTTTAGAAATTTAATATGTTGCTAACTCTGGCTCCATTGGATGACTTTTGACTCAGGAGACTAATAAACAATGTAGCAGGAACATCTGCTGATCTTTTGAAAAGAAGCCAATGATGTGGAGTTTCCTTGGCCAGACAAGTCACAGGATTGGAGCCCAGTCTAGAGCTAAAGTTAAGAACAATGAGATTAGTTCTGACATCTAGAAAAAAGAATTGAACACATGAAGAAATGCTAGACTTAGAAAAAATATTATTCTCCAATTTTTCTCACAGATAAAGTGAATGAAAGTGAGTATTAGGGATAGCTTAGAAAAGTCCTGAAAACTTCTGTATGCATAATTAAAATTTTAAAAAGCTATATTATTTTGTGGAATGTTTGAATCATATGGAATTTGGCTATGAAAGAAAAACAAATACTTGATCTGGTACTACCCAAACTTTATGTTTAACCAGATACAGAATTACTAATAAACATATTTGATATTGAAATGCTAAAACTATTTGTAGAAATAATGCAACTCTCACTGATTTAGTGTACTTGGATATTGTGAATTACCTCTTTGTAACATTTCTTTTTTTAATATTTATTTTTTAGTTGTAGATGGACACAATACATTTATTTTATTTTTTTATATTCATGTGGTGCTGAGGATCAAACGCAGGGCCTCACATGTGCTAGGCAAGCACTCTACTGCTGAGCCACAACTCCAGCCCCTCTTTGTAACATTTCAAGTTTCAATTCTTTCCAGGTATTTCTTTAACCTGTAGCTATTTAACCAGAAGTCCACCATGTCTTCAAAAATCTTCCATTAAGTTATCTCCCAGAGGATCTATTCCCTGCAAATATTTATTCCTTTATTATATTGACCTTAGTGATAATAGCCTCTGTGGCTTCCATTGCTATTAGTACGCATTGCATTTATATAACAACCATTCTTCTGTCCTATCCTGATCTCTGCCCTCTAACTACTTCATCATAAGTCCCACCTCGAACCACCTTAATTAAATAATTCTTTTTTTTTAATTGTTTACACATTTTTTTCATGTAATCCTTACAGCAACCCTGAGATGGGTATTATTATCCCCACTTTACACATGAGTAAACTGATGTCCCTAGGTTAGATTATGTGTCAAAGATTTATGCTTATTAGTGGCAATGCCACTGAAAACTCCAAGCCAAAGGGTACTTGAGTAATCCACAGACTGCTGCCAAGGAGAGCTTACTTTTAAAAAGTCTTAATTGTCTTTAAGCTATCTAATATTCCCAAATCTAATTATAGTCTCCTCTGTATTACTGCTCTGCTATTGTGCATAAAACTTGTTTCTCAAGTATGTTTGTAAACTTTTAAAAGGCAAGTATGTGTGCTAATTTTTATATCCTTCATATATAAAGTCAATTGGATTTTATTTTTATCCTAGTAATACATAATATAATTTATACAACTCTTTTTTAAATTCTAACTTCACAAAAATGAAATTTTATCAACTCAGAAAAATGCTCATCTTTAACATACCCCTTGCATTCTTAGAACAACAAACTGCTCATTTTGCTATTTTACAGTTTCTTTGGTGCCATCTTTACTGTTGTGGCCCTCAGACACCAGGTTCCTCAGGTGAGGAGACAATAAACCCCTTCATGTAAGGTTGTTCCTCTTCTTCTGTAGCTATCATTACCTTTTATACAATTACGGAAATTTTAAAATATTGCTGAAAATTTTTTTTTAAATTTTTATTTGTTCTACTTAGTTGTACATGACAGCAGAATGCATTTCAATTCATCGTACACAAATGGAGTGCAATGTTTCAATGGTCTGGTTGTACATGGTGTAGAGACGCATCATTCATGCAATCATACATGTACCTTCGGTAATGATGTCCATCTCATTCCACCATCTTTCCTATCCTCATAACTCCTCCCCACCCTCCCCTTTGTGAAAATTCTTTAACATTGTCAAATTCTGATAAGATTATATGCATAGGAAAAACTTGATTTCTTTACATTCTCTGGCTACCATTTTCAGGGACTAAAAAGAGAACTATTCTTATGGTTTGGATGTGAGGTGTCCCTCAAAAGCTTCTATTAATGCAGGAATATTAGAGGTAAATGATTAGATTATGAGTATCATAACCTAATCAGTTCATCCTAGTAAGAATGGAATGACTGGGTGGTAACTGTAGGCAGGTGGGGCAAAGCTCTAGAAGAGGTGAGTCACTGGGGATGTGCTGTGGACACCCTTCTTCCAGTAGCCTCTTCACCACCCTAATCCTGCCTCTCCTTCTCTCTCTACTTCCTGACCCTGCCAAGAGCTGAACACTTTTCCTCTGCTGAGCTCCTCTCCCATGATGTGCTGCCTCATCTTGGGCCCAGGGCAATGGAGTTGGCCATCTATGGACTGAGACCTCTGAAACCATGAGCCCCCAATAAATTTTCTGTCCTCTAGGTTGTTCTTACCATGCATTTTGGTCACAGCAATGCAAAATCTGACTAAAACACTCTTTTTCAAAGTCATATTCTGATGTAGCTTTTGCAGGACACTGTGTCACATATTTTATGGCCTTATAAAAACCATGCTATGACATAAATACTTCAAAAATAGCAGTCATTTATTTTGTCCATTAATTGGCAATCTAGGCAGGGCTTGGCTAGATGGCTCATCTCTGATCCACCAGCTAGGGTGGTTTGTCTGGAGCCTGGAGGGTTCACCTTCAATATGGTTCATTCATATGCCTGTCAACTGGGAACTCAGTCATGAATGTGGGCAGGGGACTCAGTTCCTCTTTACATAGGTTCCTCCATGGACTTTTTGGGTTTCTTCACATAGAAGTCACTGCTCCAATAGTGATTACTCCAAGAAAACAAACAGATAAGCATGCTGCTTTTATGAACATAATCTTATTTGAGCGGTTATAATGGCTTACCTAGATTCAAGGGAAAGGGACATAAACTTCACCTCTGAGTAGGGGCAAGGTTACAGAAAGCATGGGGATAAAGCAATTGTCTTTTAAAAATCACAATCTGCAGTAGAAGAAGATCTTAGAAGATGGAAAAATATACCCTGTTCATGGATAGGCAGAACTAACATCATCCAAATGGCGATATTACCAAAAGTTCCCTATAGGTTTAATGCAATGCCAATCAAAATCCCAATGGCATTTCTTGTAGAAATAGATAAAGCAATCATGAAATTCATATGGAAAAATAAAAGACCCAGAATAGCAAAAGCAATTCTAAACAGGAAGTGTGAATCATGTGGCATTGTGATACCAGATTTCAAACTATATTACGGAGCAATAGTGACAAAAACAGCATGGTACTGGTACCAAAACAGGCGGGTGGACCAATGGTATAGAATAGAGGACACAGAGACTAATCCACAAAGTTACAACTATCTTATATTTGATAAAGGGGCTAAAAGCATGCAATGGAGGAAGGATAGCATCTTCAACAAATGGTGTTGGGAAAACTGGAAATCCATATGCAACAAAATGAAACTGAATCCCTTTCTCTCGCCATGCACAAAAGTTAACTCAAAATGGATCAAGGAGCTTGATATCAAATCAGAGACTCTGCGTCTGATAGAAGAAAAAGTTGGCTCCGATCTACATATTGTGGGGTCGGGCTCCAAATTCCTTAATAGGACACCCATAGCACAAGAGTCAATAACAAGAATCAACAAATGGGACTTAATTAAACTAAAAAGTTTTTTCTCAGCAAGAGAAACAATAAGAGAGGTAAATAGGGAGCCTACATCCTGGGAACAAATTTTTACTCCTCACACTTCAGATAAAGCCCTAATATCCAGAGTATACAAAGAACTCAAAAAATTAGACAATAAGATAACAAATAACCCAATCAACAAATGGGCCAAGGACCTGAACAGACACTTCTCAGAGGAGGGTATACAATCAATCAACAAGTACATGAAAAAATGCTCACCATCTCTAGCAGTCAGAGAAATGCAAATCAAAACCACCCTAAGATACCATCTTACTCCAGTAAGAATGGCAGCCAATATGAAGTCAAACAACAACAAGTGCTGGCGAGGATGTGGAGAAAAGGGTACACTTGTACATTGCTGGTGGGATTGCAAATTGGTGCAGCCAATTTGGAAAGCAGTTTGGAGATTCCTGGGAAAGCTGGGAATGGAACCACCATTTGACCCTGCTATTGCCCTTCTCGGACTATTCCCTGAAGACCTTAAAAGAGCATGCTACAGGGATACTGCCACATCGATGTTCATAGCAGCACAATTCACAATAGCTAGACTGTGGAACCAACCCAGATGCCCTTCAATAGATGAATGGATAAAAAAAAGTGACATCTATACACAATGGAGTACTATGCAGCAATAAAAAATGACAAAATCATAGAATTTGCAGGGAAATGGATGGCACTAGAGCAGATTATGCTTAGTGAAGCTAGCCAATCCCTAAAAAACAAATACCAAATGTCTTCTTTGATATAATGAGAGCAACTATGAACAGAGCAGGGAGGAAGAGCAGGAAGAAAAGATTAACTTTAAACAGAGACATGAGATGGGAGGGAAAGGGAGAGAAAAGGGAAATTGCATGGAAATGAAGGGAGACCCTTATTGCTATACAAAATTACATATAAGAGGTTGTGAGGGGAATGGAAAATAAACAAGGAGAGAAATGAATTACAGTAGATGGGGTAGAGAGAGAAGATGGGAGGGGAGGGGAGGGGGGATAGTAGGGGATAGGAAAGGTAGCAGAATACAACAATTACTAATAGGGCATTATGTAAAATTGTGGATGTGCAATCTGCATTTGGGGTAAAATTGGGGGTTCATAACCCACTTCAATCTAATGTATGAAATGTGATATGTCAAGAGCTTTGTAATGTTGTGAACAACCAATAAAAAAATAAAAATAAAAAATAAAAGAGAAAAAAAAAGAAATAAAAAAAATCACAATCTGCTACTGTGACTAAAATACCAAGTCACAATCTGTAGGTTAATTCTGGATCATCCACATAATCCAAAGACAACCAATATGCCTTTCCTATTCTAATTGGTGCAACTTTTTGTCCATCTCTCCTCAGATGTGTAAGGATAGTAGAAAAAATGCTTTATTTTTGTACTGTATCGATGTGTACGCATGCACACACACACAAAAAAAAAAAACACCACACACCCTTAAATATATATGAATTCACATAGCAGCATCTATGACAAATCCTCAATGACAGTCAAATTTATACCCCTTTTAGTCAGTTAAGCATCTTCCCCCAAATTTTGATGAAAGTAAAGCAAGCAAACAAAAATTCCCCAACACGACTTCAAAGAATAAATATTACATAAATGCGACTGTCAAATAGATAATCCTATTAATTTTCTGTTGTTTTTTCCTGAGATGACCAATTTTTAAAAGTGAACATCAATTTCCTAGAGTATGAACTGTGTTCTTCAATTGATTTCTGTTAAAACTTACATTTTTAAGCATTGGAAAGAATTACAATCAGTGCCTTAGGAAACTTAAACCAGTGACCCTTAAAATTAATACTCAATGTCTGATTTTCAAAACTTGATGTAGTTTTATTTTGAACTCAGCATGACTACCTAAAATAAAAACAGAATGTAGCATTTAGGATCATCTATCACAGGCAGAAAATAACAAACAAATCAGCATGTGACATTCTTACATTTCTAGGGTCAAAACTTTTGCTGTTTCACAAAAGACAAGAGAAAGAAATGTTATTTTGTTATTTCTCCCCAAAAATAAGTTATCAAAAAATATCAAATATACAAAAACTATTATCTTGTTTTCCTAAGAAAGCATTTTTTCATAATTAAATCTCATATATTAGACTGCCCCTAAGAGACCCAACTGCCCAGATTGTGGATCTTTTGTTGGCTCTATGGGTTTAGAGACTTGCTGTTCTCAGCTTCATAGTCTAGGATCAGACTCAGGTCCTATGCAAGCTAGGCAAGTGCTCTACCACTGAGCTACATCCCCAGCTCTAGAGAAATATATATATTTTTAATATACCAGGGATTGAACTCAAGAGTGCTTAACCACTGAACCACATCCCCAGCCCTTTATTTCATATTTTACTTTGAGACAGGGCCTTGCTAAGTTGCTTAGAGCCTCGCTAAAATGCTGAGGCTGGCTTTGAATTTGCAATCTTCCTGCCTCAGCCTCCAGAGCCACTGGGATTACAGGCATGTGACAGTGTGCCTGGCCTAGAGAAATAATTTAAAAAGTGATCTGCTTTCCCTTTTACACATACTTATTTCATGATATCAATTTAAGATAAAATAAAATCCTCTAAACAATAAATCAAGATACATGTGATAGATCCTTAAAACTTGCACATTCTTAAATTTGGTGAGCTAGGATTTCCCTCATGGTTTTATTAAATATTTTATTATATGCATATATTTGGGGAATAATACTATGAACAAGAATTATGTAATAAGAGTACTTTAGTTTATATGTAACCCAAAAGAGTGAGTTGAACAGAGAAAAAACACAGCCAACTACCTGATTATCTCATTTAGGTGCATGTATCTTCCTAAGAATGAGTTCCATATTTAGATAAATGGGTTCAAGTTTTAACTCAATCTTTAACAGAACAAGAATGATTAATAGTATTTACTTTTAGTATTGGCAGAATTAAATGAAAGAATTCTTTTAAGTCCTGTTTGAGCAGTGGCTGGCATTAAACAGACTAGATGACTATGACCCATTGTTATTGCCAAGCCCAGCTGTTACCTCCTCTATGAAGTCCATCTTCCAAATCTTTCTGAGCACCTTGATGAAAATGAGTTGTCCTACTCTTTCAGTATAACTTCAACACTTCATTTTCCTTCTTTTATAATACTTCTGTGAATTTCAGTATATACAGAACAAAAGTTTCTTACTTATATATTCACTGAGAGTGTGTGTGTGTGTGTGTGTGTGTGTGTGTGTGTGTATAGAAATATGCATTCCTCATTGGAGATTAGATTCCAGTAGGCTTGTACCACGTTTTTTTGCATTTTGTGTTTTTCTCTCAGCATACTCTTTCTAATATTTAACACCAGGTTTATTCATGCTGACCTTGAAATGAATGCTCATTAAGATGACAGGCTCCTTCTCATCCTTCTAATTTGATGTCAAATGTCACTCCTCTGCTAATTCAGTCTCAAAAGCTTTTTTTTATCCCTCCCACAAAGTAACTCTATCACATCATCTTGTTATTTTGTTTACAATCCTTACCACTTTTGGCAATGATTTAATTAATACATGTACTTGTTTGTTCTTTGTCTCTCCTGACAGGACAGGAGCGCTGTGGCAGCAGAGCTCTTGTTCATCACCAAATCCTTAGTCCCAAGAAGGTAAGTATCCATTTAATTACTCAATAAGTATTTCTTGCTTTTCCTTTTTTGGTATTGGGATTTAAACCTAGAGGCACTTAACCACTTAGCTACGCCCCCCAGTCCTTTTTATTTTGAGATGGGATTTCACTAAGTTGCACAGGACTTCACTAAGTTGCTGAGGGTGGCTTTGAATCCATCTAGTTTCCCTAGCTACTAAGATCACAGGTGTGCACATTGCACTTGGCCAAGAAGTAGTTCTTAAATGAAACGTACCTCCTAGTGCCCAGGTATGAGAAATAACATGTCCTGGGGCACCTTGTTTAAACAACAAGTAAAGTAGGTGATGGTTTCTGAGCATTTAAAAACGTGACATTCAGGAAGTACTATAAAAAAGTGTCTGTCCTGCCTGGCTTCCTTTGCCATCCCAGCCATACTTGCCCATGAAGGCCTGGGCCTGCAGACTTAAGTCCAAATGAATTACCAAACTAATCATGGCATGAGGAAGGAAAGCTTCAGGCAACTGCTAGAGGCATGATTCAAAGAGAGCTAGTGAGGCCTCAGTCTACCTGGATGGTTTAAACAAGGTCTAGCTCACAGGGAAGTGTCTGTCAAGTCATGTGCCTCAGGAAAGCATTGCCTCTTACTACACACAATGAAAGATTCTTTCTGGCTCACTAGAAAACAGCAAGTTTGTTGTACCATCTGAATGATACAAACAAACATTTGACTTACATTTATGGAGATGGCCTTCCACTTGGCTCATTCTCCAATACGACCTGGTGTCCAGAACAAATCCAACAGATCTGGCAGGGTCTGTAGTAGAGAGATCCTGATAATCATTACAGAACAAAAGTTTCTTACTCTTTTTCAGTTTGAAGATTATAGGAGTCCCCACCCATGATATGGACTATGGTATATATCAGGGCTTGGACAGAGAGTAAATCTGTAAGCTCAGTGTTAAAAGAAATTACATGGGTTATATCATATTATAAACACACCGACTCAGTATCTTGTTAAAAATATTATTACTTAGACCAAAATATCTTGACGTTTTCTCTCACAGCCTATGTTCAATTAATTAGCATATTCTGTCAGCTTTTCCTTCAAAACCTGACCATTTCTTACCACCTCCCCTGCTACCACTGTGATCCAAATTTCCATCCTCCTCCTGCAAGTAATTAATATCCTCCAATGTCCTTGTGTTAACCCCAGATCATCTCACTCTGTTGTTCAAAACTCTCCAGTTGGCTTCTCATCTCACTCTAAGTAAAAGTCAGAATATTCACAAAGACCTGCTGAGCCGGCTCCCATTACTACTCTCATTTCATCTCCTACCAGTCTCAACCTTGATCTTACAATTAACTAAGCCTTGGGGGCCTTCTTACACTTGTCTTTCCCTGAAATGTTCTTTACACAAATATCCACATGGCTTGCTCCTTTACTTGCTTCAAGACCTTTCTAAAATGTGATTTTATCAATGCTGCTCACTGTACCTTTTCTCCACAGGTCTCATCACCATATATCACAATGTATTTATTATTATTTGATTGTTTATTGCTGTCTGCCCCCACTAGGATATATAAGTTTCCCGAAAGGAGAAATTTTTGTGTTTTGTTCACAGCTGTGTCCCCAGTTTCCAAAACACTTCCTGGAACACAGTAGCACTCAAATGATTTTTCAAAGAGCATAATTATATATTTCTTTGACTCCTTCACCAGACTCTAAGGAAAGGTTTTATCTTACCATCTATCTCAGTACTCTAGTAATATTCTCTGAATGAATTAATTGAAATGTTTTGAAAAGAAATCTATAGTTCTATTTGTTATTTTAAAATTCATGTTGTACTCATGTCAAGTTGCAATTATTGGCACAGATGGTGTTATTTTTAAGTTTGTTTGAATAGATGAAGAAAATAATTATAATTATAAAGCAAACAGTATTCACATTGAATATTGACTTCTAATCTTATTTTAAAATTAAAATTATGCTCTGAAATTTATTAATGGATGAAGCAGACATTTAATTCTCTAGATATTGAACCCATATTTCTTAGCCTGATGCAAAACTTAGTCTTCTCATTTTCTTACTTTAATTTTATGTTTTCGATTTCTACATTCAGAGGATAAAGAGAAACATTCATCCTCACAGAATGGCGTAGCATGCAGAAGTGATGAGGGCTGCACTCTAAGAGGATTAAGCACACAAAGAAGATAGTTAACTTGCTAAGGCCCCATAGAAAATTGTGGAAGAGGAAGAATAGCATTCAGTTTCTGTTATCCTGAGAAAGACGGAATTTAGCCAAATAGCTACATATTCGTGCTTGAGTTCATTTATAGCTCTGCATGTTCACATAAATTTAAGAAATAGTAAACCCTAAACATCAACACACAAAAAGTTAACTGTTAATAAATTACAAACCTGGTCTGTTCTTAAATATAGGTTGACATCTAGTTTAAGATCAAAACACACTGGAATTTTTGTACTATCTTTAAAATTATTCCCAATAGCAACAAGACTCTAATAAAAATTCACTAGGGATAAAGATGAGAATGCAGAGACACTAGACTTACTTATTTAACATTAACTTTTAAAATTTGGAGTGGGGGTATAGCTCAGACATAGAGTACCTGCCTGCTTAGGCATGAGGCCCTGGGTTCAATCCCCAGTACATAAAACAAACCAACAAGGACACATCTTCAAACTGGTTTTATAACCATCTATAAGAACACTTTCCTTGGGTGGGGAAATTATGAATGATGTTAGCTTTTCTTCTTTGAGTTTTTAGAGCATTCAAAAAATTTTATAAAGAATGTGCATTTTGTAATCAGAATAATGAAAAATTAGTATTGCTTATATATTCTTCATCTGCAGTAATTACCCTTGAATATAATATTCAGCTGTAAAATTTAGACGTTAGAAATGCAACTCACGTGTTCAAATTTCTGAAAGGCCCAGTTGATCTGGCAGAAAAACAGCTCTGAGTCTACCAGATTTGACTCATTCCGAGTACTGTTTATTGTAGACCAGAAATGTAATGCCAGGTGGATATGTCATCATCCAACTAAAGTGAAACATAAAAAAGAATCAGTTTTGACAAGCTATTACACTTTGGAAAGAAAGGAACAGAGAAAGAAAACCACTCTGCAAGGGATTTGAGATTTCTTTTTATGTCTATATACCCTAAATGCAAATACTGGTGAAAATGGCAATAGTAATTTTTTAAAATCATGCCAAATGAGCTGTTATCCTCTAATATTTTAGGAATATTCACTAATACCACTGAATATATTGTTTCGGACAAGATTTGGAATCATTCCTATCTGTGCCATCAGGACATTTAATACAGGACTGTCTCTTCTCCTATCACCCTCTGACCTCAGAAAGTTCAATTTAACTTGACCCCCATGAGTGCCAATTATGAGGTCTCTCCTAACATGGAGTTGGTATACATAGGGGCCTGGCAGTCTCCTAAACCTTGAATAACACCAGTTGGACTATATAATGATTCCTGTGGATTTAATCAGCAAGTCTCAAGGTCTACATCAAGAAAAAAATCAAAGGGAAATTCAAAGACCTTTTAAGAGGCATTTAGGGCTAACTGGAATAGAACTGGTTAAGATAACAATAAATAAGAAATATTCATAAGAAATTTGATTTGAATTCTAGACAAATCTACAATTTTTAAAATGTGTGTTGAGATAGCTTAGACATACAATTATATTTTAATTTGTTATTTGAAAAATAAAATAATATGTAAATAATGCACAATCCCTATGAAGGTGTTTCAGCAAATTGCAAATTGTATAATACATGTGAAGGGATTGCCATCTAGTGGCTCAAGGCAAAATACATTTTTGTGTAAGCCTGGGGCTAAAAATATGTCTAGACAAATATTAGTATCCCTCACTTAAGCTACTAATTATACAAACATTTTTATCATAATTTATCAACCAAGTAAATTCAGATATAAATATACATATTGGTTTTAAATGTGTAAATAATATTTCAAATAAGTTATAAATTTTTTTTTCTATTTAGAAGTGTAACATATGCCATTGTAGAAAATTTCTAAACTCTAGAACAATATAGAGAAGAAAAATATATATATAATGCCACCTAGAGACAACCACAGTTAACATTTTAATGAATTTTCTTCAATCCATATGGAAATACATTCATGTTCATGTTTTTTCATTAAATTGATATCATAAAAAGGATTCAATTTTGTTCTTTTTTTAATTTGTTCTTCTTAGATATACATGACAGTAAAGTATATTTTGACATATTATGCATACATGGAAAGATTCAATTTTAAGTAGTGTTTTGAAAACATTAAAGTTACATTGTGTGTTTTTAATAAGTGGTTAAAGTTCTCTGTAGCTTGAGTGAGGCTTTTATAAAAAACTAGGAGGGAATAAATATGCATATGAATGAATAGGTGAAAATATACTTTGTTCAGCAGACTGATAGTAGCTTAATTAATTTGGGAAATGAAGTTAAAAATGTATGGCTCAGTGATAGTGGTTGAGACAAGAGTTAACCAGACCAGGAAAAGTCTGTGGAAACCAGATCAAGAACCATGGGCATGCCAGCTAGTTAGTTGTCTGTTGATATGGATAACCATAGAGAAATTGGGGTAATGGACTGACATTATCGCATTTATACACCAGAAAATAATAACAAAATAATTTGATATGACTGTAAAATCAGAGTGAAATAATAGGTGTCAAAGCTGATTGCACTTTAGAACTACCTAGGAAGTTTAAAAATGCTGGTTCCTAGACCAGTTTGAACAAATTCAATCGGGATTCTTGGGAATGAGATGTTTTAAAGAACTACACAGTTTATGTTATTATGTTGTTTGGTGTGAGAATCACTAGACTAAAGGGAGATAAAGCTGAAGATGTAAATACCACTTAGATGGGTGTTGCTTTAGATCATGTGAAAATATAATGTGTGCCTAAACTGGTTTAGTCAGTATATTTGGAGAAGTTATTTGGTGGTATAATTGGCATGAGTTGATAATTAATTGAACACAGGTATGAAGAAGCACAGAATAGTAAATGGTATCCACAGGAAAGACTTCTCATTAGGAGGAAGACAGGGATATATGTTAATTAAGAAACTACCATTTTCTTTTTGATCTGTCACCACTGGCACCAACACATTTAAACATGTGCTATTCTACTGTAGGTCCTTGTACCACATAATGTATCTCAGCTCCACCCCACCCTTCTGTTCTCTACTCTATGATGGTGTGGCCAGGACTCTGTAACAACATTTTTGCCTCCCCGGGTGGTTCCATGTTAGGGTCTTCTAGCAGGGGGTGGAGAGAAGGATGCTGGTGAGGAAGAGGGACTTGCTCCTCTGGTTTGCTTCTTGATGGCTTCCTGTTTGCTTTTGGTTCTACTTTAAAAACCACTCTGGCCATAGTTTTTCACCCCTGTACCAGTCTTGTTTTTCTATAGCAGCAGCTGAATCCAATTTCCAGTTTTTTTTTAACACTTGCAGAAACAGCCTCATCACCATCTGGGGCAGACAACATTAGCTGTCTGCTGTCTGCTCCTCAGAGGTCTGGGTTTCAGCATCACAGATCTCTTCCCCACATTTCTAAGACTTTCTTCTTTGTTCTGTCTGTTGTCTCTTGACTGAGGTGGTATCTGCTTCCTGAAGTTATTTCCATGTTTCCTTTGAGTTCCTTTTCCACATGTAGTAGTATTGATATGTAAAACACTATTATATGTCTGAAATTCTCTCTACTCAAATTTGACTAGTGTGATTTCCATCTCTTGATGAGAACCCAGAGGGCCACAGGGGTGGAAAAGTGCCCTTTCAGCACTAATTTGGCCTGACCACTTCTGAAAGACCACTACTGTATGTCTCCAAACAAAATAATCATTGAGCTACAAAGGCAATCAGAGGGGCTATTTTATAGAAGAGTTAAATAAATATTCTCAATCAGTGCAAAATAGAAGAATCTATGAGTTGTGACTTTATCTGGTCCTTTCTCTTAGAATACACAAGGGAGACAGGAGCAGGGCAAACCCTCAGCACCTAGACCTTTAGATGATCCATCCTTTCTGAACTCTATCCTCTTAAACCCCAACTTCTTTGGAAAACCTGCTCAAACCTCTACTGCCGAGGGTCCCTACCTATCTTCTTAGTCAAATTCAGTTTCTTTCCATATGAGAAAAAAGCTACATCATGGTTTGTGGTTAAATTACATAGACTTTGCATAGATGGTGATGGGGTTTTCCTTGGCCTGGGATTTCCAGAGGAACCCAGAAGTTTGCCAAGGGGCCCTGTGGGTTCTGGTTTCATAGATGGAGTATGTAAGTGCCCTGCTTCCAGGCTGGTCTCTTCATTCAGTGAGGGTTGCTGCTATTTTACATCTGATTTTTCTAAGGACAAGAGCAACTTACCACTATGAGTATTACTTTTCTTTCCAAAACAACATGATTTGGCATCTTATGTGGGTGATGTAATTTTCATATTAATGTGACTTCCTACTCCTTAGAAAATAATAACTCTAAAATTCTTGGATAAGGATCTTCTAGCTTTTTCCTGAACATGTCCACATTACTAGAACCATTATTTTAATTTGAAATTTCTCTTTTGTGAATTATTCAGGGACTTTGGTGCAGGTTTCAAATAGTTTCTTTCTCATAATGTAGTCTTTCCTTTCAGAAAAGCATGGGTAAGGGTGGTAGCAGAGAATCTCATTCTATTTCATCAAACCATCTCTAGCTTTATCTCTATCTTTATCTCCATCGACAAAACCATTAAAGCTGATCATTTCATCTGAAACACTCAGATAGAAGCAATATCAAAAATGTTTATATTAGGTCTCTCCCTCCTCTTCACTTGACATATAATGGGATTTCCCATGATGAAGGCATTATTTAACCCCAATATAATGACTAATATTTATTCTTTGAGCTAAAATTGTAAGGCTATAACCAAAACAATTCCCAATAAAAGCCAGAAGAGAAACACAAAGAATATATTTATACTATTCTTGTGCAAATATCTTAATGAATAGAACAGCCACCATTTAAAGGTGAGTAAAATGTGATCTTTGTACTGAAAAATGTTGTTTTAAAATAAACATAAATGCAAAAGACAGATATGAACTACTGAAAAAAAATACATGAAATGTTTAGGCAAAAATGTCCCTAACCTCTCTGTTAAAAAAAAAAAAAAAAAAAAAAAAAAAAAAAAAGAACATGGTCTCTCTATCTCTCTATAACAAAAAAGACATTATTAAAAATAATTTAATTTAAAAACAAATATGTCTTAGCTATTCTTGGCCTTTTGCTTTCCTATATCACCATTAACATCTGTGGGAAAAGTTTTATTAAAAAATAACTGGAGGCTGGACATGGTGGCACATGCCTGTAATACCAGCGGGTTGGGAGGCTGAGGCAGGAGGATCCTAAGTTCAAAGCCAGTCTCAGCAATTTAGCCAGACCCTAAGCAGTTCAGGGAGACCCTGTCTCTCAATAAAATATAAAAAAGGGCTGGGGATGAGGCTCAATGGTTAAGCATCCCATGGTTCAATCCCTGGTGCCAAAAAAAGAACTGAAAAGGACTAGGGATGTATCTCAGTTGTCAAGCACCCATGGGTTAAATCTACAGTACCAAAATAAATAAATAAAAACTAAAAATTAAAATGATTGGATCTTTTGTTTGGAATTGTATTAAATCTATAAAACAATTTGGGGATGTATTGGTTTTCTATAGCTGCCAAAACAAAATACTACAGACTGGGTAGCTTAAACAAAAGAAATTTATTTTTTTATAGTTCTAGAAATCCAAGATCAAGATGTCAGCAGACTGGTTTCTTCTGAGGCCTCTCTCCTTTGCTTGCAGATGTTAGCCTTCTCATGTGTCCTCACCTGGCTATTCCTTAGTCTGCTTCTCCTAACCTCCTCTTTTCATCAGAACCACTATCGTGTTAAATCAGGGCCTACACATTCAACCTCATTTTACCTTGATAATCTCCTTAAAGGTGCTATCTCCAAATATAGTCACATCACAGGATAGTGGAATTTAGGGTGAGAAACTGATGTGACTCCATTTTTAAAAATAAATAAATAACAGCAGCTTCTACCTCAAGGCCTGTCCTAAAGGAAGGGGGCGTGACCACCCTTGTCCTTGGAAAAACCCACAGAGCACTCCTAGGAACATACCACTCTGCTGAGTTGTTTGTCTACAAGTAACAGGAGAGATCTGTGGCACCAGGTGTCCCTGACTCAGGCTAGGTGAGGACCCATAGCAACCCCCTAGCACCTCCAATCAGCATGAGACAGGGAAATACCTGGAATGCCAGATGACCCCCAAGTAGTTTATAGTGGTTGATAAAATGTTGGGAAACCATGTAGTTTAGCATGTATACCCCTTGTGGCCTAAACCAATCAGTTCAAAGGAATCCCCCTCTTGTACTAACCAATCACCCCTACCCAACTTGTTCCCACCATTGAATGTGCTAATCAATGATAAGAGTTGTTGTTTGACTTTCCCCGCTGTATGAAATGATTTGCTGTGTGATGTTGTGACGCATAGAGTATCGCCCCCAAACCTATAAAATCTCACTGAACAAAGGACCAGGACTCACTCCCTGGGACCGCTGCATCGGGAACAGTTGTGAGTCCAGGCTTGAGCTTGCAATAAAGACTCTTGTGTGATTGCATCGGATTCGGCTCCTGGAGGTCTATTGGGGTTCCACGAATCTGGCATAACAAGGGCTTCCTCATTTGAATTTGGGGGTGAGGGAGACACAATTCAGCCCATAACAGGGGAGCATTCACATTTTTCAGTACTGAATCTTCCAATTTTTATTTCTATTTATTTATATATTTTCAATGCCTTTCAACTAAGTTTATCATTCTACATAAAGATCTTAAAAATATTATGTTGAGTATTCTCCATATACTTTACCAAGTCTCCTTGAAGGAGGGCCCAGTCACTGACATAACCAACTCTATTTTGTCCCTCTCTGAATCCATGTCTTTTTTAACTTTTTTCTTTTTTTCTTTTCATTCTTCTGAACCACTTTCTTCTGCAGTTACTTTGGTACTCAGAAATTACCGGTCTAGTTGATTAGCATCTTTATCACAAAGTACCAAAACTATTTCCAGATAACAAAGAGCCTCAAAGAATGGATTACCTTGATGAGAATGTCCCCCTAAGTGGGAGCAATTACCTCAAGATAGAACTAAGCTACTGCCTAATCAGGAGTCTATCATCTCATGATGGAAACAAATCATCCCCTTAAGCAATAATGACCTTCTCACCTCAAGCAATGATGACCTTCTCAGAGCTTCACAGCACCAGTCCTGAGATAATGATCAACCAAACCATGGCCTGACCAAGATGACTTACTCTGCCAGCAATGCAAATCCCCCATATTGGGAGAGATGGCTTAGCCTGATCTGTTGGCACCACTGGAGTGGGGCCTTAGCCAAAGGGCTCTGAACACCCTGTCCTCCTTTCTGCACTGAGGTGCGCGTCCTGTAAGGTTGATATATATGGACTCCATCAAAAGGCTCCCTTGCCATTCAGTCTGTGAATAGGTTTAACAACAGGAAGCATGGGCAGATTTACAGATATTCATTTCCCGCTTCTACCCCACTGCTGGGATGATGATGGTAAACAGATATTGTCTTCATAACTCATTATCTCAGCTTTTGTCAAGGAGCAGCCTACTTCTGCAACTATGGCTCTTTTCTGTGAATTCAAGTTCAGATAGCCTTGTCCCTTTCAGCTAGCCATTCATATCTATGGTTAGTAGCTCATTTTCTCCCTGGAGTTCTTTGTGGTTGGTTTTCATTTCTGCATTTCACGGTGTCATTTTTCTTTCTTTCTTTTATGTGGTACATGAGATTGAATTCAGGGACTTATGCATGGTAGGCAAATGCTCTACCTCTATGCCAAAAACCTAGCTCTTTTTTTTTTTTTTGAGACAAGGTCTTACTCAGTTTCCCAGGCTAGCCTCAAACTTGTGATCCTCCTGACTCAGCCTCCTGAGTAGCTAGAGTTACAGGCATACACCATCATACCTGACTTACATGGCAAATTTTTAAATTCCATTTTTTTTATAGCTCAAGAGGTAGAACATGCCTGAGGTCCTGAGTTCAAGCCCCAGCACTGTCCCCCAAATTCATTTTGTGTTTGTTATTAAGGTACAGAGATATTTTCATTATTTTTTTAAATCCAGTAACCTTGCTAACTTTAATGAATTCTAGTACTTTCTACTAAACTTTCCCCCATTTTCTTTGTTTCTGTATTCCATCTTTTAACCCATTTTATAATCTCTATAATCCCAGATTTATAAATTTCTTTCAACATTTATGCCTTTCTGGGTTATCTAGATGTCTAATACTGTTTTGTATTGAAGTAGTAGCAGTAATCATTCATTTTGTACTAACCCTAGGAGAGAATATTTTCAGTGTTTCACTATAGGGTGTGGTGTTTCTTTCAAATATTCTTTTAGGATAAGGAAACTCTCTGCTATTTCTAGTTCCTAAGAGTTCTTATCATGAATGAATGCTAATTTTTACCAAAAACTTTTTTACACATCTATCGATCTGATTATTTTTTGCTTCCATTTTTAACATGGTTTATTATATTAATTGCATTTAACATCTCCTAATATTAAACTGACCTTGAAGGACACACAATTGGTCATGATACCTAACACTCTTAGCACTCAAATCTAAATAGGGGAGAAATAATACAGTCTTTAGAGCCAAAGTAGGAAATATAATTATAGGTTATATTTTTATCTATAGACAATGAGCACTAAATGAATATACACTGATGTCTAACTGTTCAGTTTTTGTTTTAACTTGAATGTGCCTTTTATTAATTTACCTCCCTCAGTAATATAGCAATTTTATTTAATCAGTAAACAATCATTTGTTGAATATTTACTAAATGTCATTAATTCTTCCTCACACCAGGGTATAAATGAAGTAAATCATTGACATTGTGGAGTTCATTACTTAAATGTGTAAGTGGTGAGTGTGTATGGAGGGTGGGGGGGGAGAATGGAGTGAGATTGGCTCAAAAAAGAACAAATGATAATGAAAAACATAATTCTGTACTGTAAGTGAATAAGGAAATAGAAAGTGATAAGGAAATAGAATGGAGACATATTCCAAATTCCCATTCAAGTTGTTTGACTTGAATCTTTTTTAAGTATTTTCATTTTTTTTTTTTTTATATTTATTTTTCAGTTCTCGGCGGACACAACATCTTTGCATGTGGTGCTGAGGATCGAACCCGGGCTGCACGTATGCCAGGCGAGCGCGCTACCGCTTGAGCCACATCCCCAGCCCTTGACTTGAATCTTGAAGGACAGATGTTAATCAGTAGCAATACATGTTCATCTCAAAAAGATAAAAGAAATATTCAGTTATTTGTGTTAAATATTGGTGCATACACACGAAATGTTATGGTCTTGGGAATAAAATAGTGAACAAACACAATAACCTCTGTTTTGTGCTTACTTTTAAACATTAAGGCAAGAAAGAAACAACTTGCCCAGAGTGTCTTCCCTGCTAAGGAAAACTTTGAGCTATCAATGCACAGTTCTGGTTATACAAAAGAGTGATCCCCTCAGTGGGCTGCCTGCAGGCAAACAACACCAGAGTTTCTGTTTACTTTATTTTAGAGTCCTTTAGTTTCTGTTTTTGGTTTATGTATTATAGTGTATATATAATTTGCAAATTATCATCCAAACATTGGAGTGAGGGTTCAAAATTTATTGATGCGAGAATTTCATCAAAAAAACTGAGGGTCCACTACTATAGTTCTCTGGGAGGGGAACAAAAGTATTGAACTGTATTTAAAACCACTAGCATTCATGTTTAACACTAACAAAAACGGAAAGTTTCAGAAGGGATGGCTAGGGAAATTATTTTCCTTAAGGGTCGTTAAGTTGTAGACAATCCCAGAGGAGCTGGCCCTATTTCTTTTAATAAGAAAAATCAAACAAGTTAAGACAATGTGCGCTGGTCTGGGCCGTTTCTAGGTACTGCTCCGATTTCTGTAGAGCAGTTAGGAAGCCGGTCACAGTGGGACCGCTCTGCGCAGAGTCCACAGCGGCAGCCAAGTCCAGGAGACGTGGGTGGGAACACTCCTGGACACCGCGAATTCCGCTCCAGGACAGCACGAACGTTCTCTCACTGGAGCTTCGCAGCACAGACTGGGGTCCACTGCTCAGAACCCCTCCAGGCGCCTCCGCGGTTGGCAGACGGCCAGCATCAAGTGCCGCCCAGCGCAGAACTCGCGCCTGCGTATTCCCTCTTTGCTCCTTTAAGCTTTTTACTTGGCAAACCCGCCGTCTCGCCAGATCGTCACTTCCGGTGGACGCTGTGCGTCATTGGTATCGTCACTTCCTGCCGATACCGGTGTGGACGGTGAAGATCGTGGCTGGGCCGGTGTTCCGGTTCTCTCCCTCCCCTACTTTCCTCCCTCCCTCCCTTTCCCTTCCTCGGCCACTGTTGTAGCTGGTGTTTGACTCCCTGACCCCTCCCTAACCCCTTCCTGACCTCGTGGCCACCGGATTGGCCTCCCTTTCTTGTTCCCTGGCCCAACCCCAGTGTCAGGGCGGGGGGCCTTTTGGAGCCGGAGGCGCTGCGGCTGAGGAGAAGAGGAATACGACCCTCCACTCACCAGCCGGATCGCCGGGTGCGCCGCCGCCATGGCAATGCGACAGACGCCGCTCACCTGCTCTGGCCACACGCGGCCGGTGGTTGATTTGGCCTTCAGTGGCATCACGCCTTATGGGTATTTTTTAATCAGTGCTTGCAAAGGTAAGCAAGGCCACTAGCAGACGCCTAGGGCTGGGCAGTAAGTGAGTGGGGCTGGCATTCCCCAGGGCCTAATGATTGGTGGGGATATTAACGTTTGAAGTGGGAGCCAACGCTGGTCTGATAGGGAAAAGAGTTGTGTTCTGGAATCCGCAGTTGTAGCCCAGAGGCCTTCTTTTTGACGCCTCTGACTAGTATTACCCGCCAACTAAGCCCCTCCTCGTTTTTATTGCTGTTTCTGGGGAAGCTGGGCTGCACCTTTCTAGGCTCTCTGGACAAGAACCACTGTAAATACATTTCAAGGATTTAGGGAAAGGGAGAAATTAGGCCAGAACGAACGATTCCTTACAAAGATGTTAGCTCTTTCTCTGAATATTTTTTCGTGGTATTAGCCTCATTTTTTCAAATGCGAGATGAGAGGTTAAGTTCGTTTGTCCAAAATAAAAGACTCAGGTCTAGATTGTTTTTACTCAGATCCGTATTCTCACTCAATCACGTTTCCCAAAGAGAATGGTTCAACTCTTTAAGTTTATTTATTTTTAGATATTTTTTAGTGACCCCAATGAGTTGGAATGAACAACAACAAAACAAACAGGTTTTTCACTTGCTATTCAATATAATAATTTGACGTTCGAATCAGATTTCAAGTAGTCTGAATTTCTAAAATCACATTTCTTTTTAAACATTTTCTAGATGGTAAACCTATGTTACGCCAGGGAGACACAGGAGACTGGATTGGAACATTTTTGGGTCATAAAGGTGCTGTTTGGGGTGCAACGTTGAATAAGGATGCCACCAAAGCTGCTACAGCAGCTGCAGATTTCACAGCGTAAGTGTAACCAAAATGGCTAGCTTTGTTCCCTGTGGATTGTGTCCTGAAAAAAAAAATCAAAATCTTCAACCTCAGTTATTCATGTAATTCTGACTCGTTACCTACCACATAGAGTACATGATATTAAATTTTACCAAGATTCCATCCTGTTTCTATGTATTTCTTTGTCTTCATTGGTTCTCAAAAGCTTCATAGGCTTAGATGACTTGCTCTTTATGTCTTTGAAGCAGGATTCTGCATAATTACTAAGCACCCCAGATGAGAAATGTTGATCTCCTTGACAAATATATCTCTACATGTCCTTTTTAGTAATATATATTAATGGTCTCAGATTTTTATTTCACTTGCTTCGTTAACTAGATTTAGACATACTATGTCCCAAATTTAACTACTTTTTTGTTTTCTAAGGTTTTTTAAAGATAGAATTCTTAATTTTCCTTTCTTTCAGATTATCATCTATTTTTTTTATTTTACCAGTTGAATATCTGCTGACTATAGTGTTTCTCCTTGTCTCTCATTACTTTTGTTCTAGTTTTATTTTTTACTTGCCACCACTAGTCTCTTAACCTTCTATTCATCTTCCATATCCCTTGCAGTTGACTTCCTAAGAACAAACTTCATCACATCACTTGTCTACCAGATGATCTTGCTTTCCCTTTGCCATTTTAGCAGTTTGTGACTTTGGGTATATATTAACATAACTTGGAGAGTTTTTAAAATATCAAATGCATGTGTCCCTGAAATTTTGATTCAGTTGATCTGAGGATGGAGTCACCATTTGGTTCTTTTTCCTTTCATAACTTCCTCTAGGTTATATGTATGCAGCCTTAGAACCATCAGCATAAGGGACAAATTTTAGTTAGCACTTTATGTTTTGGTCTTATCCTAATACATTACCATCATTTCCAGGCATTGCAACTGTAAACTCTGCAGTCTAGCTATACTAAATGTACTGTTACTGTAATGCACTTTGTTATTACTTTTTGTTTTGCACATATTATTAAACTGACTTGCATGACCTTCCTTTCTTTTGGACACATGTTATATTTTTATAATTTGGTATCTTTAGTTGCTGCCTGTGTGCGTGAACGCTTTAGTGTTTGCTAATGAAGGCAATATCAAAAGCAATTGACATACATAAACTTCATTAGGTGTGAAAACCTGGAGAGTAAAAGTGATCTGGTGATCTTTCTTTCTTTTTTTTTTTTTTTTCCCCTCTCTTTAAACAGAATTTCACACTAAGGCGTAATTGTGAATGAGTTTACTCCTTTGTTTTAAGCAAATTAAACATAATAAGTTTAGCATGAAAAACAAAAGATTTTGGTAGATACGTGACTGTGTACTTGGTTAAAACTCAGGACATACAATTTTATCATATGTAAATTTTAAAATAAAGTTTCAAAATGGAGAGTGGGTGAGAAAGGTAGTAGCGCCACACAGCAGTAAATTGAAGATGATGAAGAAAGATCAGTAAGAAAAGTTTTTTTTTTTTAAATGCAATTCTGAACTTTTTTTCTACTCTCCAATGAATAAATTGCTATTATATCACTACATATAACAATTGTAATGCTTTATGCTCTGCCCTCTAGAATATATAATCCTGGTAAAAGAAACTGCCTGGTTTTATATAAGTACTTCCATGTCAATATTTTCATGTCAAAAGTTTCGTTTAATGTTAGTATGCATACTAACTTATCATATGTCAAAACACTTTGTTGATTATGGGAGGTGAAAATAGGAAGTAAAAGTGATTCTCACACAAGAAAGATGACTTATAGAGGATTGGAAGGTTCAAATGAAGGTGTCCCTTTCAGCTTTTGTACTCATACTATATCTAGAATATAGCATATAGTTTATACTATATAGTAGGTTATAGTAAACTTCAGGTACTGTTATAGCATTTTTTTTTTTTTTTAAGTGTCATTTTAAGGTCAGGGACCATATTCAGTATCCCCGGTTTGTTCACTACTTTTTAATTGCCAAGTAAGTAACTTGAAAAAGTTTTCTAAAGCAATCAAATGGTTTAGTGAATTATAGATCTTGATTTTACTTATAGAATATTTGTGTCTTTGATTGCTATAGGTTTAGTTTTCTTCTTCAAAGTTTGTTTTTAACTGAGTTAAATAAGAACATCACTGGAATGAATTTTCTTGATTTTATAATGAATGTAGAAAGTTGAATTCATATACACAACAATTTCAGATCTGGTAAGCAGATTTAAAATTTTTCATAATGGTGATTAGGTCCCAGACTGATGGTGATAAACTAATAGAGAATAGTGATATCTTATATAAAATATAATTAGGTTATAGGAGTGGGCGCTGCATGCAGAAATTAGCATTAAAAGAGGTGAGCTTTTGGATTCTAGTTCTGCCAAGATATATTTTTGTTGACCTCAATTCTACTTTTTGGCCCTAATTACATTAGCAGAATGTTTTGTTACCTGCTTCATGGTCTTATTCTGATTTTTTTATGCAAAGCTTGTTAGGAAAGATGCCTGTCTCTTGATAAGATCCATGAAGACTTTTTATGCATTTGACCAAATTATATTTGTCACCCCCTAGGAAAAGAAATAAAGGACAATAGATAAGAATTACCATTCATGGAATAACTTGAAATGAAGAGAGAAAGGGAGTGCAGAAAAATGTGGCACTTTAAATACTTGACAGAATCTTGAAAAGCATCCAGATTTTATCTTGCAGCCAGAAGAACAGTTATATTTATTTAGGTCATTTACAGGGCATTGTTAACTAAAAAGAATTACACATTTGAAAGCATGCCTGTGAATAGTGTTATTTTGTAACACTAAATGTACTTAACATTTCAGGTCTCAGTGTTTGTGTTTATAAGCAATATTAAGAGCACAAACACTGGTGGTAGGAAGGTGGGCTGAGTTGAATCCTGGCTCTATCATTTAACGTCTCTGATCTTAGGCCATTTGGCCTCTTTTTCTGAGTTTTATCATCTGTAAAAATTAAAATAACATGCTACTTACTTCTTAGATTGGTTGTGAATACTAAATAAGTTAATATGTTTCAAATATTTAGAACATTGCTTGACTTTCTATGTAAGTGTTACATCTGTAAGGTAACAATGATAGTTACATATTATAAGGTAACAATGATATTATCATCCCCATAGACCAGGACCATACATGTTATTTTGAAACTTCATGGCTAAAGCCATAAAACCATTTGGCTTCATGAAAGTAACTTCAAGTAGATTTAAATATCGAATAGGAAGTTTTTGTTGTTGTTTGTTTTTTAAGCCTTTTTCTTCATTAAGACTTTGGGTGCTATGATAAAGTGGGGAAAAAATCTAACAAGCATTGACTTAAGTAGATATATGCTTATGTGCTAGCTATGCTGTGTATTTCCAGTTTGATCATAGAATTCTTTTTTTAAACTTTAGTTTTTATTTTGGTAAAATGTGACTAAGACTGATGAGGTTAGTGGAGAGACAGGGACATCTTTCTCCACTATATCCCCAAAGTCTAGCATCATGCCTATGACAAAGTAGGTGCTTGGAAAATGGTAATTCAGACTTACTCCTTCATTTTTTTGGGTCTATTTGGTGTGGGAGTATGTGTGTTCATTTGTGTTTAGTCTGCCCATTTAATGACTTGTGTGAGGCTTGTGTTGATAGAACTTGAACTTTATCTAGCTAAAGAGTAGCTCCCCAATCAGCTTACCCAATTTGTCCTAATTGATCTAAATCATTTTAAGAAAAACCTTTTGCCCCATTCTTATATTTTAAAAAATATATTTTTAGTTATACATGGACATAATACCTTTATTTAATTTACTTTATTATGTTTTTTTGCATGTGTGGTGCTGAGGATTGAACCAGTGCCTCATGCATGCGATGCAAGTGCTCTACCACTGAGCTCTAATCCCAGCCCCTGTTCTTATATTTCTTAGAAAATTCATAAATTTTGTTCTATTTCTTATTGATAAATTATATTCAGGGTATGTCTGTGGGTCAGTTTCTGAAACGCCATCCTCTTTTTTCACGTTTTCATTCATAAAAGCTAATTTCAGCCTTCCTTCATATGCTTACTCTTCTGTGTACTTCTACTTTTCGTCTTATCAAAATTGTCTTTGTAGAGTGCCAAAATAGAGAAGATTTCTATGTTCTATCCCAAGGAGTGCTTAAAATAGATCTGGAGTTCTGTAATAGATCCAGGAATCTATACATAATTACTATAGTTTGTCCCCACCAAAATTCAGGTTGAAGCTATGGTGTTGAGATGGTTGGGACATATAAGGGGTAATTAGAAATGAGGGCACTACCTTCACAAATGAGTTGATGTCTTCTTTCTCAAGAGACTTGATTAGTTTTCTGCAAGAATGGGGTGTTATAAAGCAAGCCTGGCACCTTCCTGCCGTCTCTTTTGTACATATGCTCCTTCAGTATGCATCCATTTTCCATTTCTGCTCTCTGCCATGGTATGAAACAGCATGAGGCTCTCACCAGAAGCCAAATACATGCTGGCATCCTGCTATTCAGAACTATGAGCCTTTTTCCTTATAAATTACCCAGTGAATAAATTAGCTTTCTAACACTGTAACAAATACCTGAAATGCAATACTATATTATATATACTTAATCAACTTATACACAGAAAAGGTTTATTTTGGCGCACAGTTTTAGAGGTTTCCATCTATGATCTATTGGCCCTATTGCTTTGGGCTGGATAACACAGCATGATTGGGAAGTGAAAGAGAGGAAGAGTCTAGGATCTTGGGGTCTACTTCAAGGGCATGCACCTAATGATCTAAAGACTTCCTACTACTGTGTTCTACCTCTTCAACATTTCTACCACTTCCCCGTAGCACCAAGCTGGGGACCAAATTTTTAACACATGGGCCTTTGGGACTATTCCAGATCCAAAGTATAGTACCCAGTCTATATTTGTTGTATGTTATACCACAGAAAATGAACTATGACAATAAGGCTCTGATCTTTTTTCTTTTTTCTTTTCCCTTGTGCTGGGGATTGAACTTAGACCCTTGTAAATATATGCTCCCTCATTGAGCTATATCCCCCCAGTCACTTTTTCCTATAAAACTAGTAAAAAGATCTGACTTTTCTCTGAATGAGGACCTTGATAAATAAAAAATAGTATTCTCTTTAATGACTTGGTTAACATATTATGGTAATTAGGCACTATTTTCCCTCTAAAATATTTTAATTGTTTCAATAGAACTTTAAATAAGTGAGTTAAACACCCCCTCTTTTGAGACATGTATGGTAGGTATGTTCATAGCTGTTGAAAAGATACTGTTTAATGATGGTTTGCTGTCTTGATTTGAGTTGAACAGCTTACTTCATTGATGTCAGTTTCTTTCCTGATGATTAAATAATACATTGAAAAGTATTTATATTAGTAATTTGCATGTGTGGTGTTGAGGATTGAACCAGTGCCTCATGCATGGGATGCAAGTGTTCTACCACTGAGCTGCAATCCCAGCCCCATTCTTATATTTCTTAGAACATTCATAAATTTATTTAGGTAATTTACAGGGCACACTGAACAGACAAAAGAAATAAAGAAATGAAGGAGTAAGTCTGAATTACCATTTACCAAACATTCCTTTTAGAACTTTCATTGTAACGGAAATATGTCAAGAGTTAGTATATAAGTGATTAGAATGTGATCTGTCAGAATGGCATGCCTCTGTCAGGATTTCTAAATAGGAGGAAAAAGACTATTGTGGTACATTAGCTTTCTTGTTTGGTCACTCCAGTTCTCTTTCCTCACTGGTAAATCCATGTGATCTGTGGAATATCTTAAGATTAAGAATTAAGAATTTAAGAAGTTTTTAGAAGATGATTTAATGTATTTGAAATTAACATTTCAAAGGACATTGCTGAAAATTCTATTGAGAACTCTATTTCTATCCTGAATAACTAGGATAGGAATATCAGATGCATTGACATTTTCTTCACTTTTGATGCTTTTGTATGCATTGTTACCATAAATGTTTAATCAGTTCTGCTGTGATTAAGAATAAACATGTAAACAAATTTTTTAAAAGCCAAATTAAGCACAGTGATCAGTGGAAGCTGAGTTCTATGGAAGGAGGAAATGGTTAATTCTTGGAGGTGAGGAAATAACAGACTTAAGAGAATAATGTAAACAAGAACATAGAAGCCTGAAAGAAAATGCTTGGCCTGTGTGAGGGATGGTTTATCATTCAGTATGGCTAGATTCACAGAGATAATGCAAAATGAGGTTGGGAAAGTATGTTGGGGTCAGGGAGTTGAATTGGAATGGGATACTTGAGCAGGTTTCCTGTATAGAGAAATGAATACCTGGGCGTTTTGTACTAGTCCTACTCAGAGTTGACATTTTTATTTCTCTCAGAATATATTTTTCAGCCATTCATATGATTTACGTGTACAGTACACAATGTTTGATATTGTATCATCAGTTTTCATATATCAGCTATTCCGTATTTCTTAGCTAATGTACATACTGTGAATATTTGTCTAGAATAGTTTTTTCCTTCTTTTCCCTCTGTTGCATTTCTGCATGCTCTTTAAGACCACTAGCTCTGTTGCTTTGATTTTTCTGGCATAATGAGAAGTGCATTTTTTTTTCAGTGTTTTTATAGGTATATATACTTGTTTTTTAATTGTGTTTAATGTGTTATTTAAAATACATATTTTTCTCCTTAGCTAACACTGTACTAAAGCAGGAACTTTGTGGGATATTTTTCCCTCCCATTTATGCTCTAACACTGAGCTTAGAAAGGCATAATTTGTTTGGTATATTTATAGTGTGTTTGTTAAGTAAACAAAAGTAAAGATATCCTTGCTTTTCATTGCCCACTTCCTAAAAATTAATGTCAATTGTATTAAAACGAAAATCTCTGAAGCATTTTTAGCAGTTCTTTTCCCTGTATACATAGATTCCTGGTTTATTTTTCACTGACTTCTAATCTAAAATTAACTCTTTTTTTAAAAAAAAAAAATCCCTTTTCCTAGCTAGGCGCGGTAGCGCACACCTGTAATCCCAGTAAAGTAATAGGATTGAGAGTTCAAAACTAGTCTCAGCAACTTAGTGAGGCACAAAGCAACTCAGCAAGACCCTGCCTCAGTATAAAAATGGGCTGGGGTTTGTAGCTCAGTGATTAAGCCCTTTGGATTCAATCCCAGGTACCCCAAAACATAAATAAATAAAAATTTTCCTCTTCCTTTTTTCCCTTTAGTCTTTTTTGAGGAAACTCCTTAGAATAGTTTTATCAAGTATTGTTCAAACATGACCCTCCCTTGATATATACACACATTTGTAGCATATATCATATATTTGGGTTGAGTAAGTTAGGGAAAACAAATATAATTTAGAGATTTAAATCCTCAGTTTAGCATTGTACAATAAAAGGGTATTACTTTGGGAGCAGTTAATTGGATTGACATTTGAAGATTTAGGTCAACTTTGAGGAAGTTATGGGGAGAATATTTTCTCCACTATCTTGATTTTACATTTTATGTAAACTATATCAAGGTCTTTCATTCTTATAAAACTTTAAAGAATCTCTTGGGTTTTTTTGGTTGGTTGGTTTTGTGTACACGCGAGTAAAAAACTGAAGAACAAATTGGCATGGTGAAACTAAAAATTGGTTGAAATGTTTTGCAGACGTACTAAAAGTCTAGTATAGGTTACAATAAAAGTAAGTAGAATGGGTTGATTAATAAATCTTATTTACTTTTCAAATCTTTTTTATTGTCAAAGAAAATTTAGGATTATAAGACTTTTATGGAGAAATTTCCTTGAGACTTAAGTTGATATTTTCTCAAATGAAGTCTAACAGTGAGGGATATTACAAAGGAGACTTGTAAGGCATTTATATAGTTTTTGATATATTTATTTGGTAATAATCAATATACTTATCCTTCCAATATGTTAATGTTTCATAATGTCTTTTTCCCCCCAACTTTTTTTTTTAGCAAAGTGTGGGATGCTGTCTCAGGAGATGAATTGATGACCCTGGCTCATAAACACATTGTCAAAACTGTGGATTTCACACAGGTATTAGAAAATGGAAATTTGGGTTGGGGATATATGTCAGTGGTACAGTGCTTACTTAGTATGTATAAGGCTCTGGGTTCAAAACCCAGCAGTGCAAAAAAGGAAGGACGATAACATTTATTTTAGATAGTTAAATTGTTGTTATAGCACAGCGTGATAATGATTTTAGGTTTGATTGGATTATATGGAATATTTGGTATGTATTAATTTGTATTTGATTTGGTTATACATTAAGCTGTAGAAACTAGTTTTTTCTTAAGTTAATCTGTGAGGTTTTTAGATACCACTGTTATCTTTAGTCTTCCAACAAAAGCAGTAAATATCTAAAAAGCTCAAGTAATGTTTCTTAGTATTCAGTAGTGAGAGGATAAATTGTAATCATCAAAGAAATGCTATGGGAGGGAGGGAAACAGGATAAGAATTTATGTGGTATAGTGTAACACATTTGAACTGGGAAACTTAAAGGGCTTGACATTTATGAGATGGGCATTGTTCCACAGCATCTTCTCAAGTAATTGGTTGTGTATTGCATTTTTTTGTGATGTCTGTAGCTATATTTGGATATTATTTGGTATTGAAGAAGTTTCCAAGAGAAGTAACTATTGAAGTGGTTTATTATTAACATTTTACTTTTTTGTTTGTCTTTAGGATAGTAATTACTTGTTAACTGGGGGACAGGATAAACTGTTACGCATATATGACTTGAACAAACCTGAAGCAGGTAAGCATAATTTATGTCCAGTTTGTGGCTTTTTTTTTTCTTTTTTTTTTAAATAACATTACTGATTTCTAGATGAGTACTCCAATTTGGAAAATATAGTCACAATTAAAACACAGTTATCCAGTATTAATCATTGTTAATATCTCTTAATTTTTTTTATATAACATCCCAAACCCTTCTAGATTACTATTGGAGAGCCTTGCAATTTAAAAATTTTATTACAGGCAGTTTTTTCATGATGTTAAGTATTTATCAAGGTGCAGAATATTACTACCTTTTGGTAATCTGTAGAGAGTAAGGATGGTGTAAATTCTCAGTTGTTGCATGTTAGTCTTTAGGTTTATGAACCATGGGAATATGTTAACTATTCAAAAGAATCTTTTAAAATCCATAGTAACAGTTTTATTTTTAATGTCACTAGGTGTTCTCTGAGATGTTTTTAATGACTATGTTTTCTTTCCTGTGGAATATCCATAAGTGAATTAGCCAATTTCTTATTATGGCCTATTTGGGCCATATGTTTTAAATTTTGAAAACAATATTACGTTAAATATTCTTATATTTGCCAGTATTTTCCATAAGTAACTGAGCAAAAATATAATTGTTGGAACAAAGAAGAGCAGACTTATTGGAAACCATTGGTAGATTTCAGCAAAATATATATAGTTAATCTGTTTTAGTGTGCACTGACACCTAAATTTATCTTTGGCAATTTAATAGAAGGAAATGTTTCTGTTGCAGTAGTATGGACTTGTTTTTATTTTTGTTTTGGTACTGGGTATTGAACTCGGGTATTCTACCCAGTTCTTTTTATTTTTTATTCTGCAATAGTACCTTGCTAAGTTGCTGAGGGTCTCTTTAAATTGCTAAGGCTGGCCTTAATTTTTGCAGTCCTCCTGCCTCAGCCTCTTGAATGGCTACAATTATAGGCATATGCCACCATGCCCAGTTTGATACAGACTTTAAAACATTATTCTGTCATTACCTTGGTGAATTCTCTCATTGTACACAAATGTGTACATCTTTTCTAGTCCACATATTTACCTGTATTTTGTAGTACTTTAATGATTTCCTATGCACACAAAGCTATCAAAACATGATAATTTTAGAAATTGATTGCTTATTAGTTGGCTGTGTGTGTGTGTTGCTGGTATTGAACCCATAATTTGTGTCTTTCAAACATAATCAGGGGCTTTTTATTTATTTATTCATTCATTTTTTTATGTGGTGCTGAGGATCGAACCCAGTGCCCTGTGCATGCCAGGTGAGCACGTTACCACTTGAGCCACATCCCCAGCCCCTTTATTTATTTTTTTTTTAATGAGATGAGCATCTGGCTTATGTTGCCCAGCCTGGGCTCTAACTTGGCAATCCTTCCTCCCCAATCTCCCAGGTAGCTGGAATTACAGGCATGCACCAACCACAATGCTCAGCGTAGCATGGTTATTATCCATAAGTCTATAAAATTTTTTAAAAGTAGAAAAGTTTAGTAAAAAGGTAATTTGAAAATTAAGCACTTATTTTCTTATGATACCTTCTCTTTGAAGAAGCATTTCTAAAGTGAGGAAACAAACCGCTTTTAGAGATTTCTTATTCTCCATTTGCACCTAGGAGTTTTATTTATTTTATCATTGCATTGGAATTATACATTATTTATACATTGTTAAATATTCATACATTCTACATTCTTTTTGGTAGACTTACACTAAAACACAACAAAGTACATTAACCTCAGTCAATGAGTTTTGTTCAGTGAAACAAATTCAGGGCTTGAATGGACATTTTTCATCCTCTCTTACTGCTTTTTGGAAGTTGCTGTACTATACCAGAAATAGAAATTATAGCAATTGGTGGAGTTTTTATCATATGCCAGATGCCATATCAATGCCATATCACTTTAGATGCATATTCTTATCTGATTCTCAAAAACTGAGATATTCTGTCTATTGTTATCTTATTTTACAGGTAAAGAAATGTACTTTTCAGAAAAGTTAAGTAATGTGCTCAAAGTTCAAGTAGTGTTGAATGGCATTGTTGTTTCCATTTGTTTTTGCCCAGAGATGATAATGAAGGGTTTTTTTTTTTATTTGTTTGTTTGCTTGCTTGCTTGCTTGCTTGTTTTAATCTGTGGAAGGGAAAGTCTCCTACCGAGCCAGGTTCCCTTTTTTTTTTTTTTTTTTTTTGGATGCTTTCCTGAATTACTTGTCTTATTTTTTTTCAGTTTGCTTCTAATTTCTGCTTCCTAACAACAGTGGTTTGAATAAGAGTCCCAAAGTTAATGATAGCACTAGTCTTAGATCAGACTACCTGTTTCCTGGGTCCATGTTATTAAATTATGCCTCATTAGTAATTCTTACTACCTATTTTAGCATTGTGGTATAATAATGCTTTTGAATATTATTAGTTGTATAGAAAGTGAGCTTGAGGAAATGAGTAGTACATACACTCAGTTATATATAGCAAAGATTATCATTTTGGGGTTCCTTGTCTTACAGTTAAATAGGGTTTTTTTCCAGTACAGAAAAGCCAATGTGTTCTGGTAAACATCAAGTTTTAATTTTGCTGGGCTTTAAAAAGTTGCAGTTCAATTTCAAATGTTCTAGTCTTCTCATTACATTTTTTTAATTGTTCCTATAGTGTTCAGTTTAAAAAGTCAAATATTAAATAATTTTAAATTGTTTCATCTTAAGAACCTAAGGAAATCAGTGGTCACACTTCTGGTATTAAAAAGGCTCTTTGGTGCAGTGAGGATAAACAGATTCTTTCAGCTGATGATAAAACCGTTCGGTAAGTAATTTTCTTTAATAATTTAAAGTTTGAAAAATTATTCTACCTTAAAGCTTGTATTTTAAATATTTTTTTGTGACCAGCATGTAGGAAAAATTGTCTGAACATTAAATTTAAATTGCACATAGGTCACATTTATTTGGAGCTATCCATTTACTATTAGATACATAGAGTTCAGAAGAAATAATTTAAATTATTAAATAATATTTAATTAAAATTACTGACACCTATATAAGGAGATGTTCTTAACATAGGTCTATGGACAGGCTGCTTAAAGGGAGTTCATGAAACCCCTAAAATTCTGTTCAAAGTTTTATGTTAACGCTTGATATATTCTTCTGTGAAAAGATATATAGCTGTCATCAGATTGACAAAAAAAACAGTACTAATAAGCAATTTAAAACAGTGCTGAAATTGATTAGATTAGTGGCATAGTGTTCCTGAGTTATTTCGAAGGTGTATTTAGGTATTTGAACTATCAACAAGCTACTAAAGACTTTGACATTTTATAGGAACTCAAAATTTCTCTAATTTGAAATTTATTGTTTGGAATGAAAGTTGTTTTTATTATAATTATGATTATCATTAGTTTATCTGCAGATGTAATTAGAATTTAAGCTTTTTCCCCCCTTGTGAATAAATATTGCCATATTTTCCCTTTTTTTTGCAGCCTTTGGGATCATGCTACAATGACAGAAGTGAAATCTCTAAATTTTAATATGTCTGTTAGCAGTATGGAATATATTCCTGAGGGAGAGATCCTGGTTATTACTTATGGACGTTCTATCGCTTTTCATAGTGCAGTAAGGTATGTCCAAGGAATCTCTTAATTTTATTTTTTGAGTGACAGAGGACAATTAGCTTACTTAAAAATTGTAAAGCACTTGTGGAAGATATTTAATTCTTTTAAAGTGAATATGAGCCAGGCACAGTGGTGCACACGTTTATGCCCAAGCCTGAGGCAGGAGTATGACAAATTGGAGGCCTTTCTAGGCAGCAAGTCCCTGTCTCAAGATTAAATTGGAGGCCTAGGGATATAGCTTAGAGACAGAAAGCTCCTGGGTTATATTCCCAGTACCACACAGACATTTTAAAAAAAAAAAGGGTAAATTATGACTTATATGATATGAAAAGAAATATTTCTTCCATTAATAATGCATTTTATAAGAATTTGACATACCTTAATCAAAGAAAATAAGCAAATTCATGGTATTTAGGATATTTATTGGTAAATTCAGCACTTTTTTATATTACACTTAATGTTCTAAGACCATTGGGATCTCAAGCCTCTTTTTTATTTGTCATTTCAAAGAGAGCCAGGTGTGGTGATACACACGTGTAATCCCTGCAATGAGAGGACCACAAGTTCAAACCAGCCTAAGCAACTTAGCTGGGATAGGGATATAGCTCAGTTGGTAGATTGCTTGCCTAGTATGCACAAGGCCCTGGGTTCAAACCCCAGCACCACCAAAACAACAAAGCAACTTACCAAGGCCTTAAGCAACTTTAGTGAGACCCTGTCTCAAAATAAAAAGATGCTGAGGATGCAGATCAGTGGTTAAGTATCCCTGGGTTCAATCCCAAGTACTGAAATTTTTTGTTTTCTTTTGTTTTAGAGAAATGGTAATGTTTTTTTCCCATTTCTAAATATGTGCACACCTAATGATTCTTTTAAACAGAATCATTTGTGATTAGAATATATTAGAGTAAATGCTATTGTAGGAAATTTGGAAAATATAACAATTGAAAAACATGTATCCAGTCTTATAACCATAAATTCCAGAATGGTTATTGTTTTTTCTGCCAGTCTTTTTTTTTTAATTTCCTGTTAAACACATGCATAAAACATTTATGTGCTTTTTGTTTAATTACTAGGACCATAGTGAATATTATTATGATGTTTTATTTTTGAAAAATATTCTTAGTCATCAGAATGTCCTTGAAAACATCTTCATTAGCTGTATTGCATTATAAGTTGTACTAAATTATGAATCAGTTCTGTTTTAGCACTTCAGTGTGTGTTATGGTATATATCTGTTTCCTTATGATAGAATCCTGTGAGTAGAATGTGAGTAGAATGATTTATTCAAAGGATAGAATGAGTTTAAAGTTCTTATTTATCTGGCTGGAGATGTGCTCAAGCGGTAGCGCACTCGCCTGGCATGCGTGCAGCCCGGGTTCAATCCTCAGCACCACTTATAAACAAAGATGTTGTGTCTGCTGAAAACTAACTAACTAAATAAATATTTTAATTCTCTGTCTCTTAATTTTTTTAAGAAAAAAAAGTTCTTATTTATTCATGGTGCTTGATTGATTTCCATTCCACATTGCACTCTGACTGCAGTGCTACCTTTTTGTCTAAAAAGCTACTTTCAGGGCTGGGGTTGTGGCCCAGCGGTAGACCGCTCTCCTAGCGCTTGCCTAGCACATGCAAAGTGCTGGGTTCGAGCCTCAGCACCACATAAAAATAAAGATACTGTGTCCAACTACAACTAAAAAAAGAAAAGAAAACTAAAAAATAACTAAATAACAAATAAAAAGCTACTTTCATAGCTAATTACTTAATGAGAAAAAGAAAAGCCAGTAAAATTGGAAATTTTAATAATGTAAAGGAGTTCATATATATATATATATATATACACACACACACACAGAGTAAAATTATAATCACAGGATACTTTTGTCTACAATCATCAAATTGTAAGCTACATTACTGCTTCTTTGGCAACATATAACACTGTTGTAGACTGTTAACATCAAATCCCATTTTGGTGGCAGTGATGCGAACATTTCAGCCAGCAGGTTGCTATTTAGTGATACTGCATAAATCATGACTAACTTTAATTTTCATGCTTTCTACTATGTGTTCTTGGGAATAGGAGAGTGACCTTTAGGAGATCGAAGGTTATGTTCTGTATTTAAGGCATTTCATGATTTCAGGGTTAAACTGAAAAGGAGCCAATGTCTAAACTAATTAATTTTCAGTGATACTATCATACATTGATTTTTTTTAAACTATATAATTATAATCTCAAATCTAGTTATTCTTTTATTGTCTGGTAATAAAAACAGCTGTTTATAGCTGGTTTATATTTTATGATCTTTCTTGTTATAGAAGCTTAAACCCTCGACAATTGAGAATAACCTACAGTCCTTTATATTAAAGTAATTAAATGCCTACTGTCAAGCCTTTTTTCTGTCTACTGAGATAATACCTGTTTTTTGTAGAAAAATCTAAAAGTACTAAAAGAAAAACATTTTAAGGAGAAATTCTAAGGACTAAAAGTATAGCTCAGGGATAGAGTGCTTGTCTTCCGTGTTTGAGACCATGGGTTCAATCCCTAGAACCACAAGAAAAAAAAATTTTTTTTAATTTAAAATGCTCAAAATATTATCCATACTACTTTAATTAGCCAACACAGTGATTTCCAGAAACTTTATTGCTAAAAATGTAGATATCTCTTCATTGAAGGGTCTTCATATTCCTGAGATGAACTCCACTTGGACATAGCATCCATCTAAACTTTTCTTTGTTTATGTAATGTGGAGATATGAAGATTTGTTTGGGGTTTTTTTATGTCACAATTCATGTTTGACCAAATGAATATTTGTCCTGTGGGTTTCAGAATTTGAGAGCAGTTTAAATGTAACTTATTTCCTTGTATTATTTATACAATATTAAAACTTTGTAAACTGCCTTTTTTTTTTTTCCAGTTTGGATCCAATTAAATCCTTTGAAGCTCCTGCAACTATCAATTCTGCATCTCTTCATCCTGAGAAACAATTCCTTGTTGCAGGAGGTGAAGATTTTAAACTTTATAAGTATGATTATAATAGTGGAGAAGAATTAGGTAAGTTGTCCTTTTTCTCCTCCCTTAATATAATGTTGTTACCTTTACTAGATATTGAGTTCCACCAATTAACTCTCATTTATGTATATAACATGTTGAAAGTAAATTTTTCAGCTAACTAAAGCTTTGTGCTTATAAGTGCAAATTTTAAGTTGTTTTATCCATTTTTGGATAGAAATTGTTATAGGCCTGTGAACAAAATATGCTGAACTCAATTTTTTCTTTTCCCTTTTAACTTATATTCATCCTTATGCTAATGTTGATACTATTGTGTAGTAGTTTTCAGACTTCATTGGGGGTGACAACTTTATGTCAAAGTCATATTAAGCAGACATAAGGAGATTTATTTTTTCTGAGATGTAGTGCATGTGTGTAGCTCCATTTATCTGACCTCCTTTTCTTTCTGCCAACTTAATTAATTGTAGAGATTCTGTAGAGGGTAATGTGGGCAGAGTCACTATGGCTTATTATAAAGGTACCTCAGGAATCTGACTTGGAGAGTTATTCTGTTCATTTTTATTCTTTTTTGGGGTCTTGAGTTTTGCTGCTTTTCATGCCAATAGTTTTTAATAAGGGAAACAAGTAGGGTTAATTTGAAGATATGTACAGTCTAACTTTATACTTAACTGATGAACCAGATAGTTCAAAAAAGGTACACGTGATATATTGAGTCTTCCCAAATAGTTTTTGCTTTTAGTTCAAAAAATCTCTCTACACACACACACACACACACACACACGTATATATGTAGGTATGTATTTATGTATGTAGTCTGTAAGTTGTCTTTTTTATTGTTGTTGTTCCTGTTTTTGTCTGTTCTGCTTTACCACCTAAAGACCTAAGAAAGAACAAAAGACAACTTCACGTTTTGTTTCTTGGGAAAACTCATGGTTTTAGGTTGTATACATTTTTAAATGTTTTGATCACATGTTACATTCTTTGTAGATGAGAGAACTCAGGCTGGAGTTGAAGCCCAGTGGTTGAATATGTGCTTAGTATTAGTGAGGAGACTATGGGTTCAATCCCTACTGCGTGCATGTGCATGTACGTACACACACACATATGTATAGAGTGAGAGAGAAAAAGCTGAACTGAAATATCTTCTGAGATCTGAGGCCACTATTAATGAATTTTAGACCTTGGACCCAGCCATTCTCATTCCACAATTTCATGTTCTTTCTACTCCCATAATTATTATTTTTTTTTCCAGTACTAGGGATTGAACCAGTCCCTTGCACATGCCAGGTAACTGTTATATCACTAAGCTATACCCCCAGCTCCTCTACTCTTAAAATTTTTTTATTCTCTTGTTGGACAAAGATAGAAGAAAAAAACAGGAATATTGGTTATTATTTTATAGATTAAAATATTTAAGGATCAGTATTGATCGTGTATCTGAATGTTTCGTGTGGTGATATCATTAGTGGATTCTGCATAGAGCCTGGTAGGAAATTAAGAGGCAAAATGTGTAAAAGAGCTCCATCTGGTGGCTCTTCACAGTCATATGAATTAGTTCCTTAGTAATAGGCAGAGTTTAGGTTGTGGAAATTGGGATTACACTGATAGACTTTAGGTCTACTTTCTGTAGAATTTATGTTTTTTTTTTTTTTAATCAATCCTTCTGCCATCCTTAATACGACAAAAAATATACATTTTCTTTTTTGAAAGACAACATAAAACTGGTATATGTTAGATATCTCTTAAGAAGAGATGGTATGATATAGCACTTTATGATGAGAATTACTTTATTTTCAATTATGTACAGTTCTTTGTATTTGCCCTTATGAATTTTTGCATATCTCCAGTAATAGAGAATCATCTTTAGTATATCAGTACTTAACCTAATAATTATTAAATTGTCTAATAATCCTTATCTTATTTTTCAGAATCCTACAAAGGACACTTTGGTCCCATTCACTGTGTGAGATTTAGTCCTGATGGAGAACTCTATGCCAGTGGTTCTGAAGATGGAACATTGAGACTATGGCAAACTGTGGTAGGAAAAACCTATGGCCTTTGGAAATGTGTGCTTCCTGGTAAGAATTTTTATTCAGAGCTTTCAAATTAAAATGCATGGTTTTGTGTCATTTATTAATTCTGTTTCAGTGTTTCTGTCTCAGTAGATTTAAATTATCCAGTACAGTTTAAGCCAAAAGAAGGCATGATTATAATTGGCCACTGTGTTCTTCTGTTAAAGAGTTTTTTGTTGTAAAATGTATTTTACTCCTAAATTTTTAGCTCATTTGGTAAGTGGAATGAACTTAATTCAAAATTTGTTAGAAGGCAATATAAAGAATTTATAAGTAAATGTATCTAATCGCTAGATAATATTACTTAATCTTTACCCATAAGGTAGACATGTTTTTAATTAAAAACAAAAAACAAAAAAACTAGTTATTTATCCCATTACAGTGATAGTATATACCTAAATGTAATTTTTAAAGGAAGACATTATTTTAGAATCAGTTACTAAAATAAGAATTCTATTAAACATTGCTTAAAATAGGTTTATTTTGCTGTTCTTGAATATTAAATTGTAGAAATTATTTGTGTTATCCTAATTCTCAAAAACATTTGCTCTTTTGTAGAAGAAGATAGTGGTGAGCTGGCAAAGCCAAAAATCAGTTTTCCAGAGACAACTGAAGAGGAATTAGGTAAGAGCAAATTAATTGACTTATTTTTACAAGAGTCCTGGCGGATTTGAAACTGAAGTACTATAGATGAGTTTTGCTCACTGATAAAAGAAATTTTAAAATGAACATATTTAATATGAACATATTTAATAATTGGAAGCTTAAATTTTTATAAACTAAATATTTAAATACCTACTGCATAATGGTGGGCACTGAGATACAGTGTGGACATGACCAATGTGGTTAGTCTTATAGAATGTAAGAGTCTGACTTAGATGTTTTAGCAAATTAGTTAAACAAATTGCTAAAATTATAAGAAGAGTCATAACACTCAGAAACAAAAAGAAGCACAGCATATGAGGAACTAGAAGAACTTCAGTATGTGTCCCAGTTAAAACCCAAGGCAAAAGAGACTGGACAGGTTAGGACCTCATTTGCTTTTTTAGAACTTGGAGAGTTTTAGATGAAGGTAATGAGAAACCTTTGAATTTCAAGCAGAGGAATACTAAATTTAGATTTTAAGTTTCTAAAGATTCCCTTGACTATAGTATGGAAAGAAAATTAGGGAAAAAAAGTGAACCAATTAAGTGGATGAGCAATTATGTGGTTTTGAATGAGAGAATGTCAATAAGAACAGAGAAGGTTACATGGAATAGTCTTTTGTGGTAGAACTGATAAGTCATAATTTTATTAAGTTGGAAGGTGGAGGTGTATTAAGTCAAATTTCAGATTGTTGGCATGTGAAGCTGGGTATTATGATTTGGGGGCAGTTGGGAAGGGATTTGCCATTTACTCAGTTTTCTTTAAATTTAATTTTTTCCTGTTAAGCATCTTTTTGCTGAAAACTTAATGTTTCGTAGTTAGTGTTCTTATATTAATAACATTAAGTATTAGAATTTGAATCACTAAAGGAGAGAACCATTTCTTTGAAATATATGACTTTAGTGTTTATTGGATAGCTGGAGTTTTAAAGGAAATTCAGCTTGGAAGGAGAAAAGTTTTGGTTAAAGCATGGTATAAAAGAGTTAATGGATAATACATGAACTCTTACTTGGTTGCTATTTCAGTGGCCAGAGTCCAGTTATTAATGGCATGTGCAGTTGCTCTTTCCCCCAACACACATACACGCACACACTATTGCATGTTTAAATTTTTTTTCTTCATTCATTATACAGAAATGTAGATTTGCTTCTTTTTTTTTTATTAAATTAACTAATGTGACATTGTTTTTATTTGTAGAGGAAATTGCTTCAGAGAATTCAGATTCCATCTATTCTTCAACTCCTGAAGTTAAGGCCTGAGCATCAAGCATATGCCACAGATAGTATATAATTTATGAACTAAGTGACCAAGCAGAGAAAAGCATCAGCCTTCCAGAGTTACTCTCTGCTTACAGCAAACACAGCAGTAAATAATGGGGAATACGAATTAGCTCCAGTGCTGGAACAACTTACTTGGTGTTACCTGTGAGTGAAAACTCGGAGTATCAGATGAAGGCAGGTGGTGTTATGCTCTTGTAGCATGACAGTCTGTTGTCTTTTTAATGAATATGTGCAAGCCAACATCCAATTTCTCTTATTATAATTAAAGTTCTTGTAGCTGTTTATGTTATTATGGAAAAGAAAAATATATTGCCCTATTTTTCTGACTTTTTCCCTTAAAGCAGGATGCCTTTTTTTTTTTTTTTTTTTTTGCTTTAGTTGTAAAGAAGAGGGAAAATATGATAAAGTAACTGGTTTGATTTCTCTTTCATTGTACACTGCTTCTGAACATCTAATTATTTTTAGTTGTCTAAATAAAATGCCTCTAAAACAAAACAGTGTTTTCTTTCTTTGGAAAAAAAAAAACTAATAAAATTGAATTTTGTAAATGAAAATGAGAAGTTTTTCTACATCATGCCCATAGTAAAAGACAGTTATAGAATCTATAGTATTAGTTTCTGAAATACGTTTGCTTATACAAAATTTTAGAAATTTTCATGTCCTTTGTTTGAGTTGAATTTACTCTCCCCACCTTCCTGAGTGGATAGAAATGTTTGACCTGCCATTATAAATGATAACTTACTTAAATGATGCATGCTAATGATAAGAAGAATAGAAAAGCAATTACAGATAGAAAAATCACTTAAAATCCCACCTCTTCCCCCCAAAAATTAATTAAAGAGTAACCATCATTGCACAACACTGCATTGCTATGTGTATGTATAAATAGATATAAATGACTTCATGAAAGCAGAGTAAGTATAATGCTTAAGATGTTCCATTTTATTTTACCTCATGAAATTTGGGTAGTATTCAAGAAATATTTTTATTAAATTTCTAATAAATTGGATCAACTGAGTTTAGATTTTATTTTATAAAATGTGGAGGAGGATATTAAACTAGTAATTTAGAAATGTTTCAGACTAATAACATGTGCCAGTTTGCATTTTCTTTCCTAATTCAAAGGTCTTTTGAATGACCTTTGAAGACTTTTCTAGAAGAAATAAAAGCCAACCAAAGAATAGGTTAATTTTTGAGGACTTGTGATAACCAGAAGAAAGAAAGCACTGTAGTCCATGATAGTCTTTGAGAGCCAAGAGAATTGTGTTATGAGCCGAACTGATGATCCATATAAGGTCTCACAGGGTGGTAGTGTTTTTGTGTCAGCTCATGACATGCCTGATTCTGCTTTGTAGCAGTATTGTCAATGTATCAAAGAGTTAGTCAGACTAATCAAAGTCTTTACCCTAAATAAAGTCAAGATTTATGTGTATCAAATTGAAATCAGAGTTGCTTGGTATTTATGAAATGAATGAACCAGTGAAATTTCTTCTTAGTTTTCATAAAAGGCCCTATATAGATGTAATCCTTTGTGTATTGGTTTCCTATTGCTAAGTTACTACAGATTTATGACTTAAAACAATTTTTTTCTAGTTCATTTAATAATCCTGAAATAAATCTTTACTATGCTAAAATCAAGGAACTGGACTTTTGATACCGTGGCCCATGCCTGTAATCCCAGTGACTTGGAAGGCTTTGGCAGAAGTATCTTGAGTTTGAGACCTGAGTTCAATCCCTAGTAACAAAAATAAGATGATAAAGTCAAGATGTTGATGGTATTTTGGAAGCTCCAAGAGAGAACCTGTTTCCCTGCCTTTTCTAGCTTCTAGAAACCAGCTGTATTCCTTGACTCATGGTCTTTTCCTGTATCTTTAAAGCCAGCAGCATAGCATCTGGTATCTCTGAACTCTTACTTTACTATATTTAGACATGTTTTATTACATGGAATCCACCTGGATGATCTTAGTTCAGGATCCTTAGTCATATTTGCAAAATTCCTGTTGCTATATAAGGTGACACATTTACAGAATTTACCATAACAAAAAGTTTGAGCATCAAACTTGTATTTCATGTTTTTTTTTTTTTTTTTTTTTTTTTGTCCTCACTGAACCTTCAGCAGCATTTAACAATTGTCCTCTTGTTTCTTTGCTTCTATGAAACAACATTCCTGGTTTTTTTTTTTACACTTACTGACTACTGTTGCATTTGCCAATTTCTTCTTTTCTTCCCTACCTCAGGGCTGAGCTATAATTTGTAGTTCTTCTGCCTCCAAAGGGGCCACAGGGGACAGGGGGTTGGGTCATCATCTAGCATTACATTATCTTTTGATACCTTCCAAGTTGTATATCTAGCCTGCCCCTCTTCATGACCAGAGTTTGTGCAATAGTTAATTGGTCTAACAATCAAAAGTAACCAATATAACATGAATCTTGATATTTCAACCCAACATGTTTTTCCCCTAGTTTGTTCTCTAGTAACTAGTATATTACTTAAAACTCATTTGTTCGAACTAAATGATGTAGAAGTCTGACTCTATTCGCTATCATTCCTATATTTAATCAATATGTAAATCCTATGGGTTTTTGTGAATATATGCTTTGTCTCATCTCCATTGCTGCCACTAGAGGTCAAGCTACCTTTCTCACTTGAACCCTTTGCATTGTCTTCCATGCTGCTCCCTCTTGCTCCTTATCTGGCTCTTATCCTATCTACACAATAGGGTCATTCATTTAGGACTTGAAGAGACTGCCTAGTTTAAATCCACAGCAGCTTTCCATTACAACAAATTTATATTATTATCTGGCTCCTGCCTTCTGTTGACCTTTTCATTTTTTTTTTCTTGCTTGAACTGCTCTAGCCATGTTGGACTCATTTCTTTTTTAATTCATTTTCACTATTTCTGCCATTTGGTCTACTTTTGCCTAAATTCAGCTCTAAAACCCTTATATATATCTCTTCTCATCACTTACTATTTTAGTCATAGTTTTAAACTTTATTAAAGAATCTTGTATATTTTTCATCTTCAGTACTATTCCCTTTGCTTAGAAAGGTGGCTGATAATGTAGGTTAAACCAAGTTACTATATTAACACTAAATTGTATTAGACCAGGAAGACTGTTTTCCAGTTATCCCATCTGCAGCAGACAAGCATTTCTGCTGGAGTCAACTGCCTCTCCAGTGAACCAATACATAGCTTATGACTATGAGGCTGTCGCACCACAGAAGGGAGCCTTGGATGATGCAATCTCTTCATCCCTACCCACTCTGCCTCTAATTCCATTCTTTCTCTGTAGCCCATTCTAGGTCCTAATGTACAGGAAGTCATGTGTATCCCAACTTCCTGCCTAGTTTAGTAATGTACATTCTCAGTTTTAATGATATCTACAGGTTTCTTTTAGGGATTTCTACAAGAATTGAATGTGGTTAGTTCTCTTGAGCATATTTTGCATGTCAGTAAACAAAGTTCAACACTTTTGGGTGGTGCTGGGATTTACTGCTGGTCCTTGCACATGACAGGCAATCACTTTTATCACTTAGTAACACCTTCATCCCTATTTTTTGTTTGTTTTGCTTGTGATTGAACCCAGGTCCTTGTACTTGCTAGGTAAGTGCTCTACCACTGAGCTATGCCCCCAGCCCCTTATACTTTGTAATAGCTTAATAAAGATGTACCAAAATGGTGGGCATGGTGGCACACACCTATAATCCCAGTGGTGCGGGAAGCTGAGGCAGGAGAATCATGAGTTCAAAGCCAGCTGCAGCAGTTTAGCAAAGCTCTCAGCAACTCAGCAAAATCCTGTTTCTAAATAAAAAATACAAAAAAAGGGCTGAGGATGTGGCTCAGTAGTTAAGTGCCCCTGAGTTCAATCTCTGATACACAAAACAAAAAACAAAACCCCGATGTACCATAATGTATAATAATTTATAGGTTTATATTTTTGGTAGCATTTCAAACTCAATGAAGTAATAATATAGCTGCATTTCTTCTTTGAGACCAAGTTTGGAGAGGCATTGAAAACGCAGTCTCTGTTCTGCTGTAACAAAATACCTGTGACTAGAGGCTGAAAAGTCCAAGAACAAGGTGCTTACAGGATTGGTTTTCCCATGAGGGAAACCTTAAAAGGATCAACCTTTTAATGCTATCACACTGGCAACTTGAATTTTGGAGTGGACACCTTCAAACCATTGCATAGACCAAGGGAAAGTATTTCTCAAGCAGGCACCTTATTTTATACATGAGTGATTAATATTTTAAAACAAGAATTGATTTCTAGTTGGTTACTATATAAATTACTGTGCATGTTGGTCTTTTACACAGGGGGATATCTGAACAAGAATTGTTTGGACAAGAACGTTCTCAGAAGGAGATTTAGCTTTCTTTGCTGTCTATAGAAATCTTCAATTACGCATGTGACTTTAAGACCAGTCAAGTTCCCAGAGAAACAAATGAGGCATCTGACAAATTTACCTATAGAAATAAGGCCTAAGATTGCATCTAAATTATAGCTAATTGTTAATAATATTTAATATGTGTAATCATTTTAATGAGGTAAAGGAAGTTGGTCAAGTGGAAAATAACTGATTTTAGCTTAATGATGAGTATGGAAATAATATTAAGTATATTTGTATGTTAAGATATTTCTTACTCTTCAATATCTCTCAATAAGCCAGTGAGGTAGGTTTGTAGATTCCCATTTTATGGGAAACCCAAATTTCAGTGATGATAAACAGCTTATTTAAGAAGTTTGGATTCAGGGGCTGGGGATGTGGCTCAAGCGGTAGCGCGCTAGCCTGGCATGCGTGCGGCCTGGGTTCCATCCTCAGCACCTCATACAAAGATGTTGTGTCCGCCAAAAAATAAAAAATAAATACTAAAAATTCTCCCTTTCTCTCTCTCTTAAAAAAAAAAAAAAAGAAGAAGTTTGGATTCAAAGAGATGATAGGGAACAGTAAGCATATCATCTATAGGGTTATATTGCCTGGGTTTTAAACTATCTCTAGACTTATAAACTATTCCCTATGTCTCAGTTTCTTTATCTGTACAAGAACATAATTATTCTCACAGATTTTTTTTGAGGGAAATATAAATTTTTTGAAGTATCAAATTACATAAAGTTAACTCACAGGAAGCACCTAATATTAGCTAGTATTATATATTCTATTAGTGATTCCCAAACTTTAGGATTTCATGGCTAATAAATTAATAAGAAGAGGGACAAGATCGAATGGTCTGCTTCATATCTTCCCAAGTGAGGCTATTAAAAAAGAAAAAAAAAGTTATTATCTCAGTCTTCATAAAGAAAGGACATTTTAAAATCCAAGTTGGTGGTTAACAAAAGTCTTGGAATGAAGAACTGTTCTTTAAATTGAACCAATTTAGCTTTGTAAAAGGCCAATATAACTCTTATTTTTCTAATTTTACCATGAAATTAGATGTTCTATAGTCTCCCTCCAGTTTTGAAATATTTTGACTCTAATATTCATGCCCTTCCTACTCCTCCCTGCTTTTACACTTTTCTCCATCAGCCCTAGAAATTCTGGCTGACAATCCACTGCCTTACGTGGTTAGTTATCCAAGGAATCTACCAACTACTGCTCTTGTAAACTGTAGGATAGGGACTCTATCAAATGAAAGTGAACTGGATAAAACAATTGTTACTATAAGTAGCACATACAGCAACATACATGCATTCATTCATCTAGCAAATATTCATAGCTTAGTACATTACCAAGTTCTCTTTTAGACTCTAAGCATATAACAAATAAAGCACAAATAAGTTCACTTCCTTCTGAGCTTAAAATGTGAAGTACTTCTAACTCCCAAGCCAAGTAGATTCTTTTTCTTTTATTTTTTTATTGTTGGTTGTTCAAAACATTACATAGTTCTTGACATATCATATTTCACGCTTTGATTCAAGTGGGTTATGAACTCCCATTTTTACCCCGTATACAGATTGCAGAATCACATCAGTTACACTTCCATTGATTTACATATTGCCATACTAGAGTCTGTTGTATTCTGCTGCCTTTCCTATCCTCCACTATCCCCCCTCCCCTCCCCTCCCCTCCTCTCTTCTCTCTCTAGCCCCTCTACTGTAATTCATTTCTCCCCCTTGTATTATTTTTCCCTTTCCCCTCACTTCCTCTTGTATGTAATTTTGTATAACCCTGAGGGTCTCCTTCCATTTCCATGCAATTTCCCTTCTCTCGCTTTCCCTCCCACCTCTCATCCCTGTTTAATGTTAATCTTCTCATGCTCTTCATCCCTACTCTGTTCTTAGTTACTCTCCTTATATCAAAGAAGACATTTGGCATTTGTTTTTTAGGGATTGGCTGGCTTCACGTAGCATAATCTGCTCTAATGCCATCCATTTCCCTCCAAATTCTATGATTTTGTCATTTTTTAACCAAGTAGATTCTTAGAAGCTTCAAGATAAAATATATTACACATTCCTAAAGCTTTAAGTTTCTTTTGTTTTGCTTTTGGTATGAGGCTGGGATAAACCCAGGGGTGTTTAATCATATCCCTGGCCCTTTTTAATTATTTTTTTTCATTTTGAGACAGGGTCTCCCTAAGTTGCTGGGGCTCTGCAATCTTCCTACCTCAGCTGCTCAAGCTGCTGGAATTACAGACATGCACTGAGAGCTTCAATTTTTATTGAAAAGAAGAGTGGGGGTAGGAAGACAATTTGGCAATTTAACATTTATAATAAAACATAAACAGGAACAGCATGCAAAATTTATGTGGTTAAAAAGTACTTAATACTTTAAAGATAATTTTACTTTTTAAGAACCAGTTAGGACTGTGGATCCAAATTGACATACACAATTCATCTCTTATTCCCTAGGTTGGTGCCTCTTTAGAATTTGTTCACATAATCATCATTGAATGAACTTGTTAAAAATACTGATTGCAGTATCTAAAGATTCTGATTCAGAGGGCTACAGTGAAGCCTAGAATCTGCTTCAGAAAAATAGTTCAACAAAACCCATCATTACATACAGCTACAATGTGCCAATAGAAAAAAATGTTGAGAAAGAAAAAAAAATAGAATAAAGTTTTTGGTAATTCCAGTGTAGCAGTCTGTAGACTTTCTTTCTTTCTTTCTTTTTTTTTTTTTAAAGCATTAAGCAATTGCATTGCTTCTTTTTTTAAAATTTTTTTTAGTTGTCGATGGACCTTTATTTATTTATTAATTAATATGTGGTGTTGAGAATCGAACCCAGTGCCTCACCCATGCCAGGCAAGCGCTCTACCACAGAGCCACAACCTCAGCCCCTGTAGACTTTCTTTGAGACGCTTTGCCTTAGGGATACTTGGGAAGTTTCGGAAAGTATTTATTTATTTATTTATTTGTTTAGGTACTGGGGATTGAACCCAGGGGCACTTTACCACTGAGCTACTCCCCAGCCCTTTTTATTTATTTTGAGTTGCTTTTAAGACTTTATTAGAGTTGCTGAAGCTGCTTCTCGAATTTGCAATTCTCTTGCCTCAACCTGAGTCACTGAGATTATAGCCATGCACCACCACACCCTGCAGGAGGCAATATTTAAATGGGGTCTTTATAAAATGAAATTTGAGAATGATTCTCCAATAATATATTTTTTAAAAGCCTTTTTACAGTCTACCCATTCTTAATTTTGTCGAGTTAACATACTCTTAAAACTATAGAGATTAATCCCAGATTGGCAGTGTCTACAGATCAATTTCAAAAATGTCCTTCAGAAATTCTCATCAGAACCGGTGCAGTGGTATATGCTCGTAATCCAAGCAACTCTGGAAGCTGAGGCAGAGAAATTGAAAGTTTGAGGCCAACCTGGGCAATTTAGCAAGACCCTGCTCAAACAAAGAATAAAAAAGGGCTCAGTGGTAAAGCTCTCCTGGGTGCTTCAATCTCTAGTATCAAAAAAGAAAAGAAATTCTTATTAGATTTATTGACAAAATGCTAGTTTTTTATATGTTTCTTTTAGATATAGACAATAGAGTATATTTTTAACACATTATTTCTATATGGAGTATAACTTCCCATTCTTGTGGTTATATATGATATGGAGTTACACTGGTCATGTATTCCTATATGAACACAGGAAAGTTATGTTTGATACATTCTACTGTCTTTCCTATTCCCATCACCCCTCCCTTCTCTTCATTCCTCTTTGTCTAACCCAATGAACTTCTATTCTTACCCCCAAGCCTTACTGTGTGTTAGCATCCACACATTAGAGAGAACATTTAGCCTTTGGTGTTTGGGGATTGCTTATTTTACTTAACAGGATAGTCTCCAGTTATATCCATTTACCAGCAAATGCCATAATTTCATTATTCTTTATGGTTGAGTAATATTCCATGTTGGATATATACCACATTTTCTTTATCCATTCATCTGTTGAAAGGCACCTAGGTTGGTTCCATAGCTTAGCTATTGTGAATTGAGCTGCTATAAATTTGGTGTGACTGAGTCACTGTATCTTTAGGTATACACCAAGGAGTGAGTTAACTGGGTAAAATTGTGGTAACATTCCAAGTTTTCTGAGGAATCTCCATACTGATTTCCATAATGATTGCACCAATTTGCAGTCCCACTATTTGTATTCCTTTAATTTTTTTCTTCTAATTGCTCTGGATAGAGCAATGTATGAGTGTGCCTTTTTCCTCATGTCCTTGCTAACATTTATTATTACTTGTATTCTTGCTAATTGCCATTCTGACTAGAGTGAGATGAAATTTCAGTGTAGTTTTAATTCGCATTTTTCTAATTGCTAGTGATATTGAACATTTTTCCATATATCTATTGACTGATCATGTTTCTTCTTTTGTGAAGTATCTAGGTCCTTTGCCTACTTATTAATTGGGTTATTTGTTTTTTGGTGTTGAGATTTTTGAGTTCTTTATATATCTTAGAGATTAACACTCTATCTGAGGAGCAGGTGGCAAAGATTTTCTCCCGTTCTGTAAGCTCTCTTTTCACTTTCTTGATTGTTTCCTTTGCTGTGAAGAAGCTTTTGAATTTGATACCATCCAATTTATTGATTCATGATTTTATTTCTTGCACTTTTAGAGTCTTGTTGAAGAATTTTGTTCCTAAGCCAATATGATGAAGAGTTGGGCCTACTTACTTCTAGTAGGTGAAGGGTCGTTCAATTTTAGTACATGTACTGCTGAAGCGAGCACTCCAAAAAAAAAAAAAATTTTTTTTTTGAGGCTACTGTGAATGAGTTAGTTTTCCTAATTTCTCTTTCACTTGATTCATCACGGATGTACAGGACCACAGTTGATTTATGGGGTATTAATTTTATATTCTGCTATTTTGATAAATTCATTTATGAGTTCTAGAAGTTTTTTTATGAAGGTTTTTGGGTCTTCTAAATATAGAATCATGTTGTTGGTAAATATGGATAGTTTGAGTTCTTCTTTTCCTATTTGTATTACTTTAATTTCTTTCTTCTAATTGCTCTGGTTAGAGTTTCAAAGGCTGTTGAACAGAAGTACTGAAAGAGGACATCCTTGTATTCTTCCAGTTTTTAGAGGGAATGCTTTCAATTTTTCTCTAGTTTGAATTGTGTCAGCCTTGGGTTTAACATGTATAGCTTTTACAATTTTGAGGTATGTTCCTACTATCCCTAGTTTTTCTAGGGTTTTGAACATGAATGTATGCTGTATTTTGTCAAATGCTTTTTCTGCATCTATTGATATAATTATGTAATTCTTGTCTTTAAGTCTATTGATGTGAGGAATTACATTTGTTGGTTTCCATATGTTGAACCAAACTTGCATGCCTGGTATGAACCCCACTTGATTGTGGTGCGCTATCTTTTTAATATCTTTTTGTATGCTATTTGCCAGCATTTTGTTAAGCATTTTTTTTTGTCTATGTTCATCAGGGATATTGGTCTGAAGTTTTCTTTCCTTGATGTGTCTTTGTCTGGTTATGGTATCAGGGTGATACTAGCTTCATGGAATGAGTTTGGAAGGATTCCCCCTTTTCTATTTCATGGCATAATTTGAGGAGAATTGGTATTAATTTTTCTTTGAAGGTCTTGTAGAACTCAGCTGAAAATCCCTCTGGTCCTGGACTTTTCTTTGTTGGTAGGCTTTTCATGGCATCTTCAATTTCACTGCTTGAAATTGATCTGTTTAAATTTTCTGCCAGGCACAGTGGTGCACGCCTGAAATCCCAGCAGCTCAGGAGGCAGAGACAGGAGGATGGCGAGTTTAAAGCCAGCCTCAGCAAAAGCAAGGTGCTAAGTAACTCAGTGAGACCCTGTCTCTAAAGAAAATACAAAACAGGGCTGGGCATGTGGCTCAGTGGTCTATTATCCCTGAGTTTGTCCTTAGTACTCCCCCAAAAAACATTTCTTTCTATGTCCTTCTGATTCAATTTGGGTATGTCATAAGTCTATAGAAATTTGTTAATGGCATCAAGATTTTCTATTTTATAAGAGTATAAATTTTCAAAATAGTTTTCTGATTATTATCTGTAGTTCAATAGTATCCATTTCATCACAATTTTAGTAATTTGAGTTTTCGCTTTTTCTTTGTTAGCTTGGCAAAGGGCTTATCAATTTTATTTTATTTTTCAAAGAACCAACTAATGTTTCATTGATTTCATTATTTTTGTTTGTTTCAATTTCATTGTTTTTAGTGTTGATTTTAATTATTTCCTATCTTCTACTGCTTTTAGTGTTGATTTCTTCTTCTTTTTCTAGGGCTTTGAGATGTAATGTTAGGTTATTTACTTGGTAACTTTCTAATTTTTAATGAATGAACTCAGTGCAATGAGCTTCCCTCTTAGAACAAACTGCCCTCTTAGTGCTCCAGAGGTTTTGATATGTTGTATTTCTATTCTCATTTGCCTCTGAGTATTTTTAAAAATTTCATCCCTGATCTCTTTTGCTATCCATTGGTCATGCAATAGTGTATAATTTAATCTACGGGTGTTAGAGTACCTTCTATTTTTCATTTTATTGTTGATTTATAATTTCATTCCATTATGATCTGATGGAATGCAAGATATTTTCTCTATTTTTTTTGTATTTGCTAAGAGTTGCTTTGTGGTCTAAGATATGCTGAGAAGAAAGTGTATTCAGTTATTGATGGATGAAATATTTTATATATGTTTGTTAAACTACTAATTTTATTTCTTAGTTCCATACCTTCTTTATTTAGTTTTTTGGAGGTTCTATCCAGTGGTGAGAGAGGTGTTTTAAAGTCACCCAGTAATATTGTGTTGTGGTCTATTTGATTCTTGAAATTGAGAAGGGCTTATCCAATGTACACAAAGCTCCATTGCTTGGGGGCATAAGTATTTACAATTGTTATGTCTTGCCGATGTGTAATTTCATAAGCAGTATGAAACATCCTTCTTTGTTCTTTCTGATTAACTTTGACTTGAAGTCCACTTTATCTGATATGAGGATAGAAACCTCTACTTATTTATGAGATCCATGTGAATGATATGTTTTTTTTTTTCCCATTTTTTTACCTTCATTCTGTGGATGTCTTTGCCTATGAGGTGAGTCTCTTGGAGACAGCATATTGTTGGGTCTTGTTTTTAAATTCAGTCTGCCAGTTTATGTCTTTTGATTGATCAGATTAGGCCATTTACATTCAGTGTTATTATTGAGATATGATTTTTATTCCCTGTAATTTTGATTTATTTCTGGTTTTAAATTTGTATTAGTTTCTCCTTTGATTGGATGTTCTTCTAGTGTAGTATTTCCCTTTGCTGTTTTCACTTTTATTTTCTATTTACCTATTAGGGGATTAAACACTGATTGTGTTAAGACTCTCACAACCCAATCATTTTTCCTCTGAACCTCTTGCATTGTCTCACAAGTGAGCTTTTGGGGGCACCTCACATCCAAACCATAATAGACGTCTACAATGTTAATTGTCATAATTAACAGAAATGATATGATCAGTTATTGCCTACAATAAAACACAATATGTTTTCAAAAGGGTTTACAATGTTGAATGGTGAGCAGGGAGAGAACAGAAGTGATGTAGGATGTGATGAATATGAAGGAAGAGTAGAGAAGATATAAGTAAAAAATTAAAGGAAGGGTGAAAAAGAGAACAGTCAAGATTGGCTATTAGCAAAAGAAAACAGAGAAAGAGAATAAAGGGAAACATAAGTGAAAGAAAAAATTTATAAAGTAAAACTTAAAAAAAAAGTAATTAAAGAAATTGAAATACACTAAGCAAACATCTTAGTCCTCAAAAAACTGATCCTTGAAAAATGACTGGCTTAAAAAATTCTAGAAATGAGAAAAAAAAGTGAATATGTATAAATGTCCATGAACCATTAAGGTCACAATTAAACAGAGAAAAGAAAATAGGAGAAAAGAAAAAAATCTCAATGAAAATTTAAAGAATTATTTCTATTGGAATTCAAAAGATTCTCAGCTTCCCTTCTCAGCAGTGTTAGGTAGGGTCATCTGGAGCATGATACTTGCTCCACGCTCAGGGTGGAGTTGCTAGTGTGAGAAATATAACCCCAGGCTTTTTGCTGAATGCCGGTTGTTCAGGAGATTTAAATCAGCACCTCCAGGGCCCAGAGATTGTGGGTCCACATTGCAAGACTGCACCCCAGGGATCTTCCCTGGGTTCCACTTATGTGGTAGAGGAGCCACTTCTTAGTCCACTATGTCTTCTGTGACCCCATGTTTCCTGGTCTTGGGTTCAGCCTCCCAACTCAATCTATCCCACCTTCACCCTTTTGAATTCCCAACCAGGAATTTGAGAGACCTGCAATTCAAGAGACTAGTGCCTCTCCCAGCTGGGCCTGTAAACAGCCAGATTGGAGGGGGAGGAGTGGAGCTGTGTGGGTTTCTATGACCAGGTAGTCAGTCCCCTATGTAAACCTCTCTCCATGTTCAATTTTCTCCTCATCACTTAAACACACTCTATGTCACACAATGTGGGTTTGCCAGCTCTGTATTTCTGGCCAGACTCGGGTTTGCTAGTACTTAGCTCCCTCAGTGAACTATCCCTGCACCTCCACATGCAACCAGGAGAGATTTGCCTTCTTTCCAACACAACGATATTGTGCAGCACACGTTTCAGTTTAGTCAGGCCATGTCTTTGATCTCTAAACTCTCTGTACCCAGACATGCCTAAGGCCTCTTAAAAATATGTGTTCCTTTAGTTCCCTTGTCCCTCCACTTTGCTCACTAAGGGACTGCTCTGGCTGGTGTCTCTGGCTGTGGCAGTGGCTATGCCACTGGGGATTTCTTATTATATCCAAACTCCCAAGTCCCCAATCTGATTTGAATGTCCAGTATTAAATTCCAAAAAGGTCCCTCATTTTTTTTTTTTTCACCCACCTTGCTGAGAATCTGCCTGTCTGCTTTCTTGGTTTCAGGCCACATAGTAGCCAGGAAAGCAACCATCTCTAATCTGCCATCTTGAAACCCTCCCAAAATACTAATTTCAGGTGACTTTACTGATTTTAGTTTAGGTTTTTTTTCCCCCTGTTAAGCTAGGATATCACAGTTTAAATAATAAATTCATGTTATACATGGATTCATAACAAATGGCTTGGAATCTGGCTTGGAGTTGTATCTACCCCTGATAATGGAATTCCATTTCTTGTTTTTGATTCTTTTAGGAGTGTCAGTGGTCTCAAGAGCTAAAATCCACCAGGAATATACCTGTGGATTGACAAAGTGTGACTTGTTCACCATAGAGAACCATTAGGGGTCTCTGTAAGATGGTGTTACAAACAGGATTTGGGTTTGTGTGGGAGGTTTAGGGAAGGTTAAGGGAGCCAGGTTTTCTCATGGATTGGATTTGGCAGAAAATGGTGATAATTGTATGATAGGGTTTCATATTTATCCAAAACATAGGAAGAATGGAGTGAGGCTAAACTCATGGGAAAATAAGTGGCAATCATCTGTATTAGCTGGGATAAGAGCTATTTGGTCATTTTTTTGTGGATTGTACAATATTCACAGGTTTTCCGTGTTCAGATAGGATCACAAGTTGCCTTGTTTTTGATTCATGTTGGTCACAGTGGCCTTGGCTGATGTTGGTATTTTGTAAAAGTGCTTATTATGTTCATCTAGGGAACAATGGTCTGGTTGTAATTTCTAGCCTAGCTCCAGGCTTTTCAGGGTCTGCTTTTCTCCCAGGATTAAATAAAAATAAAGGTAAAAGCTATTACATATATGAATCCAAAATATTCAGCAGTTGCTGTACGTGAATAAGTCTGAAAGGCAGCTCAATGTAAGGGAGTAAAAGCAGGATTATTTTCCTTTTAGCTCGATTATAGCTAACATTAATGGCTTCCATTTATTGAACACTTACTATGTGCCATGCTATGTACTTTACAGGTGTATAGTTTTACAGGTTATACTTTACAGGTTATACTTTACAGGTGCTTTACAGGTGTATAGTTTTGCAAATCAAATACTTTTGATCATCTCCATTTTGCAGATAAGTATTCCTAGAATCTTCTAATCATTAAGTAGAATACCTGGCATTTTAATAAGTTTGGGCCTTTTTGGAGTCCACCATTTTTCCACTGTATTAGCATGCCTTTCTCTACAGAACTTGCTGTCTGTAAGTGTGGCAATATAATATAGAACTGGCAGGATTTTCTTGAAACTCAAATGCTTTCATACATCTAAAAGGATCTAGAAAAATAATTGCCTCATGGTAAACAGGCCACAGATAAGAGTTTTTTTTTTTTTCCTCCTCTTTCCATAGAACTCGATGCCTCTGATTATGAGGGCAGATAAATTGGCTAGTAACTTAAGATGAAGTTGTTGAGTGCCACCAGACAACCTTAGTATCACAGAATCATAGAATTTTAGAGATTGAAGAAGTTTAGAGATCAAAAAAATTGTCAAGATTATCTCTTACAGATGAGGAAAAGGAAGGTCAGCAGTGTGCTTGATCTGTGCCATGTCACATATTTAATTATCGTTGGAGCTAGGCTGAGAACCAGGTCTCAGTCTTAGGCCCTTGGTTTTTCAGGCCACATAGCTGTTCTTTCACGGATTTCAGAAGTCACAGTGTGCTTTGGTGCTCTGGATTGCTCCTCGGTTGCTCTCACATATCTAAAGGATCACTGATGACATTTCAGATTAGAGCTCAGGGGCTTGGACAGAATTTGAGGGCTAAGTGTGTGGGTGGGGTAGGGGTTTCCTCTTCCCTATTGTCATGTAATCTTACAGTTAAAAGTTCCTTTATATACATATATTTCAGCGCAGTTGGGCAACTTCAGCTAATTTATTTTTCTTGGGGTATTCTAGGTTCCCAGGGGTGCTCTACCACTGGGCCACATCTCCAGCCCTTTTTAATTTGAGACCGGGGCTTGATAAATTGCAGAGGCTGACCTCGAACTTGAGATTCTCCTTCCCCAGCCTCCCGATTTCCTGGAATTTACAGGTCTACCCCATCGAGTCCAGCTTAGCATTTTAAACCGGTTTTGGGAGCATTGCTTCCGGGAGATAGGGGGCGCGCACCCGGGGCGGGGTAGTAGGGCACCAGGGAAGGTAGGACCTGGGGCAGGGAAGGGCAGAGGCCAGACAGTGCTGCCGAGGCTGGAGTCGCGGGAGCGGCGGGGGCGGGGCTAGGCGGCGCGAGAGGGGCCGAAGGCGGAAGGGCTGAAGGCGAAGTGCGGCGGGAGCGCAGTGGCCGGCAGCGCGGTGGCCGCCAGCGTCATGGCTGCTCACACTCGGGGCACCGAGCTCGGTAAGGGCCCCCGGGTCGCCTCCTTACTTTTCCGCGCTTCCTGTTCCGCGGTGTTTCGCCAGGGGCCCGCGCCGGCCGAGCGTCCGCAGAGGTTCCCGGCGGCCGGGAAGCGGTGGCGCCGGCGGCGGCGGCGACCCTAGGCAGAGGCTGAGCCCCGCTGAGCTCTGTGGCCTGGGCGCCCTCGCCTGGTTCCTGTGAGCGGGAGGAGTGGGGAAGGATTGGTTTGCATCTTTCGCCCTAGCAGTTCACCTCTTAACTCTCTGGTTGCAAACAACAGCAAAACCCCAAATAAAACCAGACAAAAACTCTGCTTTCCCCCTTTTAATTCAATACGTATGCGATTTAATGCTGGATTTCTAAAAATAATTTTTAACATAACTCTCTCTAAAATGGCCTTTCCCCCCAGGTGCCATGCTGGTTGGAAAAGTAGTCATGGCTCTGTGCAAAAAAATATAGCATCGTAAATTGTGTATGATCTTAGCTGTTTATCAAAATTGTAAAAGGGCCTGTATTTTACCATTTTTCACTTATTGTTTGCTGGTCCAAACCCAAGGCCCTGCCTAGCATGTGCTATGCAAGCATTCTACCACTGAGGTACACCTCCAGTTTTCGTCTTTCCTCTTATTGGTATTAGTTCAGATATTACTGGTTAGAAAGCTTATTTCATATTTCCTAAACGAAAAATTTGTAATTCACATAAGGTTAGTGGTTTAAATATATAACTTGGCTAGCTTTAATATTCTGAATCTTTAACTTATTAGCTATATGATTTTTTTTTTTTTACAGCATTCCAAGTTTCTTTATCTGTAAAATAGTTATTACAAAGGTATTTACCTCATGATCTGGAGAATAAATAAGAAGATACATGTAAAGTGTTACATCGTGGGTGCATAGTAAGAGCTAAATAAATAATAGTGTGTAAGAAAGTTCTGTTTTCAGGGACTTATTTTTCGAAAATTCATACAGGTACTTTAAAAATGATGATTCTTATTAAACAATTGTAAGTTTAAGAGTGGAATTTTTGTTGAGTGTTAGAGTCTAAATCTGCTTTTATAGACAGTTAATTTCTTCATGAACTACATTCTGTTTTAGTCACTCCTCTCCAGAAGAAGAAGTTCTATCTCTGGAAAGTAAACTTTAACAACAAATGAGTATTTGCTAGATTGGAAGATCTTGAAAGATGGATGGGGGCTAGAGTTGTAGTGTTTTGGTATTTCCGAGGATACTAGCTATGTGACTAGGTCACAATGAGGATATGCCATAATTTCCCCAAAACTTAAGTTTTAAGATTTTTCTTTCAAGTAATACAATTAAAGTATTGTTACTTTTAGTTTGCAAGAATTAGAATCACTTTCATTTATTTGTTGAACAATAATAGTATAGACCAAAACAATTGCTTTTTAGAATAAATGTGATTTTCATGCCCCTTTTTAAATGATCATAGCTTTGTTTTTATTATTTTCTTCATTAAAATCAGATATATTGCAAGGGAGTTTTTCCTTAACTGGTATTTACCTTTAATTCAGAGAGATTTGGCCTCAAATACTAAAGTAAGCTATTTGAATTATTTATTTACTAGGGGAAAATCATTCAGTATTAATTTATTCATAGTATTGATTGATGAGTTTTATAGTGTTTTGTAATTGAAAGTCCTTTTAATGAACAGTGCAACTAATATTTTAGATGAATTAATTTTCTTATAAAAAGAAATTGATGTTTATTGTAAAAATTTTAGAAAATACAGTTGGCACAAGAAAGACTAGAATTATTCGTGATCTAATTATTGTAATGTTTATTTTAGTGGACTATATATACTTCTAGTTCATGGACTTAAAAAAAAAAGATTTGAGATGAAATCTGACCCTCATGATAAAAACCCTGCAATGAAAAAATTTTTAGCATGGCATTTGGACATACCAAGAGGTTTTCCAAATGGGGAATAGACCCTCTAATCTTGATGTTAGAAAGTGGAGCCCAGCATTCTGAGATTTACCAAGTCATCTGAGTGATTCTAAGTTCAGTTTTGAGAACCAGTCTATCATATCTCTGTGGCCCCCCTATTCCTATTACACCTTCTGTGGTCTATTAAAATTAATGGATATCTTCTCTCTTTTCCTAGACTTCTTTTAATTTTGCCTAAAATGTAGGTATCACAGGGGCGGTGATCTTCCTTTTGTTTGTTTATGTATCCCAGGCACTTGGTTAAAATAGTTTCTGTAACACAGATGACCCTCAGAAATATCCTTGAATGAAGGAATAAATTTAGAATTACTTCCTGCTTGGGGACCTTGGGTATCCACCTGGGCCCCAACATGGGGACAGGTTCAGTAAAGTACTGTACCTTCTTCCTCTTTCTGAATGTTTTTAAAATTCAGTTTTGTGACTTTTGTCTTAAAGGTGTGTCTTTTAAAAGATGGACCTAGTGTTGCTTCTTTTCAAATGTATTCTTAATAGTTTTCTGAGGAAAGTGGAATATCTCTTCAGTTGTACACAAAATGTAAACAGTTTAAGGAATCTGTGAATTTCAAGTGAGAAATGACTAATATCATCTTTCCAGAATATTCATTATCATAATTATTGAGATAGAGGACATTAAAGTTTATCTTTAGCTGGGTGTGGTGGTGCATGCCTATAATCCCAGCAGCTTGGGAGTTTGAAGCAGGAGGATCCAAGTTCTGAGCCAGTCTCAGCAACTCCAGGAGACCCTGTCTCTAAATAAAATCACAAAAGGGCTGGGGATATGGCTCAGTGGTTAAAGATTCCTGGCTTCAATCCCTTGATACCAAAAAAAAGTTTGAGTTAAAAAAACCAATCTCTACTTAAAATTAAAAGAATAAGGTAGCATATTCTTTACTAAGTGTGTGAAAACTCTTCATTCATGTGGTCAAGTAGAATTGAAAATTTTTAGATTTCTACAAGGAATTTCTCAAGTGCAGTTAACTTGAGTTTTTTTTAAAACAATGCAATTGATTAATTTGTGTTTATGTCAATGTTTTTTCTTCTTAATACTTATAATATATATTCGTGGATGTGGTGGTGCACACCTGTAATCCAAGTGATTCAAGAGGCTAAGGCAGGAGGATTGTAAGTTCAAAGCTAGCCTCGGCAATTTAGTGAGTCTCTAATCAATTTAGCAAGACCCTGTCATAAAATAAAAAATAAAAGGAGTTGGGGGGGGCTGGGGTTGTGGCTCAGTGGTAGAATGCTTGCCTAGCGTGTGTGAGGCACTGGGTTCAATTCTCAGCACCGCATGTAAGTGAACAAAATAAGGAATAAAGGTCCAAATAAAATAACATCAACTTTGTAAAGAGACAGGCCAATTAAAGGCAATGTGCAATTCTGAACTAGATCTTTCTGAAAGATCCAAAACTGGACAACTGGCTACACTTGGAGTAAGCAGATTAGACAGTAGTAAGATACCAATGCCAATATTATCACTTTGACAGAGTCAAAGTACATTATTCCTAATGAGGAAAATATCCTTATTTTTATGTGATCTACCCTGTGATATTTATCTTGATGGATTTATTTTTCTCTCATGGAGTAGTGATTATAAGCCATAATAATAATTTTTTTTTAACTTTGAAACAATCTCAAACCTTTAGCAGAGTTTCATATACCATACAAAGAATTTTTCCCTCTGAACCATTTGAGGAAAATGCGTGATTGACATTGGATTCCACCAACCCTGGATACTTTAGTATTTCCTGCTTATAAGCTAATATTTTTTTTGTGGTTAGATATAAGTTATGCCTCTTTCCCAGGAATACCACAGAAATTATGCTGTTTTCTCATTGCATCTTGGTGGTAGCACATGATTTTGATTGGTCTCATAATTGGTGATATTTTGATCACTTGAATAAGATGGTATCTGCCATGTTACTCCACTGTAAAGTTAAGTTTTAGCCTTTGTAATTAATATGTATTTTATGGTAGGTACTTTGAAACTAGTTAGGTATCTTTTTCCTCTGCCAACTTTAATTAATAGTTATTTATTCAATTACAGTTTTTTAAAAAGTATTTTTTTATAGTAGATTGACACAATACTTTCATTTTATTTTATTTTTTTTAATGTGGTGCTGAGGACTCAACCCAGTGCCTCACATATGCTAGGCAAGCACTCTACCAACTGAGTTACAAACCCAGCCCAGTTATTTATTTATGTTATTATGTATTTGAGGTTTCTTATCTTCCCAATTAATTATAATTGTTAACTATTATTATTTACTTTAATACTCAAGTCTTTTCAGATTTTGATAGTAGTAGCTCCTTCTAGCTGACTTCTCTTCCTTTTTTTTTTTGGTGCCAGGAATTGAACCTAGGAGTACTTAATCACTGACTCACGTCCCCAGCTCATTTTTTAAATTTTGAGACAAAATCTCATTAAGTTGCTTAGGACTTTGCTGAATTTGCTAGGGTTGGCTTTAAGCTTGTGATCCTCCTGTCTCAGCCTCCCAAGTTGCTGGAATTACAGACATATACCACCATGTCCCACTTTCTCTTTCTTTAATAATTTAATTAAAACAATTTTTTTTTTTTTTGTTAGTACTGGGGATTGAAACCACTGAGCTACATCACTGGCCCTTTTAATTTTATTTTTGTTTTGAGACAGGATCTCACTAAGTTGCTCAAACTGGCCTTGAACTTGTGATCCTTCTGCCTTAGCCTCCAGAGTAGTTGGGATTATAGTTGTGTGCTATCATGTCCAATTGCTACATTTCTTCTTCTTTTTTTGTTTTTAGTGGTGCTGGGGCTTGAACCCAGGGCCTTGTGCATGTGAGGCAAGCACTCTACAAACTGAGCTATATCCCCAGCCCCCTCTTTTTTTAAAAAAAAAAATATTATTATATATGACAGTAGAATGCATTTTGACATATTATACATTGATGGAGTGTAATTTCTCTTTTTTCTAGTTGTACATGATGTACAATCACACTGGTTGTGTAATCATATGTGCACATAGGATAATAATGTTTGATTCATTCTACTATCATTCCTTTTTCCATACACCCACCTCTCCTTCCACTCCCCTCTGTCTAATTGTAAAGTACCTCTGTTCTTCCGTAGCTGTCCCTTCCCCCAACTGCTACATTTCTTCATTTCTGTCTCAAGGTGTTTCGAGCATATCTTAAATTTTCTGTTCCCATACTGGAGCCTGTTCGCCAAGGAACATTTTTTCAGTGGATAATGATATTAAGAAGCTAAGTTCTGAATACTAGGTATGCTGCAGTAACTGGGATGTCCCTGTTCCTAAGCCCCTCAGTTAGCAGAATTGAAAAATGTATGTGTATGTACACATGTGATGTGTGTGCACATGTTCAGCAACACAAATTTACTTCTGTATCTACCTATTATTATTCTATCAGTATCTCTCTATATCAGGAAAGCCAAGAGTTCACTAAGAGATATGTCTAGTTCTGGTCCAACACTATAGGATTTATTCTATCGTTCTCCCTTTTCATATTTGAAACTCTCCTCATGCAGGGCCACACTTCTTCTACCCCCAGTCAAGTTTCTTCTTAACTGTCTCAGACTCTGACACCTGAGTTGGCCAGCTCTCCTCATCTTGCTTGCCCTCCACCCCCTTGCAACAGGCTGCTGTCTGCGTGGATTTCCATCCCACTTACCCTAGTCATTGTCTGTGGCCCTCTGTTCCAGGCTGCCTTTCCATGTGGATGATCTCAAGGGCCTGCCTAGGCTTTGCTTTCCTTATCTGGCAGCCCCTTCATGCAGAATCTCTCCTTATGACTAGACTCTGAGCTGCCCCATGTGTGGGTGTCCTCTTCAACCGTTTGGGTTCCTATAAACCCACTCTGGGTGTGGGGTGTCCCCATTCCAACCTGGTTCAAATGCCTGTCTTGTTCACCTCCCTCATTTTTATCCCACTGGTTTAGGGTATTTGCTTAGGAAGGGAGGGAGAAAGGGGCCAGAATAAAATTTAAAATTTTACTTTTATACACATAGGAACATTCTATGTGGAGTGCCTGGTGTTCTGGCACTTGGTAATGGATACCAAGGAGAGACTAACCTGGTTTCTGCTATCCCTGAGCTCATTCTTGTAAATCATATTATACACTATGATAAAGCTGACAATAGAAACATGGTAGGAAAGATAAAGATGAAGTCACTGACAGTCCAGGGGAGGTGTTTTTTTTTGGAAAGGATATTTCTGGCAGGGAATAGCTTGTACAAGGACACTAAGCAAAAGCAGCCTGGCATGTTTCATTAAATATAGGAAACCCAATTTTCAGATTTTTGATGTAATCTTCTCATTATATTATAGTGGCTAAGAATATTTTAGTGAAGAAAAATCCTATGTATGAAATACATACAGAGTCAACATAGTGGCTGTGTACATTTTTAGATTTTAAATGGTACATCCTTTTATGAAAGCTTACTTTCATTCTACTTTGAAGTCTTTTACCTTTTGATTGTAAGCTATCTTTTGTTATTCTGATATTGCTTTGATAAATAGAAAAACTATGAAGAAATAATTTGAATTTGTTGTATAATTAAATAATTAAAAGTCCTCCATGGTGCCTGCTAAGTTAAAAAACATTTTTTAAAAGTAGCTGAGCTCTGTGGATTTTAATTATTAGGAAGGAAGGCAAACTTCAAGCACTCATTTAAAATGGGATGTCTCTGCCAGGAAAGAAAGACTAGTAAATGAGACAGCAGACAGAGCCCTTGAGGATGTGATTTAAACATGTCACTAGAAATTGTTTAAGTGGAGAGTTCTGGCCCTTTTAAAACACTGTCTGTCACTTGAGGATTGGGTCACCTTGAAATGTGTTCATCTTTGAGTTAAAGGCATAAAAAGACACTTTGAAAATTTTCAGTCAACTTTGCTGTGTGTTGTGTGTCTACGGATGTACCGCTCCTCAGCCTGCCTGAGCTGTAACAGTCAGTTCCCTGGAAACCAAAGTGGTTGCAAGAGAAGGATAAATGTTTAATCTCAGCTCCGGCAAACTGTACAGATTTTTTAAAATGTTGAGACATTCGGGTTGCAACTTCTAGCTCTCTGTATAGTCAGGCCTTTCTCCCCCAAAGCAATGCCTGAGATAAAAGTAGCTGCTGGTAATTACTTCCTAAAAAGGTGCCACTTAGCTGGTGCCAGGTTCTTTTAGAATGTGGTTAATGATGTCAAATTGTTGTCTTTAAAATCTGGAAAAATATCCTAATTAACTGCTCTTATCCCTGATTCGGATAAGCTTTTCAGCTGAACACTTTGTGGACACCTGCCCTAACATTCAAGATAGATAGGTGTGTGTGTGTGTGTGTGTGCGCGCGCGCGCGCGCGCAAGTATGTACAATTTGACTTTGAACTAGGTATCTGGCATGCTTAAGGTACAGAGACTCCTAAATTACTATTATTTTTTTCTTGGTACCAGGGACTGAACCTAGGGGTACTTAACCACTGACTGACATCCCCGTCTCTTATTCTTTATTTTGAGAAACATGATCTCACTGGGTTGCTTAGGACCTTGATAAATTGCTGAAGCTGCCCTTGAACTTGAGATCCTCCTGCCTTAGCTTCCCAAGTTGTTGGGATTACAGGTACAGGCCGCCATGCACTGCAAGACCCCTAAATTCTAATGTAGAAATCCTTTAGTAAATATTGCTTCTTATAAACATTTCAAATGCTATTTTGTAAGAAAATTTAAGAGTGTCACATTTATAATGCTACCTTAAAAAAAACATATTACAGAATTTTGTAGCAGGAAGGCATCTTATTTATTAGTCCTACATCCTTCTGTTAACAGAGTAAACTGAAACCTAGGGAAGTTAAATCTATGATCACATGACTGGAGACAATACTGAATTTGAAACTCAGGCTCTCTCTGATTGACTTTAATCTGTTGCATTACCTCCTTCTCTACCATCCTTCTGTGTTTCTATATCAGAATCATCTGAGAGTCCTGTTAAACATGAAGATTCCTGAGCCCCCAAATAGCTTTAATTGTTTGCATTGTGGGGAGAAGGCCAGGAACCTGCATTCTACAACTCTGTCATGAACACTGCAGATTCAGAATTCTGATGTAAGCTGTAGTCATAGATTAATTAGAGATTCAGAGACTCTTTACTTTATATCATTTTGACAAATTCTGTCATTCTTATCTTTATATCTATGTATATCATTTTTCTATTTAGTAAGCAAAATTTCTGTAAGCAAATATGGGGAGAAGTTAATCTTTTATTTTCTGATTGAAGTAAGTGAGAAAATTTTGATAAAATGGATATGAAAGCATATCAGAAGGATCAGGAGGTGAGGCAGTTATGTAAGTACCTATTGAGAGGTGCACAGTATCCAACAAGAAGCATGCTTTATTCAAAGATGCCAATGACTGATGGAAATACGGTGTTCTTTATGATCATTTTGGAAATTGACATGGGAGTATTTAAGGATCTCCAATTAGCTGTAGATATGAGATTGTTTACCAGCAAAAAGTAATTAGTTTTCTGGGAGGGAAAATATTTTTATTTTCTCTGAATATTGTGAATTAAGTTTGTGTTGTGGACTCTGGGGAGGGAAAGAAGTTGTAATGATCTTCACTGCAATGGATGAAGGAGCTCAGTTGTGCTGTATGTATTGCAGTTTTGAGGGAGATTATTTCTTTCAGTATGTATGGAGAAACTTCAGTGCTTCTGTTAATTTTCCAAGGAAGAATCCCATTTATTTTAGTTTTGTATCTCTACAAAGTTTAGTTTCCCTGACCCTCTCCTTACCTTCAAAAAAATTTTGGACTTGTCTTTAAGCAGTCATTACCAATTTAGCATCCCTAATCCAAAAATCCAAAATTCATAATATTCCAAAATTCAGAACTTTCTGAGTACTGACATGATGCCAGAAGTGGAAAATTCCATAACTGACTTCATGTGATTACTTGTAGTCTACACTGAGGTGCACTAAAAAATATTGTATAAAATTACCCTCACGCTTTGCATATATGAAACACAATAAGGACTGGGATGTAGCTGAATGGTAGAACATTTGCCTAGCATGTGTAAAGCCCTAGGTTCACTCCCTAGTACTACAAACAAACCCCAAAACAATAAAAACCCCAAAACTATAGAAACATGAATGAATTTTATACATAGACATGGATCCCATCCCCCAAATATGTCATTATGTATGTGTGTATATGCACATATTTGAAAACCCCCAAAATTCAAAATCTGAAACACTTTTTGTATCAAACATTTTGGATACAGTTACCTTATCTGTATTACATATCCTCAAACTCACTCATTGAACACATATATAGAGAACAACTACTACCCTCTGTGTCTTCATCAAGCATATAAGAACTACTGGAGTTGGGGAAACCTTGAGATGCTTTATTTCTCTCATCAAGTTTTAAAATATTTTTGGAAAGAGAGCTCTTTTTTAAGGAAAGCAAACTTTCCCACCAACAGGATATGTGGTTGCCCTATTTGAAATGATTGACTAGTCAACTTTGCAACTCTTGGATACTCATTTAAAAGTACAGTAGTCCTCCCTTATCTATGGGATGCCTGACCCCAAGTGTCATGTCTGAAACCTTTTTTCCAGTACCTAAATACATACCTATAATAAAGTTTAATTTAAAAATTAGGCTCAGAAGGAGATTAAGAATAACAAATAGAGCAATTATAACAATATGCCATATGTTATATGAAAGCAGTCTTTCTCTCTAAATATTGTATTATACTTACTCTTATGATGATATGAGATATTAGTTAAAGGAAGCACTTTATTGCTTGTCTTGAGCATTTCTGAATTGCCAACATCACTATTCCTGTGTTTTGAGGCTACTTTAAAGTATGGGTTACTTGCACACAAGCATTCAGTACAGCAACAGTTGATCTGATAACTAAGACTGCTACTAAATGACTAAAGGGCAAGTAGCATATACAATGTGGATACACTAAACAAAAAGGCATGATTCATGTCTTAGGCATATAATAGGAGTTTTATCAGGGAAAACACCTCCATATTTCTGCCTCCAGGAAGAAAAAAATTATAATTTTAGTCTGCAGATGAATACTGTGGTTGACTGTGTGTAGTGTTATGCTAGTAATTACATAATATAGTGAACTTGTGGGTCATGTGAGTAGCATGTGAAGTCCAGAAAATAGGCATTGTTGCTGATAATGCTCAAGAACATCTCAAAGTAAAGTTCTTTCTATGTCCTAAAGTTAAATCATTTTATTGCTTGACAATAGTTACTTTAACAAATCAAGTTGAAATTAGACATCTTGTGGAAGGAATGCCAGAGAGTCTGAATGCATTGTGGTTTAACTGGGAGAGATACAGGATTAGGACCAATGCAGGACTGGTACCCAGGTACAGGAGTCCTAGTTTTTGGTGGTACCTGGCCATTGACATTACACAGAAGACCTCAGTCCAATGGCTTGTATTTTCCAAATTTGTCAAACAGACACAAGTTCATCAGTTCCACTATGATGGCAGATGTTGATAATGGCAGTTCGTGTGTGGAGACAAGGCATATGTAGAAATTCTGTACCTCTGCTTAGTTTTGCTATAAATCTAAAACTGCTGTAAATCAGTGTCCTCAAAACAAAAACCAGACAGATGATCTTGAGAATCCCTCTAGTTTCTGAATTTCTTTGAGTCTTCATATTACTTAGAATGGTCATCCAGTAGAATTGTAAATCAGGGGTGTTACCTGGTCTTGGAGTTCAGATCTTTTTCTTCCTTCTCTGGCCAGTGCAGTCCTCTGGATTTTAAGACTCAAAGTTCCAGTGGTCAATTTATATCCTACCCCCATTTTTTATTGATTGAATGTGACTGAACACTTTGCTATGTTTTCCTTCTCTTGTTTCATGAATGTATCATAAATCTTTATGTGAGTAGAGCCTTTATTTTGTATTTGTTCATCTGCCTGGCAGAGTATTGATTAAATCTTAATGTTTCTTCCATAAAAATATGTCGTTGATGCACCTCTTCCTCCTATTCCTAGGAAGGCTCATTCTGTCACACACGTAAATCACAATGGTAGCATCATAGCTAGTTTTTTTACATCTGGGTTTTGTTAAATTTTAATTTATTGTTGTTTTCAAATAGAACAAATTTTATTTATCTTCTTATTTATTAAAAATATGTATTTTTACTTATTATTATAGTCTGTTTTTAGCCAAAGGAAATGAATTAGTTGGTGGGAGTAGCCAAATAATGTCAGCAAGTATATAAATTAAGTTAACCAGGTGGGAATTCTCAAGACTGGAAATAGAAATGTTTGATAAGTTCTGGTAAAATTGTGAGTCAAGTAATCAGATTGTTGCTGCAGTCTTGGCTGGGCACAGAATCACGAGCCACTCAAGCAGGAACAAAACTTTATTTTGAAAAAGCCGCCAATACTCTGTAGGCGCTGGCAAGCCAAACCCGGTCCTCCCACGTGGGCCTCCACCGGAACCGCACGTTCCCCGGAACCGGGGGTCCCCCGGACCTCCCCCGGAATTCCCTCCTACTATCCTTCCCCAACCAATGGGAACTCTCCATGAGTCCCGTAACATGAGTCCGGTAGCAGGCCAAGGTGAACAGCGGGAGTCCAATTTCCATATGAATGTAAATCTTAACATAATCATCTCAGTGGCTAGCTGGCGTCACTTTACAACCAAAGGTGCCATACATCGTATATTTGCTTGTAGCTCCTAGCATCTGCCCCCTTCTGTTTAATTAAGCAACAAGCAATGTGGCTAGGGACCGTGCCTGGTAGGTTGTCCAATTTAACATATGGTTCTTACCCGTCATGGGAGAACTGACATTTAGGCGTCAGCTTCCTGTCTTAGGTTGAATCCACTGTAATCAGATCAACCCGTCACTGACTACCGGTCCAGCATTCAGCCATGCTTGTGGATAGGCCTATGCACCAGTGGGGGGGTGAGGTTCTTGCCTCACCTCTGTTGGCCCCCAAATTTAGCCTTGGTGCCAGTGGGGGGGTGAGGTTCTTTGCCTCACCTCTGTTGGCCCCCAAATTTTAGACCATCACTAGTAGAAGGGAGGAGGATACAGAAATGCCACGACACCAAGCCAATTGATGGCTCCTTTGGAAAAATTGCGTCACTGGTGACACCATCAGCAAAGATATGCCAGTATTACCACAATAAACATGGGGTGAGCTGGCAAGGAAATTGCATCACTGGTGACACCATCAGCAAAGATATGCCAGCGGTACCACAATTCGGTGCACCAGATGATATTTCACAATGTATGCAACTGATATATAGTCCAGGCAAGTTCTGCAAGCAGTTCAAATTGGAGGAGTCTATCAATATGTCCATTTCCTCCCAAAGTAAATCAAGTCCTTGATTGAGCATTACTTGTTGAGTTATATTCATTGATGCATCAGTTTATACAGTTTACTGTGATAGCTATCATAGAAGCTGTAGTTTGGTTTTATCTCAGTCTTCACCGGAATTGGGATGGAGATGGAAATTCTGGCAATGATGCTAAAGAGACATTATCCTGAACAGAATTATTAAATATAATGAAAAGGAAAGGTGAAAGTAAACAAACAGATCTGTTAAACTCCTTTAAAAACAATCCTTAACAGCTGTTTACCTAATTTAAATTAAACCATATAAATCACGTGAATAAAGAAAAAATTCGGATCCATTTTTTCATGAGCACTCCTCATATAAGAAATATGGACATACACACATACAGACATACAACACAAAACAGAAGTGTGTACACAACATACAACACATAAGACAATAGTAAATAAAGGCCTTGTAACTATACCTAGGTGAAATCTCCATTGCAATGTTTAAAAACTCCACAGTCAAAAAAATAAAACACAGTCAAAAAATAAAACTGATCAGAAAAACATTAACCTAGGTTTGTATGAGCTCAAAATTAAAATAGAACTTTATGATGTGGGAAAAATGCAATAATAAAATAGATATTGAAAAAAAAACACCTTGGTTAATCACTGTCGCAGATGTAAGAATAGCCAAGTTGGAGCTCTGGATGTCAGCTGTTATGGATTTGAGTCAAATCATCTTCTTTTTCTGTAGAAATTGTTTTAGTTAATCTCTCTGGAATCCAAATCGGTTGCTGTTCATCCTGTGGGAAAACACAGACAGCGCCCCGATTCCAGACTATCACTGGATCTGGGCCTTTCCATTGTCCTGTTAGAATATCTTTCCAAAGTACCTTAGGCTTATGTACATTTTTTGGGTACAAATGTCTTTCCGCAGCACTAAGTCCCGATGAATCCAAATTTAAAAAGTTTAGAGTAACAAGGGTTATTTTAAGTTTATCTTTGGGGGATATATACCCCTTTCCAATTCCCTCCTTTTGTTTTAATAAGTACATTTTAATAGTTTGATGAGCTCTTTCAACTATGCCTTGTCCTTGTGGATTGTATGGAATTCCTGTTATGTGAGTAATGCCAAATGATGAACAAAATTGTTTAAAAGAGGTGGAAGTATAACCAGGACCATTGTCCGTTTTTAACTGTTTTGGAACGCCCACAGTGGCAAAATTTTGTAAGCAATGAGCTATAACATCTTTAGTTTTTTCTCCGGCATGAAGGGAGCCCATCAAAAATCCGGAAGAGGTATCAACTGTAACATGTAAATATTTTAATTTTCCAAATTCTGGCAAGTGTGTGACGTCCATCTGTCAAATATGGTTAGGTATCAGTCCTCTAGGATTGACTCCAAGATTAACTTGTGGTAAAAATGTCACACAATTTTGACATTGTTTTATTATATGTCTGGCTTGTTCTTTAGTTATTTTAAAACGTTTTTGTAAAGTATTAGCATTGACATGGAACCTTTTATGAAAATTTATAGCTTCTTCTATTGTGGAGAAAATATGTATGTCATGTGTAGATTTATCTGCTAGTTCATTGCCCATACTAAGGGCTCCAGGCAATCCTGTATGTGCCCTGATATGACCTATAAAGAATGGATCTTTTCGGTCCCAGATTAGACTTTGTATAGCGGAAAACAAAGAGAAAACAGTAGAAGAAGGTGAAATCCTACCAGCATCTTCAAGGGATACTATAGCATTAACTACATATTGACTATCAGAAAATAAATTAAATACAGAATCTTTAAACATCATAAAAGCTTGTAATACTGCATTAAGCTCTACCTTTTGAGCTGATTGCTTGGGTACTAAAAATGTAAAAGTTTGATCAGGAGTAACTACTGCTGCTGTACCATTGTTTGACCCATCAATGAATATATTTGGAGCATTTATGATAGGGGTTTTTCTTGTCATTTTTGGAAAAACTACAGGATGCTTAGACCAAAAAGACAACAAAGGATTAGATGGTAAGTGATTATCAAATGAAACACTAGTTTTACACATGATTATTGCCCAAGTATTTAACTCATTAGCTAACTCATCAATTTGATCCATAGTATATGGAGTAATAATTTTATTGGGAGAAATCCCAAATACTCCCTTAGCTGCTTTTATTCCTTTGAGTATCAATGGTCCTACAGCCTCAGGATATCTAGTAAGAATAGTGTTAGGAGAATAAGATAAATGTATCCACAATAATGGACCTTCCTGCCAAAATACTCCTATAGGAATATTTTTTGTTGGTAGTATAATAAATAATAAAGGCAAACTTATATCAATTCTATCCAAATGCATATTTTCCATATATGTTTCAATGATTTTTAATGTCTTTCTTGCTTCAGGCGTTAACATGCGGGGTGAATTTGGATCTGATGGACCTTTTAGAATATCAAATAAAGGTCCTAACTCTCCTGTTGGTATGCCTAGATAAGGCCTTATCCAATTTATGTCTCCCAATAACTTTTGAAAGTCATTAAGTGATCTGAGTTGATCTACTTGTATTTGAATTTTTGGTGGACGGACCATGGTTGAGGATAATAGAACTCCTAAATAATTAATTGGAAGATTTAATTGTACTTTATCTATTGCTATCTCTAGATTATAATTTTTCAATAAGTTTGTAAGTGTGGCATAACATTCTAGTAATGTGTTTTTATCTTTATGTGCCAATAACACATCATCCATATAGTGAAATATTTGTAGTTCAGGATTTTGATTTCTAAGTGGCTGGATTGCTTTGTTAACATAAATTTGACACATAGTTGGGCTGTTAGCCATCCCTTGAGGGAGTACTTTCCATTCATATCTCTGATCAGGACCTTCATGATTTAGTGCAGGGATAGTAATGGCAAAATGTGGACTATCCTCGGGATGAATTGGAATTGAAAAGAAACAATCTTTAATATCTATAGCTAAAACATGCCAGGTTTTTGGTAAAGCAGACAATTGAGGAATCCCTGATTGAGCAGGTCCCATAATAACCATCTCATTATTAATGGCTCTTAAATCTTGTAATAATCTCCATTTACCAGATTTCTTTTTAATGACAAAAATGGGAGTATTATGGGGGGATACGGAAGGTTGTATATGTCCTTCCGCTAATTGTTGTCTGACCAAGTCATGGGCTACTTGTATCTTTTCTTTAGTCAGGGGCCACTGAGGAACCCACATTGGTCTTTCTGATTTCCAAGTAATTTTGATTGTCTCAGTGGCCCTTTCTGAAAACCCAATTCATGTCTATTTATTTCTTGATCTATTTGAATAGGTGCTGTCATACCTTGTTCTTGTTCTCTTAATCTTTTTTCTTTCCTAAAGCCTTGTTTAGCCCTAGTAGTGGGCGCGTTAGGATTGATGTTATTTGTTAATGTCAATCCTAATTGATCTAGGACATCTCGTCCCCATAAATTTACAGGAAGATGATCTAATACATAGGGCTGTATAGTTCCTTCACATCCTTCAGGATCCCTCCAATCTAATACCATTGCGCTTCTATCGGGATTAGTCGCCACTCCTAGGCCTCGAAGCGTTTGAGTGGCTTGTTGTAATGGCCAATGTTTTGGCCATTCTTGACGAGATATGATGCTGAGGTCAGCACCTGTGTCCAGCAGCCCATTAAAGTCATGTCCTTGAATATTTAATTTTAGCATTGGGCGAGAATCTAAATTTAAAGACAGCATAGCCCAATCTACACCTGTGGAGCCTAATCCCTTGGAACCTCTTTCTACATTACAACTGGAAAATTTATCATGCAGGCTGGGTATTATTAATAACTGTGCTATTCTATCTCCTGGTGAAATTACTGATATACCTCTTGGAGAACTAGCTATAATTTTTATTTCACCCTCATAATCGGGATCAATTACCCCAGGACTTATCATAAGTCCTTTTAGTGTAGAAGAACTGCGTCCCAATAATAAGCCTACTGTTCCCTGGGGAAGAGGTCCTTTTACTCCTGTGGGAATGATTTGAACTCCCATCTCTGGAGTTAGTACTGCTCTGGCAGAGGCACAGATGTCCAGCCCTGCGTTCCCTCTAGTTTGTCTGATGAGGGATTTAATGGATAATGCGTCCTGGGCACTACCTTGATGGTGCTGTTGGGTTCCTCCATTGCCCCATATATTTGTGGTTTTGGGCCCCGGGGCATTGGGCCCTCTAGTCCGTTTTTTGGCAATGGAGCCTGATACCTTTCTCCACGATATCGTGGGTAAACATTTGGTCCTTGTCCGTTTTTTGATAATGGAATACCCTCTATGGTGGTTTGAGAACAGCATTCATTAGCCCAATGTTTCCCTCTATGGCATCGTGGGCAAATACCCGGTATTCTATTCCTTTGATACCCAGCTTTGTTAAACCCTCCTCTTATGGGGCAACTCCTTTTAAAATGTCCTGTTTGATTACAATTATAGCATGTTTTTGGCCTGGCATCTAAAGCCTGTTGTACTGCTGCTAAGACTTGCCCTTGTTCATTAATGTCTCTACATAATTTAATATATGTGTTTAAATCTTCATGTCTCCATGGTCTAATGACCTCTCTGCAGCAACGATTTGCTTGGTCATAAGCCAGTTGTTTTATAAATGGCATTACCTGTTCTGTATTACCAAATATCCTAGAGGCTGACTGAATAAGTCTATCTACAAATTCAGCATAAGGTTCATTAGTTCCTTGTATTACCTTAGATAATTGACCTTGTAAGTCTCCATGCCCCTGTAAAGTTTTCCATGCCCTAACTGCATCTACAGCAATTTGTGCGTATACGCCAGGGTCATATTCAATTTGCTGTCTTTGACCCTCATAAGGTCCCTTTCCCAAAAGCATCTCTATATTTCTTTGAGGGTAACCAGCTTCTGCATTTCGCCTAGCTGTCTCCATGCAAAATTCCTCATTGGCAACCTTCCATAACAAATATTGTCCTCCGTTTAGCACAGATCGACACATGTTAGCCCAATCTGCTGGTGTCATGTCCAAGTTGGTAACAGATTCGACCATGCTTATTGTGAAGGGAGCTTGCGGCCCATAGGTTGTTACAGCCTCCTTTAATTGCTTTATTGTTTTGAAATCTAAAGTACGGTGAATTCGTTGCCCTCCTGCCTGCTCAAGTACAGGGCATGCTAATCTTTGGGGTTCTGTCTCAGAATTCCGTCCATCAACTACGGGAGTTGAGGGCCGCTCAGCGGTAGATGGAGCTGTTGGTTGAATTACGCCCTCTGGTGATAGAACGGAGTTGGTAGCAACCTCCTGTTGTAATTCTCCACCTGATGGCTGCTTTTCCTCTAATCTTGCTTTCTTTAAATTTTCCTCTGTCTGACTAGCTTGAGAGACCTTCTCTTTTGCTTGACCTAGCGTTTTTTCTACCATAGTCTGGACCTCTAACAATTTACTTAACAGTTTTTTGGTTTGTTTTTTACTGGATTCTAATCTACTATAAAGGTAACGTAACCCAATAAGATAGGATAAAACAAAGCCGAAACAGAATGAAACAAAAACGGAGCAGAGAATGGTTGTATCGATTTTCTCTTTCTCAGGGCCGAATAACTTCAAACCTTGAGCCAACCATTTTCCCCAGTTCGCCTGAGAAAATTCTAGGGCTAGGGAGCTCGAAATAAAAACAAAATAAATCAAAACAAGAACACACTGTTTTTTGAGATGGTCACCCATCCTGTCGCCTTCCCTCAGGGGCGAGCAATTTTACTCACCTCTAAGCTTCAGGCGCTCCCCGCACGGGCCGCCAAATGCCGCAGTCTTGGCTGGGCACAGAATCACGAGCCACTCAAGCAGGAACAAAACTTTATTTTGAAAAAGCCGCCAATACTCTGTAGGCGCTGGCAAGCCAAACCCGGTCCTCCCACGCGGGCCTCCACCGGAACCGCGCATTCCCCGGAACCGGGGGTCCCCCGGACCTCCCCCGGAATTCCCTCCTACTATCCTTCCCCAACCAATGGGAACTCTCCATGAGTCCCGTAACATGAGTCCGGTAGCAGGCCAAGGTGAACAGCGGGAGTCCAATTTCCATATGAATGTAAATCTTAACATAATCATCTCAGTGGCTAGCTGGCGTCACTTTACAACCAAAGGTGCCATACATCGTATATTTGCTTGTGGCTCCTAGCAGATTGTGTAGTATATTTTTTACTCTCAAGAACATTTATACAGCATTCTAGAAATAACTTGGGTCTTGGAATCATAGATACTTGTGTTTCTGTTATAACTCTGACGGGTACTGTGTGATCTTGAATACTTAATTTAGTCTCTGAGCTATAGAATGGACCTAGTCTCAACCAGGAAGAATATAGTGTGAATATTATATGAGAAACAGAGTTAAATAATTCTTGAGCAATAAATAGATGGTAGTCTTATTTATAATTCCAATTGCTTTTATATTGTCTTCTTGAAATAATTACTCTCATTATTTCACCTTTTCCTTGTAGGTCTGCTTGTTCTCTGCTGGATTTTCTACCATTGGTCTCCTAAGATACCTTGACTTCTTCTATGGTACCTACTTATTTTGGTCTTATTGTGGCTCCCTACCTTCTAGGTACCATGCCACTTGTTCCATACCTCATTTAATATTCACAATTGCTGGGCTGGAATTGTAGCTCAGTGGTAGAACGCTTGCCTAGCATGGGTAAAGCACTGGGTTGATCCTCAGCACCAATAAAAAACAAAATAAATAAAGGTTAAATTCTTTAGCTTTATTTATCACTTGTTTTTTGGTACCAGGAATTGAACCTAGGAGTACTTAACCACTGAGCCACATCCCCAGCTCATTTTTATTTTGTATTTTAAGAAGGTCTTGCTCAGTTGCTGAGGTGACTTTGAACTTGTAATCCTCTTGCCCCAGCCTCTAAGCTGCTGGGATTACAGTCCTGTGCCAGTTTGCCTGGCTATTTGTCACATTTTAAAGTATAAAAAGTCACAGATCATAGGTAGAAGCATGAAGATTTGACTTTAAAGTTCAATTTCAAGAAAGGAAAAAGGATGTATTGAATAGCTACTGTTACATATTATATATGACTTTCATCATTGTCTTGGTACCTTGTGATTTGCAGAAAAAAAAAAATCCTCTTCAGATCCCTGTTTACCAGTCTCATGCTGCCTTTTCTAGGAACTTAATATGGCCTTATAACTACCTGATGAATCAAGCCCACATACTTTGCTCACTCTCTGAAGATCCTGGCATTTTGACCCCATTCCTGTTACCACCTCTGTCTCTCCTCCACATATGTACTCTCAGGTACTCAGCTTTTGTTAGGCTGGCTTGGTCTTTGGTTTTATTCTGTGGGGGCTGTTGCTCTGTTTGGAATGCCGATGGACATTATCTTCTCTGCTGTTTGAGATTATCTCTGACCTTGGAAGTCAAGCTTACATCCTTCCACTTTTTTGAAACTTTCTCCAATTTCTCTTGTCTTGTTTTAAAAATTGCAGTTGTGGGGATTGAACCTAGGGCCTCACACATGCTAGGCAAGTCCTGTATTACTGAGCTACACCCCTAGATCCTTACATTTAAAAACAAGAAACAAAAATACAAAGTGTTTATATACAAAGTGTTTAAAATTCAAGTGTTTATATATTTACCTTTTGGTTTGTGTGGTATACATGATATGGGTGTAGAGTGAGAAGAACAGGAAATGGCTAGGAATGTGGATCCTTAACCCCTGAATAGTTGAGTGTCAGCTGATGTTAGGGAGAGCCCTTAGGAAGTAGGGGGAATTCTGTCTCTGGGTCACCAGCTTCTTGCTGTAGGCTTTCCCCACCTCTAGGAGTCAACTTCCAGGGTGCTTTTCTCTGTTAAATACTGTCTATTAAATGCTGGAGAATAGAAAATTTACTTCCTCTTAAGGTAGGAAAAACTGATGGTATAAAGAGCTACTTTTCTTGGAAAAGAAAACTTTAAGAGGGGAATGATACTTTAACTATTTAAACTATTTAACCAAAGGGAATATTTGGTTGTGGGGAGCCTACTTGCTATCCCTGCAATCTTGCCATTTTGATTTGTGTCCACTGTTTCTTTGTACATCTGACTTTAAGTACCTTTCTCAGCTTTCTGGTTCTGTAGCTGTTAAATTCTGCCCTGAAGACAGGAACAGGCTTCTTTGTGAAAATTGGACAAGATCCAGCTTCTTTAGAGAACTACCCTGGTCATATGACTTCGCCTCTGCTTGGGTTCACTTGGGTCATTGGAGCAACAGTGGCATGCTTGTGTCCCTGTGGTGCTACACAAGGGAGAATGCCACAGAGTTATTGTAGAACCAACTCAGACTAACTTCTGAGTGGGCACATCTAATGACTTCTCTTTGGAAGAAGGATGGTGCTTAAATGTTTTTGATAACTTGTCACAGAACATCTGAAAGCAATGGGAAAACCAGCCACCTTGTCAAAACCTGTGCCACAAAAGAACTTCCTGAGGAGAAATTGCAGGAGATCAGGTGCTGTGGGAAAGCAATGTTTTGAATCAGTACCCAGCAGGTGGCGATTGCCACTCTCATTCAGTTCAGAACAGATATTCCCAGACAGTGTTGGCAGTCACTGTGCTCCATAAGGTAGCGGGGGTCTGTTTGTTTTTGGAGACAATATCAACTCAAGCCCTGTCTGCTTACAGTTAGAGAATTTTAGCACATGTTAGATGCCTGCTGTTTAAGGGGTACACCTACATCTCAGGCTCCTTCTGCCTATGTGTGTGCTTAAATATATATTTAAGCATAGTAAAGGTGTTGCTGGAGAGCATGAGACTGGTAAGGAGGGATCTAGAGAGCATTTAATTTTTTTCTGCAAATCAAAGGTTAGTGAGACGATGATATAGGCAAGTATAATATGTACAATAGCTGCACAATACGTTTTTTTTTCTCTTTTTCTTTCAAAATTAGCTCACTTTAGTTTCAAAGGGTGTGCTCTTATCCCAGTTTGAGAATGAAGTTATGTAGTTGTAGGATACCTTGATTAAAATTTTCTGCAAATAAATCTATATGGTGGCATGGTTATTCATTTGTTTAAATGTAGCTCTTTTTTTTTTTTTTTTAAAGGAAATTGGACTTTCAAGTTAATACCTGGGATTCAAATCCTATTTCTTCTAAGTACGAGTTTTGAGTTTTCATATTTTAAAATATGATTAATGAAAGCTAGGTCATGGAGTAATTGCAAATATTAAATGAAGTGTTATGTGTGGAACAACTGGCATGGTACCTAGAAGGCAGTAAGCCACGATGAGAATTTCTTATCCTTCTCTTTACCCACAATCTTGGAGAATTCTGACCTGTAAGCTAAAGAGTAACTGCTTGTGAACAACGGTATTTGCAGATTGGAATGTAACATGGGTCTTGAGGGAGAAATTCAAAGGGTCTGGGACAGTTAAAGCCCCATTGTATGCTGGGATACTGTAGGAATTGTATTCAATACCTTTACATTGAGTTGCTGTCCATCATTTTCTACTGTAGGAATTTTTCAATCCCAAATTCTGTTTTTTTTTCTGATATTTTTTATGATCAACATCTTTGAATTAGTCCATAGCCAGACCATAGCATAGGTGTTCATTTAGTAAGTCTTGTTAGTGCCATATTATGACTTTTAAATTATCAGAGGCAGGGGCTCCTACAGGACTCTTTTTTCTTTCTTCTTTCTTTTGTTCCTTCCATTCTCCCTTTGAGGTACTAGGGGTTGAATTCAGGAGTGCTCTACCATGGAGCTGGATCTCTAGCCCTTTTTATTTTTATTTTTGAGAAAGGGTCTTGCTATGTGGCCTAGGCTGGCCTTGAACTTGTAATGAAGTGAAACTTCTGCCTCAAACTTCTTCTGGATTGCTGGGATTGTGGGTATGTGCTGTCCAGCTGGGCCCCATATGTGATTTCTTGAGAATAGTAGAATTTCTTTTTTTTTACTAAAATAAACTCATTTTTTAACTAAAAATTGGCTTCAAAATTCAAATATATAAATTTTAATAGAAAAATTGCAATTCTCAGGTCATTTAAAAAATGAAAAGATTAGGTATTAGGATATTGTGAACGTAACAAATTTTAGGAAATGAAAGTTAACAACCTTATAAAATGTTATTCATAATTTACTATATCTTACCTTATAGGTAACATTTAGAAGGAATTGTTCCTGGGAGAGAGCAGGTATTATATTAAGTTCATAGTAAATATAATAACTTTTCCCTGAAATGATATTTAAATGAGATAATGTATGGTGATAGTAGGACATACCACTAAAGTAGTGGTAATGGGGGAATAAGTTTCAAGAAAAATAGGCATAGATATTATATAATCTTAAATTTCTAATATCGTACTTAACCATTTTTTGGAGCTTACCATTTTTACTTAAGTTTAAATAAAATAATTTTATTATTAATATTTAGTTTGTTCCATTTTTGAGCATTTCAATAATATTTATGATGTTTTCACAGGATTAATTTTGGGCAATTCTCTTTTAGCATATAAGTATCCTTGCAGACTCTGACTTACGTGGCTAGTACAACATTCAGCAGAAGTAGCAGCTTTATGAATAATATCTATTGACTGATATTATGAATTCAGTAAGACAGCATTTTTGGACATTCTAAAATTTTAATTTAGGAAAGTCCTTCATCCTAGATTTTCACTGAGAGAGAAGTTTTTCATTAAGAGGGAGGAGTTACATAGGATTTCTCTGAAGCTCTGGGCTCCTAGGGTAATTGATCAAAGTTTTCAAAGGGTTGAAAATTGAATCTTTACCCGACAGGGGGCCAGAGTCTTCCAGCACTGATGAATTTATCTGTGGTCTCATGACTCTTTCTGAATACTAGGCACATTTAGGGGCTTGGAGAAATGCTCATCAGAAGTTTCCTAGAGTCCATTAAGTTGAAAGACTTCATGTTTGGAAATCTGAATGTGGTTTGGGAATTCTCTGGTGTGTCTTCCAGAGAGCATAGAGTAACAAAACAAGATCTTGAGAGTGAAATGAATGTCTTGTGATGGAAACTTTTTTTGTTACTAATTTTATTAAACATATTAATTTTGCTGAAAAGCATGAAATAGACTGATTTTTAGATGACAGTTTTTTAGAAGTATGATCAGATCAGGGATTGACTCACAACATTGTTGGTTATTTAAGTACGTTTGTGTATATGTCTTTTCTAGATTTCACAAACATGTATGAACCCATATGGATCCTAACGATGTGTCTGGCACAGTACAGACATAGAGGCTGAAGAAATTTTATTTGACTTGGGCTGATAAAATGAGTCATTTCATAAAGGCAAAGGAAACCTAGGTAGAGTGTGAAAGAAATTGCAAAGGACTTTTTGTCTTCTGGCTTCTAAGATGCTCTCTTCAATCCTCACAGAGTAAAGCATCTGGACACAGTGAGATCACAGCCATGATCTAAACCCAATATATAAGTCCTTATTGTCTACAAGAGGAGGCGTTCCATTCTTTAGGAATATTCTAGTATATTCTCATATACTATATACTCTTAATAGTATATATTCTAAGGGAACTTTTGAAATGGAGGGAAAATATGAAATGGCAGGATGGAGTTTGAAGAATTTTTAGGAGATATCATGGATCCTTAATTTTAAATGTATGCCCGGCATCAAATCTTTTGGGGGAAGTAGTAGAGTGAGGAAGTATTGTGCAAATAAGAACACAAGGTGAAGTTGGGTTTTTAGTTACAGTCTATGAGTTTAAACTCTTCATTCCTAATTGGTTTTGGTCAGCTGATCTGAGAATATCCTTTTGAGAAAAAAAAAGTGTGAACAGGTGGCCTCCCCCTTTTATGGAAGAACACGAGGCTTGCTTCCCTCTTCTCTTTGAAATTATTTTAATTTTTATTGACAATATACATTTATATCTTTTAAAAAGACATAAGTCTGTAAGACTTATGTACAGCAAGTACAGCAAGCCTTAGCTCCACCTTTCTATATACACAACTCCTTTTCTCCATTAGCAGCTATTTTTTCTAGTTTTATATCCTTTACTGGTATTCTTAACTTTTCAGTGTTACCTATTGACTTTCTGTTGTGGAAGATATTTAGCTCTCTGATACTTCTTCTCCGTCCCCCTTGCTCTCCTTCCTATTCTGTCATCATAGTAATTAATTTTTATATAATTTCAGTTAGATAAATTTTCATTGTTTTATAATTAGGACTATATCAGTATCAATTCATATTTAAGCCATATCGTATGTGATTGCATTGCATATACAAATTTTTTCTTTCCTGAGAATGGTCTCATTTGCTTGGTTTTCTGTGTAGTTATGTCTAATTCAGTGAAACTCTTTTTGGTGCATTGAGAAAGACCAGATAACAGATCAGTTTTCTGTTTTTCTTGGAGACATCCTTCCTCAGGTCCTCTACTCTCTTCAACTAAGAACTAAGAATCCTTTGCCAAATACAAGCTCATGAAGTTTTTTTGTTTGTTTGTTTTTTTTTTTTAATGGTGCTGGGGACTGAACCCAGGGCCTTGTGCATGCAAGGCAAGCACTCTACTAACCGAGCTATATTCCCAGCCCCCCTCCACTCTCTTCAAATCCAGCTGTTCCCTGTGCCTGCTGCTCTCTGGTGTTACTGGACATTCCCTTTGCCAGCATGTTGGGCGTCTTTCAGACTACTGTTTTGGCTCTCTTATTACCACATCTTCCTCTTGTTTCTCTTTCTGATTTTGGTGGGGCACAGTCATCAGTAAATCCTTGGAAGTGAAAGCTTCAAATATTAAAAAATGCTTTAATTCTTCTGTCACATTAATTTATAGTTTGGGTAAGTATAGAATTCTGTGCTGAAACATGTTTTCTTAGGATTTAGAAGGTGTTCTTACATTGTTTAGTTATTGTTCCTATGGACAGATTTGATGCTCTTCTTTCTTTCTTCTTCTTCTTTTTTTTTTTTTTTTTTTTGAATGCTAGGGATTGAACCTAGGGGCTCGCTCATGCTAGGCAAGCACTTCACCACTGAGCTAAATACCCAGCCCTTTTTATTTTTGAGACAGGGTCTCACTAAATTGCTTAAGCTCTCTCTCTAAATTGCTGAGGCTGGCCTAGAACTTGTAATCCTCCTGCTACAGCCTTCCAAGTTGCTGGGATTATAGGTATGTACCGCTGCACCTGACTTGATATTATTTTTATCTGCTTTTTGTAATGTGATCTCTTGACCACATTTGAAAATTTCCTTATCTTTAGAGTTCTGAAATTTCATAGTGTTATGCTTTGGTATATTTCTCCTTTCCTTTCCTTCCTTTCTTCCTTCTTTCTTTTCTTTTCAAAGAAGAGTGAATTTTGTAGAAGACAATAAAATGTTTGCTTTACCTACTCAATTAAATCGGCACAAGCCCATCAGTAGCTACTATATTTTTGGATGTGGTTTTGTAAACAAAATTGGTTTGTTTTGAACATAATGAGGTTGACCAGAAAACCAAAATCTTATGTGTTATGTAGTGATGAATACTTTTGCTATTTTTTTTTTCATTTTTTTACTTTCTAAACATATGAAAGGATTGGGCTTCTGGTTCCCCTGTAGCTGGGTAGGAACATATAACTAAATCTGACCAGAGCTGTCTTGGTTTCCCTTTTCTAATTGCCTATACTTTTTCAGTTTGTAAACCTAATAGTCCTTTAGTTCTGGGAACATAAGTTTCTTTTCTTAAATGATTTATCTAATTTCTTACTTTTTCTTTTCTTTTTTATTTATTTATTTTTAAATATTTTTTTAGTTGGACACAATATCATCTTTATTTTATTTATTTATTTTTATGTGGTGCTGAGGATTGAATCCAGGGCCTCGCACATGCTAGGCGAGCACTCTACCGCTGAGCCACAACCCAGCCCTGCTTTTCTTTTTAAATAATTTATTTTTAATTGGCTAAGATTACATTTATAGTGTATATTATGATGTTTGAAGTGTATGTACATTGTAGAATGGTTGAATTGAGCTAATTCACACATATACTACCTAACGTGTATATTTTTCTTGGTGAGAACACTTTAAAGTCTACTTTTTTAGTGGTTTCCAAGACTACAATACATTATTATTAACTGTAGTTACCATGTAGTACACTAGAGCTCTTGAACATATTCTTCCTCTCTAACTGAAATTTTGTATCCTTAAACCAACATCTCTCCAATCCCTTCAGCTCCTAGTAACTAGCCTTCTATTCTTTGCTTTTGAGTGTTTTAGATTCTACATATGAGTTAGTATTGTGAGGTTCTTCCTGTTCTGTGCCTGTTTATTTCTCTTAGCATAATGTCATCCAGGTGCATCCCTGTTGTCACAAATGATAAGATTTTCTTTTCCGAGGCTGAATTATATTCCATTATATGTACCACATTTTCTTTGTTTCTTTATTTCCCTTTTTTTTTTTGTGTGTGTGGTGCTGGGGATTGAACCCAGGAGTGCTTTCCTATTGAGCTACATCCCCAGTCCTTTTTATTTTTTATTTTGAGACAGGGTCTTATTAAATTGCAGAGGCTGGCTTTGAGCTTATACTCTTTCTGCCTCAACCTCCTAAGTAGCTCTTTTTATAGGTGTATGCCACTTTCTTTATCCATTGGATGATAATTAGGTTGATTCTGTATCTTGACTTTTTATAAATAATGCTGCATTGAACATAGGAGGGCAGATATCTTTTCAATATACTGATTGCATTTCTTTGGATATATACCCAGTAGTGGAATTATTGAATTAGTTCTATTTTTAGTTGTTTTTTTTTTTGAACCTCCATACTGTTTTTTTTTTTTCCTTTCAATCTAAATCCTGAGGTCTTCTTTCTCAGCAACTCTTGATTTTATTTATTTTTTAAATACATGATATCGGAATGCATTACAATTCTCATTACACTTATAGAGCACAATTTTTCATATCTTTGTATATAAAGTATGTTCACACTAATTCATGTCTTCATACGTGTACTTTTTTGCATTACAATTTTTATTACACATATATACCACAATTTTTCATATCTTTGGTTGTATATAAAGTATGTTGACACCCAGTTCATGTCTTCATACATGTACTTTTGATAATGATGTCTGTCACATTCCACCATCCTTGCTAATCCCCTGCACCCTCCCTTTCCCTCCCACCCCTCCACCCTATCTAGAATTCATCTATTCCTCCCATACTGCTCCCCTCCCTACTCCATTATGAGTCAGCCTCCTTATATCGGAGCAAATATTTCTGCATTTTTTTTTGGGATTGGCTAACCTCACTTAGCATTATTTTCTCCATTGTTATCCATATACCTGCAAATGTTATGATTTTATTCTCTTTTATTGCTGAGTAAAATTCCATTGTGTATATATGCCACATTTTTTTTTATCCATTCATCCACTGAGGGGCATCTAGGTTGGCTCCACAGTTTAGCTCTTATAAATTGTGCTGCTATAAACATTGATGTGGCTGTGTCCCTGTAGTCTGCTGTTTTTAAGTCCTTTGGGTATAGTCCGGGGAGAAGGATAGCTGGGTCAAATGGTTGTTCCATTCCCAGATTTCCAAGGAATCTCCATACTGCTTTCCATATTGGCTGCACCAATTTGCAGTCCCACCAACAATGTATGAGTGTGCCTTTCCCCCACATCTTCACCAACACTTACTGTTGTTTTTCTTCTTTTTTTTTTTTAAAGAGAGAGTGAGAGAGAGAGAGAGAGAGAGAGAGAGAGAGAGAGAGAGAGAGAGAATTTTTTTTTAATATTTATTTCTTAGTTCTCGGCGGACACAACATCTTTGTTGGTATGTGGTGCTGAGGATCGAACCCGGGCCGCACGCATGCCAGACGAGCGCGCTACCGCTTGAGCCACATCCCCAGCCCTGTTTTTCTTCTTAATAGTTGCCATTCTGACTGGAGTGAGATGAAAACTTAAGAGTGGTTTTGATTTGTATTTCCCTAATTGCTAGTGATGATGAACATATTTTCATATTTCATTTGTTGATTGGATTATTATTATTATTATTATTTTTTGGTGCTTAGGTTTTTGAGTTCTTTATATACTCTAGAGATTAGTGCTCTATCTGATATGTGAGGGGTAAAAATTTGTTCCCAGGATGTGGGCTCTCTATTCACCTCACAGATTGTTTCTTTTGCTGAGAAGAAACTTTTTAGTTTGATTCCATCCCATTTATTGATTCTTGGTTTTAATCTTTGCGCTATAGGAGTCTTATTAAGGAAGTTGGGGCCTAATCCCACATGATGAAGATTAGGGCCTATTTTTTCTTCTATTAGACACAGAGTCTCTGGTTTATAATTCCTAGGTCCTTGATCCATTTTGAGTTAAGTTTTGTGCATGGTGAGAGATAGGGGTTTAATTTCATTTGGTTGCATATGGATTTCCAGTTTTCCCAGCATCATTTGTTGAAGATGTTATCTTCTGTCCAGTGCATGTTTTTGGTACCTTTGTCTAATATAAGATAATTGTAATTTTGTGGGTTAGTGTCTGTGTCCCACCCTCAAGAATATATATAATTATTTTAAGTTAGCCTGGTTCTAAATATCCTTTCAGAATATTCCTATTTTATTTATACCTTCATTTAACATTATAATTTAATATCACAGACAAAAGACTCCTATTTGGGCTTATTTTTTCCACCTGTTTACCTTATTCTTTTAACCATTTTCAGTTAATCTTTACAATTTTTCTTCCCAGATTTTCAAGTAAGTGTATGTTCATGACACAAAATTGGCAGAAATGTTACAATAGTTTCTCCCTCTTTTTATCCTGCCTTATACATTAATCTGGTCAAATTGATTGCTTAGTGGCTACTTCCTCCCCCTTCCCCTAATAGTTCAAATATAGAGTCCTTTGTCTGAACTTCAGGATTCTGACTTGATACTACTTACCTGTGAAACCCTATCTTTACTCCCAAACATAACTTTCTGCCATGGTTATTGTTCTGGAAATAGGCCATAATTGTTTCTGAATTGGTCTTCACACACAGATTATACTCAGTGTTTGAAGTGTCTTTCCTCTTCTTGACTGCTAGTTAATTTCTCTTTGTCTGTTAGAGCAGGTCAGCTTGTTGAACCTTCTCTGGCCAGCCTAGGCTTGTCATAGTGGTAAGAATTAGAGATAGAACCCAAACTCCTGCCTTGCTCTGCACTATCACTTTAGCAGTATTGCCCAGATCAATTAAAGGATGACCCTCAAACCTGTTGGCTGGTTCTTTTCTCCTAGTCAGTGATGGCCTTCTAACTCTGTGGTTAAGTTATCAAACCAGTAGTGCCAAATCACCAATTTCAGGATACAGTGTGGCTGGATAGCCAATATAGTACCTGGTCAGAGTCAGTGTTCCACGAATGATTGCTATGTCTTCCAGCTCCACGGATGACCCGCATCACAGTACTCCAACCTAGAACATCTTTGTTGCATGTCAGCACTGTGTACCTGGTGCTGGGGCCTCACATGGTCCTGTGAATCTCCACCTGTGGCAGTTCAGTACTAGGTCTTGATAGATGGCCTGTGGGTAGGGATGTGTCACAATGAGTGCTGTTTTAGGTAAGTTTACTCGGAACTCTAACAAAGTAACAATGAAGAGGTGGGAAACTATTGGATATTTTAAGTGCCTCTTTTTTAGACTTTTTTTTGGTGGACTTGCCCTCATTCTCTTATTATTTGTTTATTATCATATAAAAGCTGCATATTATACCTATATGGTGTGCTACATGATGTTTTGCCTATTGATTTTTCAACTTCCTTTCCTTGACTCCTTGATTCAAGACAAGATATACATTTCTTGAGCAGCTTTGATTTGTGGATGCTGAGTAGTCCCAACCTGGCAGGTTAGTTCCTTGAAATACTTAATAAAGTGCTTCGTACTAGGAACCTGGTAGAAGTAATTTACTTAGTTTCTAAAAAATCTTTGATAATGCTTCCCCTAAAAGTTTAAAGGAAAAGGCCAATAGAATAAAAAGAATACTGCTATTTTCAGAGATTCAAACATATTTAAATAATAGCAAAAAGAAAAAACAGATGAGTACAAGTAAAAAGCTGCCATTTACACTGTAGAACAGTCTGTCCTTGGTTGACTGCAGTTTTATTATGACAAGAAAATATTTTCAATGCTAGCAAAAATCTTTGGAGGAAAGTTTAGAAAAACAGTTGATGAACATCAAATTAAAGATATTTAGAAAAGCTGAAACTATTAGCTTTGTCAAAAAATTGAGTTGAATTTACAAACATGGGCATTTATTACTATGATATGTCCCAGTTTTACTGTAATTTTAAAAATAAATGTAATTAAGTTATATATACAATATTTTAATATTCATTATATAGTTTTTACATATCTGTGAATTTCAGTGTAATTTGATTAACACATTTGTACTGGTGGAGTGCTAAATAATTACATTTTGATGTATGGGAAGAAAAATGGAATAAAATAACCCCTTGTCTGCCTTAAAAAAATGTTTTTTCTGATTTTGAAAAAATACAAAGCCAACATTCAAAGGTCTTTAGACACTAGATTAGGCCCTATGTAGATCAGCTTAGATTCACTGACTAAATATTTCTTCCTCTTCAAAGATCAAATGTTTTTGACAGTGGTGATGACCAGCAAATGGAGTTCTTGCCATGAAGAAGTAATTACAGCGATCTCTTTAATTCGTTGTTTCCTTTCTTTAATTTCGATTAACTGCAGTCAATAGTAGTCCCAAAGTATTTCTATTTGTCTTGACTCAAAAGAATGCAACATATTCATATAACTTTTATTACAGTGTATTGTATAATTGTTCCATTTTATTGTTATTTTTGACAATCTCTTTGAATAATTTATATATTAAACTCTATCATAGAAAAGAACATGTATATACAGGAATTCTTAATGTTCATGGTTTCAGGCATCCACTGTGGGGGGTCGTAAAATATCCCCTAGGGATAAGAGGCACTACTGTATTTTAATTCAATATCAGCTTTCTCAAGAAAATTAGGTGTTTTACTTATTCTATATATATATAAAGTATTTAAAGTTTGACCACTATAGTTTGTACTTTGTTAGACTGTGGAAGTTTATTAACTACCCTCAGGTAAATCTCTATGTGGAAGAGTTCACAGGTTAGACTGTCACGGCTAATCTCTCTGCCTGCCTGCTTACTTCCATGCTCCAGGAGAAAACTGGAGTGAAATTCAACAACTCTTTCCAGTACAGTCCATCTGCTGAGCTTTTGGTCCTTACAAGGGAAATGACACCCTCCTGGTTCACCCAAAATTTGCCCAGTTCATGTCCCTATCCCATCTTTCTTATTTGTTTGGGTACAGATTTTAAATATGAGAAATGCTGTAGGCAGCGGGCAGGTAGGATTTTGTCCTGTCTCCACTGCTACAGGGAGTGCTGCAGGTCAATCTGTTCCCTATCCTGTCTGAGCCTCTTGTTAGCCTTTCCACAGCAGCCAGAGGGATTTTTTGGAAGTATAAATTAGATCATTTCAGTGTTCTACTCACAGTTCTTCCTGTCTACATCCAGTGATCTTTCCATGCTGAAAAAGTCCTTCCCAAGGGCCTTTCAAACTCCGTTGGCCATGCCTCACAGTATGTGGTGTGTTTTATATTGCCCCAGAGTACCTGCTTCCTCACATATAATGGTAGATGATTTACCTGTATCACATGCAGCACATCCTGATATTTTCTATTTTCCTTTGTTTCTTCTTGTAATATACTGGTCGCAACTAGAAGAGTTGATTTCATGACATGTTCCAGGGTTATGACCCTCATTTTGTAGAAAACACTACATATGATTTGATCCATGCCTTCCTCTTAGACTGTATCTGAACCACTCCCCTCACCTGGCCTTGCTCAGGCCCTCCATCTACACCTGTGTCCCTACTTTGCTTCAGATATGACCTTAAGGACTTTGTACTTCTCTCTGCCTAGAAGACTGGTTTCCTAGACAATATTATTCCTCACTTTCCATTTCAGTTGGACCTTTGCTCAAAGGTTTTATCAGATTTTTCCTGTCCTCACCATCCCTGCATTCTCCATTCTCTTATCTTATGTAACTTTTCACTGTAGCCCATATATAGTATATGATGTATTCATTAGATGTTTATAATCTTTTATTAGAAGAAGCTCTATGAGAGTAAGGATTTTGTTTTTTCATTCATCACTCAATCCCTAGAGCCTGCAGCCATGCCCAGCACCAATGTGGGTACTTTTTTATATTAGTTAAATGAATAAATGAAATTCATAGTTAGGATTGCATTTATCTAACTTCCCGGGAGGCTTTCTCTCCCTTTTCTTTCTTGTGTCTTAAATTTAAGCTGTTGACTTTGGGCAAAGATCCCTGTAGTCTCTGTAAGCAAGCTTGGAGTCATTAGGTCTAAGAATGCTGGAGTCGTGTGTACCTTGAATATGAACTGGAAGGAAAATGTGGTCCAGCCCCACAGGCTCTCTATCTATGGGGGAAAGCAGGGCTGTGGGTGGGCTATAGCAGGCTCTCATTCAGGTGTAGTGTTGGTGTCATATAGGAGCAATATAAAAATTGGGTTCTGTCTGCAGGTCCGCAGTGCTGACATTTTGGTCATCCTTTGGGAGTAGTAATAGGGACAGTCTGATGTCGTCATTTTGGCTGGGCTGGCTTCATGGCAGAGCTTAGTGGCTGAGTATGGGTCATGAAATGTGAAAATGCCTGGGTGAGAGGCATTATTGTTGCCTGGGCTATAGTGAAGCTGTCTGACTGGTATCTCCTGTAGTCTGCCTCTTACCGGTTGTGCACACTGCTGACTAGCCAGAGTTAAGTGTGTTTGTTTTTTCTGCTCAATAAGAAATGTTATGCTCTTATATTTTACATTCTTTGGGGGTACTAAATTTTAGAAATCTATGTGTTTTACACTTTAAACACATCTTAGTTTGAATTGTTTATACTTTAGAAGCTCATACAGGCATATGTGGCCAGTGGCCAGTGATGCAATAGCACAGGTTGAGATTTCTTAAGCTGCTGTACAAATAAGCCAGCCAATCTGCTCTTGCTCCTGAAACCCCCATATTCCACAAATCTGGAGCACTTCCTCTTTGTTTCTTCTGAATCCTACCATACTTCAGTTGGGATTTTTCAACCTTGGCACTATTGACTTTTGGAAGAGGTAATTCTTTGTTGAGGAAGAGTGAATTATGCATTATAATGTTTAGCAGCATCCTTGGTCTCTACCCATTAACCAGGACCCTTCAGACTGCCAGCTGTGACAATCAGAAATGTCTCCAGAGATCGGGGGCTTTAAGATCAGTCTCAAATCTCTTATTTATCCACGAAGGGTTTTCATATCCAACTGGACAAGTCTACATCTGTGACCTGTCTTTCTTCTGAACCTGACTTATTATCTAGCCAGTATGGAAAAATGTTTATTTTCAGTCAGAAAAGTTTGAGAAATGTGGATTAAAGAAATTTCAAGTCTTTTTTTTTTTTTAAGGTGGAAGTTTTATTGATCTTTGTAACAGAAACTTACGATTTTTTGGTTCTTCAGTAACCAAATCCCAATCCATCATTGCTGGGAAAACCTCTTGTCTGCAGAGTTAGTTGGAGACATGACAGAGGAAGGAGAAGTTGTTCTTCCTTCCTGACCCCACAGTCATGCATAGCACACTCCCTAGGTTCAGGCATCAGATTTGTTCATGCAGAACTTGAGGCCCTGAGTGAGTGAAGGAAGATGGCAGTGATGGTGTCAGGTGACAGCTGCTGTGGCATCTTGGCCAGACCATTCCTGTTAAATGCTGGCATTGTGCTTCTAGTTTTTGGCTCTCCATTGTTGTCTTTGGTTCCCATCTGTTTTCTGAGCTTGGTCTTCCAATCTTGTCTCAATTTATGAGCCCTTAATATCCTTCCATTTTTGTTCCAATCACCCAAGTCAGTTTTCATTATTTTCAACTGAAAGATTCCTAACTAATAAAGCCTGTGGAACCATTTGGGAATTGCTGGTTCCAAGCATTGATTTTTGCCCTTATATGTTGTTTTTTATTTTGATTTTTCCAACTCCCAGGTCTGTGGCTTTTCTCCCCAGTTTTCTCCTTAAGGTTTTTCATGGGGGAGCTGTAACTTTTCTCACATCATTTAGCACGTTGCTTGCATCCTAGAATGCTGAATGGAGAGGTTGTTGGACTTGCACATGGGCATTTGGATTTAATCTGCTTCATTTTGCTAAGGAGCTCTGGCTGTCTAGCTCCATGACTATCCACCAACTGCTGCTGGAAACTTAGGGGGCTATCCTGAGCATCCTGGGAATAATTGAGACCTTGGGTTCAGCCCAAAGATTGTGCTAAATAGAAAAAATTTAGATGCCAGAATAAGTGACTAGGTTCTTTTAAGGACAAGATTAACCTACTGTCAGTAGTCGATGAGTTGAGAAGTATAATTTGCAGAAATGGGAAATTGATTACTAAAGAGCATCAATAGTTGGAATTGATTAATATCTCAAGGATAATTGGCTAATATCTCAAGGATACTTGAAGGATAAAGGAAGGTGGTAAAACCATGTAATCATGATGTGATTCTACTGTAATTCAGGGTACAAAAATGGGGATATCTGGTAATGTGAACCTGAACTATCTTCCAATGTGATGAAGGAGTGTTACGTGATGAAGTGTTATAACCCATTTGCTTGTAGATGCAAGACACACTGGAAATGAAAGCTAGATGGAAGAAAAGTATAAGCAGAAAACAGATAACATTGGTACTGAGGTGAGATATTGGGAGATCAAGTTGGTCTTTGGCTTGGTGCTGAATTCATTATTAACCTGGACTTGGATTGATGCCCTAAAGAATGGGCAGGTGAAAGTCTGTGAGATGGGAATTAGAGATTAGGGGTAAGTGGCATTATAGCAATGCCGTCTGGGCTATGGCAGTATGTACTGTCAGGTTGCCAGTATCTTTGTTTCTAGAACAGACAGATAGATACCTGTTTGGATTCCACAGACTGGCTTAATCAGTAGAATGTGAGGAGAGCTGGCGAATGCCCTGCAGGTGTATAGATGTCCTAGAACACTCATCCAGGGTTTATTGGATGCTGGATTTTGAGAAGAAGATTGTTTGTAGACCCTACCTGCTGGTAGGAATGGGGCTCTCAGGACAGTTTTAGTTCTCTGCATTTATGGGTTAGAAACTGGGCAAGTCTGTCTGTTCATTTACTGTATAAATTGAACATCTAATGAGCCTGATTGGATCAAACATGCAGTGACATTTAGGTATTTTTTTTTTTTTGTCAGCCTACGGGTGAAAGATTAGACATAATCGAGTGATTTTTTTCTTTAGTTTCAATATTTGATATAAAAAATAAGTTTACCATGATGGAAGGGGCACAGAATTTATTGATCAACTAGTTTTGTGCTAGGCATTTGTATATATAGGAGGGTATATAACGGTTTCCTGGGAGGATGCAAATTTGAATTGAAAACAAATATAATTTAGAAATAATAGACAAATGAATACAATTAAGAAGGGTACTGAGTATTATTTTCTGGTAATAAAATGTATACTTGTGTATACCTGGAAATGACTGCTTAGAGACAACACTGGGAAAAAGATTTGGGTAGTACAGTTGGATATAAAAATATAGAAGAGAAAGTAGAAAAATTAATCTCCCTTATTTGCTCAATGCATTTTGGGAGAAAAGTCTAATAAAATATCATAATTTATTTTTGTATATAAGGAACAGAGTTAAAATCAAAATACAAAATGCATCTCCTTTTGATGTGTGTTTTAGGAGTATTTTGAAGAACACAATCACATCTGAAGAAACACAAATGGAAAAGATGGCAAGGCTAGAAAGTAGATTTGCTGGGAAAATCATCTTTGTTTCTACTGAGTCTTGAACAGGAAAAAAAAAAAAAAGATAAAATTGTGAAACAAGTATTTGAGAACAAGTTTACAGCTGACGAAGGGCCTGGAAGTCAACACAATGGACACACTAAGGGAAACAGTGGGAGTTTTTTTTTTAATCAGAAAGTTTTAAGAGTATTTATTGACTTCCAATTATGGTTTCATGTCTGTTCTTCCCAAAGGCAGGTGTACTTGAAACCCCTCTTGGCTCTGAAAGAAGATTCTGTGGTTCTGATGAAATTGTGTGCATTAGAGTCACTTCTGTTGGAAAGGAGATGCTAAAGGGTACTCGAATGAAATATTAAAAATTATGAAGGACATAACAAAGGCCAATCAGTCTTTTCTTTTCCCTAGACCCCCTAAGATGAGAACAAGGGTTATTTGATGAAATTAAAGAGTAGCAAATTAAGTGCTAATAAAATGAGATAGTCACTTATATAATTCATTGCCATGGGAGGTCACAGAGGCAAATTCTGTGGCCAGATTTAATATGAAGTTGAATAATTTTATAACCACTAATGATATTTTTAGCAGTCAAGGCTGATACTGTGAAGGAAGTGATCTTATTACATTCCCCAATAGATGGTTTGCAGAGACCTCAGGCAGGTGGTGTCTGAGAAATGTGAGCAGAGGCCTTGTGGGCTATAACTTTAGGTGGGAATTGTAACAAAAAAATCCGTCTTAAAGCAAATGATCCCAAGCAACCCCTTCATACTTTTGTCCCATCTTACGGAGGTCCAGAACTCTTTTCCAATCAGGATCAATTGAGAAAGACATTGCCCAGAATTAAGAAAATTTCTGGAATCTCAGGTCAAGGGATTGCAAGTTTGAGGCCAGCTGCAACAATTTAATGAGACCCTGTCTCAAAAAAAAAAAAAATAAATAAATAAAAATGGCTGGGGTATAGCTCTGTGGTAGACTACTGGGTTCAATCCCCAGTACCACAGGTGCTTCCTCCCCCCCCAAAAAAATGATTTTGGGGAACCACTCAACTTACTTATTTATTGAATGCCATGCTATTCACATGTCATGTATTCTCTTGGAGTTTTAAAAATCTTTTGGGGATGTAAACAATTTTTTTACATCAGTACCATTTCAAGTGATGGCATTGGGCTAAAAGCAGACTGTAAATTTGCATGGAAGTACAAAGCAGCAAAGGAATATTGAACCTGTGCGGTTTAGGGAAGACTCAGAGCAGGTGACTTTTGAACTGAACCTCAGTGTATGAGTAGGAGTTAATCTGCCTGCAAAGTAAGGAAGGGCAGTCTGGTTAAAAGGAACAAACTGAACACAGGGTTCAGAGATGGAACATGACTTGCTGTGTCAGGAGATTGCTTGCCATTTAGCAATACTGGCAGATGCAGAAGAGACCACAAGGAGCAAGCCAGATGAGCACATGTCCTGGGTTTGCCTGAGACTTCTTTTCTACAGAAGAGCTTCCAGTGGGGGCCTTAGTAGGGTGTGGGGAGTAGGGTAGAGGAGGGGAAGAACTTTGAGGAAGTGTTTCAGGACTCATTAAGGACAGCCAGTCCAGCTGCCTAGGAGTGATCCGCTTCCCTCTTTTGACCACTGTCAGTAGTTATTTGGCAGTGAGTCTTGTAGGTCACATAACTTTGCTTCACTGTTACTCTCTGCCTGGAATGATCTTTATCTAGAACCTAATCACCATTGTTAGTGTTAAAAAATAAATAAAAGAGATCCTCCCCTGTGTTTGAGAAGAGGGAGGTTCTTCTAGGCCTTAGGTAAATTAGGATGAGCCCAGTGTGACTGTCCGGTCTTATTCCCTTGGACTCTGCCTAGAGCCAGCTCAGTCTTTGGTGGGAAAGAAGAGGCAGAAGGTGGCCTGACCCTAGCTTTTGCTTTCTCTCTGAAGTTGGCTCAAGAAACAAGCAGGAAGATGTACAGTATCTTTGAGGAGCAGAAGCAGATGGATTGAAATGTTAAAAATCTGTTTTATTAAATGATTTCAGCTAACAAAATAATTTAATTAGGAAAAAAAGGGAAAGCACACAAACTGTTCCTTCTGTAGTAATATTTAAGTGGAATATCATTAATCTTTGAGAATTTTTGCATGATTAATATTGATACTCAAGAAGAGGCAAATGGAAATGGGAGAAGTCTTTTATAAATATTGGTTTTCTGGTGATCTAATCTTTGTGGTAAAGGTTTTTTTTTTGCTGTTTTTTTAAAAAATAAACTCAGGGGTGATTTACCACTGAGTTATATCCCTGGCCCTTTTTGTTTTTCATTTTAAAACAGAATCTCACTAAGTTGCTTAGGGCCTTGCTAAATTGCTGAGGCTGGCCTTGAAATTGCAATCTTCCTGTCTCAGCCTCCCGAATTGCTGGGATAAAAGGCATGCACCACTGTACCCAGCTTTTGTGGTAGATGCAAATACTTTATTATTATTTGTGTTGTTGCATAGTACAGTATGCAATTGGCAGTTTTCTTTGTCATGTTATAGAGCTGTGTAATTGAGATGTGTTTCCTAATGAATAACCTTTTCCATAGTAGAAGAATTTTCTTCTGGGATCATTCTTCAAAAACATGGAGTTCCTACAGGGATATAGAAATGATGTTAGTTACAGAAGGTAAACAGACACATGCCCAATTTACTGTGGGGCTACCTGTTATGAATATCAGTGGAAGACATTGAAATACAATGCATGACACTGTTGTTAGACTCTCAAAGGCAAATAAGGTAATGACTCACAATACAGTAAGTACAAGAAGCAGTTTCACCATGGGTTCTCGGTGAATGAAATACAAGTTCTGTGGTAGAGGCACAATTAAATGTTAGCTTTGTCTGAGAGAGCCATGTCTTCCCCAGGGCTAAAACATGAGCCATTTGGAAGCAAAGAGAGCAGATCAAAGTAGGAGAAATCACTTGAGAACAGAAGCAACACAGATATCTTCTGGAACTTTTAGTAGTTTTTTTAATTTCCCTTTTAAAACTTCTGTTATATCATTGTTGTTATCTCTGATACATTTTGAAAAATTCTCCTTTGATGGGATGTATCATATCAGTATCTAGTAGATATTAATCTTGTCAGGAAGGGGGTATAACCAAGCATTGCTTTAAGCCCCAGCATTAATTCACTTAAGCATTTATTAATCTTGTTTGCTCCCTTGGACTAGACACTTACAAATAAGTTTTTGCTGTCAGAAGTGAGGCATGTACGACTGGGAACACAATCCCAGAACACAATCCCACCCCCTCCACCATGGTCATTATGATCTATGCAGTAAATCAATACTAGTTCCTTTAATTCCATATGTACTTGATTTTACATGAAGTATGCCTTGTGATAGCTGAGCTTCCTTCAACAAGGTTATATATTTGTTGTTGTAAGGAAAAAAGCATCAAATGGTGAATGTATCCTTTCCAGAGCCCTGTGTCTATAGGTGACTATATTAATAAAACTTTTCAGTTTCAAAAGTGTTGTTCTCTCCCCTTTAGACCTTAGCTGGATTTCCAAAGTACAGGTGAATCAGCCAGCAGTTCTGAGGCGGGCACAACAAATTCAGGCTCGAAGAACCGTGAAAAAGGAGTGGCAAGTAAGGTTCTTCTTGAGCATTCTGTCCCTGTGTTTCACAATGCATGGTCTCTTCCCTCAAGGCTACAATATTGAATTTCGCTCAAGATGCATCTAAACTTAAAAGATTGCAGCTGTCCAAGACTTATTTTAATAATTCATATATGATGATGATGGGTTGGAGAAAGATAACACATTTATCCAAACAAGTTAAAAATCTTATCACTCTTGAGTGGCAAAACCGCAAATGAATTTGAGGCATCTTTATTCATGAGTGAATTAAATGGCATATTTTCTCAACGAATTTATTCAGTTTCTTAGATGTGCCTTCTTTGGTTGTCTTCTGGTTTAATTTTAAAACCATAATGTCTAAACCTGGTGTGTCCACTGTTGAGGCCCTGAGGGGTAAGAGTTGACCTTCTTTGACCATCATGCTTATCTTACTATTACTTTTCATAAATCACTTTTCAAAATTCCAAAGGTGATGTTTTGCAGAGTACTTATGGTCAGCATATTCTTCAGTGTTTACCAACCAAAGACGTGCTATGCAGTTCTAAAAGGAATTCAGAGTTCATTTCACAAGGGACTTGGAATACTGTGATTGAATCCTTTAGAGTAATATTCCACATTTTGCTCATCTTTGGAAATATTCTGATTGAAAAGACAAAAAGAAGTTCATCAGAATGAATTGTGAAACAGGAATATTGTTTTTAAAAAGGAATTGGATTAAATTGGAGAAAAACAAAATGGAACTGACAGATTTTAAGAAACAGTGTCTCATTTCTAATCCTAGAGTGGAAAGGAAAATTGAAATAGAAACCTTCTTCCTGAGATCTCCTACATCAGGGTAGCCATCGAAGATTCTTTGTGGATGAGATGGAAAAGTTAGAAGTGTGGAGACTTCGTCTACTGGGGGTTTCTGTTTGGGATATCAATAGGAGAAAAAATATTAAGGTTCTTCTTCTTCCTTTTCACTTTATTCTGAGTAATGTTCATCTTGTCAGTGAATCTCGTTTACACTTGTATCATCATATGCTTTAGAATAGTGTAGACTTCAGGTATTAGTATCTGTGTTTGTCGAATGAGTACAAATTGGAGATTAATTTTAATTTGCTTTGCCTTTTCTTTCTACTAGGCTGCTTGGCTCCTGAAAGCTGTTACCTTTATAGATCTTACTACACTTTCAGGTGATGATACGTTTTCCAACATTCAAAGGCTCTGTTATAAAGCCAAATATCCAATCCGGGAAGATCTCTTAAAAGCTTTGAATATGCATGATAAAGGTAATGTTGTATATAATATATCTGGTGTTTACCTGCTTGTGATACCAATTATGAGATCTAAGAGGACTTAAGATTCACCTGCTAACAAGATGGTAGTTGTGAAATCCATGATGGAAGCTCTGATCATATGTATGGACAAATAATTGAAATGTTCTTTTAAAAATGGCAAGAAGACAATCTGAATCCTGTTTTTAGGTCACTTCTTTCTGTCCACAGATTGAAATTTCTGGTTGAAAGTTTTCTTATATTTTTTCTCAATTCTTAAGTTCAGAAATTTTCTATCTAGTGACTCTAAAATACTAATTCTGATTCCCTAGCCACATATGAAAAAGTCAGTCTCATTATTTAATAATGACATCTCATACATAAAAGTATTTTCTGTGAGTCAGTGAAATACTTTTGAGAATAAAATGCAAATGGGGAATATTGCATGCTTGTATTTTAGGTTAGATCTTTCAGAAAAAGTCATTCTCACTTCTTTAGTGTACATGAGAGAAAGACCTTTCTGCAGTTGCCGTTAGTTTAGAATTTTAACATTTTAGTAATGGAGGAGACTTGAGAGTTGGTCCTCTTATTTTCTAAGTGAAGAAACTAAGACCTGGAAGGATCTAAGGCATTTCCAAGATACTATGTCTTATTACCTGCTGGGCTGGTTTTAGGAGCCAGCTCTCCTCTTCGTGGGGTATCCTTTATGGCTTTGGCATGCCTCAGTGCTAGAGAGATAGCCCAATGCAGATATCACAGATAATGTGCAAATAATTTATAGACCTAAATATCTCTGTAGTTTTTAAAAAGTATTATATTTCTCTTGAGTTGACAATAAAAATTCTACTTCACTGGGGCTGGGAGAGCTCTTGGTAGAGCTCATGGTTAGCATGCAGAAGTTTCAGTTCTCAGTACCAAAACAAAACAAAGCAAACAACCCCACCAGACTCCATCTTATTAATAGCACTTAAAAGGAACATCTTTGAGGTATAGACACTGCTTGTTTTAATAGTGGCTATTTGATCATTTTAATTATTTATTTTTAAAATTTCAGAGCTTATACCTTAAAATGAAGTCTCCAGGTTTAAATTTTATTATTTCTTGCAAAAGAAGGAGTGAATTTAGTTAAATGACATTTTGCTGTTCCACTCTGTGTATTTATTTCACTTATACTTTTCTCCATTAACTCTCCTGTTTCAATGCTGTGCAAACCTGCATTTTTTTATCTACACAAAATATTTTAACTGAGTCATGATGAACAAGTCTACTGTTTAAGAATTTAAAAAATGATGTTATGTTAACCTTAAAGAACAGTGTATCAGAATTATTTCTATGACTATAATCAGAACATGATCCATGTTTTCAAGAACTAGAAGGGACTGCAGAAAGTAAAAATCTTTTAAGTTTGTTGCAGCATCATTGGAGTATAGTTTTTCTTCTCATTTTGTTTTCTGCCAATGTTGTAGGATAAATATATTAGCATATTGTGTGAGTTGAACTTCATATAAAGAAGACTGCTATGATTTCTTTCTTCAAAGGCATTACTACAGCTGCCATTTGTGTTTATCCTGCTCGGGTATGTGATGCTGTAAAAGCACTGAAGGCTGCAGGCTGTGATATCCCTGTGGCATCAGGTAAGATTTATTGCGGCTTTTGTTGTTATTTTTCAACATGTTTCCACTTCTACAATGTTGATACCATGGAGTATTATATATTATCTTAATTTAAATTAATTTCATATATATATAATTAATTATATTGATTCATGATTTTGGTATTTTTAGTTATTTATTAAAGAGCAGACATTAAGGTCTACAAATAAGGACCAACATCACCACGCTTAAGAAAACTAAGTTGTGGTCAGGTAAAAAAAAAATCATAATGTGCAATACAATTTTATAAATACAAATGTATGTGTATGTATTCTGATATATATATATATATATATATATATATATATATATATATATATATGGAAAATATAGAAGTAAAAGTGTAGAAGGTACTGTTGTAACTCTGAGAAGTGAATTATTTATTTTGTGAAAGTCAGTGACACTCAGCTGTATGCATCATCACAGTGATGTAATTGCATTGGGTCTCAAAGGGTGCAGAGGAGACAACAGTGTTGATAAGGTAGAGAATGGCTCTTAGAGAACTCATATTTATAAAGTCACAAAAGCGTCATCAGAGGACTGAAAGGGGTTTGCAATGTTGGGTCCAAAAGTAGGACAGAGAAGGTGCTGTGGAAGTGGAAGCTGTAGGAGCAATTCAGGGTCAGATGGCACTGGGCTTATAAATTGGACCTTGTTGCGGCTACACTCTGATGATGGGATGGCCATGAAAAGTTTTAAGCAGAGGAGTGGCATGATTAGCTTCATGGTGTAATGAGTTAGCTGATGGTAGGGGTAAGCTAGAAAGGGCCAAAATGAAGTTAGAGAGACTCACCACAGTCAATGTGGGAGAGGATGAGAACCTTCCGAAACCCAGAGGATACAGAAAAGAGGGCACATGCAGCAATTAACTGATTTAAAGTAGACTTAGCAGGATTAAGCAGGTACCAGGAAGAGGAAATTCTTAAAAGCTTCAGTTAAGTGTGTGTGTCTGTATGTCTGTGTCTGTGTGTCTGTACAGTTGACTGCATGGGATGGATGGATGGATAGGAAGATATAAAATTAGATTCTAGTTTTAAAAGACATCAGAAAAATATCCTGGTGCTTTAAAAAAGCAGTCTATAAACTGCAAGTTAGAGGCTAGTCTCGCAATTTAGCAAGACCCTTAGCAACTTAGGGAGTCCTTCTCTCAGAATAAAAAATATAAAGGGCTGGGGATGTAGCTCAATGGTAAAGCACCCCTGGGTTCAGTTTCTGGTACCAAAAAATAAAAACAAAAACCTAGCAGTCTATAAAGATCATTAATTTATTTTAGGAGAAAAGCATCAAAAGAAACACTGTACTATATTTATGTACAACGTGTTTATGAGGATTCCCAAAGTATTTGGAAGCTATACCTTTATATACCTTATTTTTTCATCAATCTCAGTCCAGTTTTTTCCTTTATTCAACAGGGAGATGTGCTTCCCTGTAAGGTAGCTGACCCAAGGAATTTATTAACACCAAGGGAAGACAATAGGTCATCTTTATAAACAGGGACGGAGTAAATGATGAGCATATAAAAAAGGTTTTCAAAAGTATAGATGTATTTTCATTTTCCTCTTACTCATTCTTGACCCTCCTCTCACCAGCTCTGTCCTGCCCCAATTCTGTGGACTGGTTAGGTATTTTTCTCTCCTGTATCCCTTTTCCTTTTTTTCTCATTTGGCTATTTCCTCCCTCCCTCCCTGCCTCTTTTTCTTTTCAGTGGGAGGAACCTGTGTTACAATCTGGTTATTACAGCTAAAGATGTTCATTTGTAAGTGAGTAAATCAAGAGTAAATAGAGATAGACAACTTGATCCAGAGTAGGATCCAGAATTAACTAGTGTTGGTTAAAACAAGGCTACACCTAGTATATTATGATGATCACTGTGATAACATGTTTTCCTTCTCTCCTTTCTTTCCTTTTGTATTGAGTGTTAAACTCAGGGGGGTTTTACCACTGGGTCATTGCCTTGGTCCCAGCCCTTTTACTTTTTTTTGGTGGGGATACTAGGATTGAACTCAAGGGCACTCAGCCACTGAGCCACATCCCCATTTTTTAAGACAAGGTCTCACTGAGTTGCTTAGTTCTAAGGCTGGCTTTGAACTCTCGATCCTCCTGTCTCAGTCTCCTGAGCCACTGGGCTTACATCCACCATGATGTCTGGACCAGCCCTTTACTTTGAGAGGGTCTTCTTGCAAAGTTGCTAGGCTGACCTTGAACTTTTGTTCCTTCTGCCTCAGCCTGGGTTGCTGGGATTTATTTTTAAGGACTCACTCTCAGTTGTGTACCATGCCTGGTGCACAATGATAACATATTTTCTCAATTGCTTGTTACTTAGTGTGCACCCTCATACACATCTCTGCAACAGCTTAATTTTAGGTCTGTTAGAGAGTATGATGTTAATATTTGTCCTGACACCAATACAACATGAAATAATGTTATTTCTTCATCCTTATGTATAATATAGGTTGTTCTTAAGTGTCATTTATACTTTGTTTTCTTAATGCTGATTATTTTTGGGGGGGGGACATGAAACTTTTTGTTGAGCCTCTTACCAACTGAAATTGTTTTTCTTCCCTCTCTTTTTTCCTTCCTTTATTTTTAATTATTATTAGTGGCTACTGGCTTTCCAGCTGGGCAGACTCATTTAAAGACACGATTAGAAGAGATCCGATTAGCTGTGGAAGATGGAGCTTCAGAAATTGATGTGGTAATTGACAGGAGTTTGGTGCTGACAGGCCAATGGGAAGGTAGGTGTATGTTCTTGCCTAAAAGGAGTCCTAAACCAGTGTGCTGGTGCATGCCTGTAACCCCAGTGACTTGGGAGACTGAGACAGGAGGATTGCAAGTTTGAGGTCCACCACAACAACTTAGTGAGGCCCTAAGTAACTTAGTGAGACCCTGTCTCAAAATAAAAAATACAAAGGGCTGGGATTGTGGCTCAGAGGTAAAGCACTCCTGGGTTCAATCCATAGTACCAAAAAAAAAAAAAAACCCTTCAATAGACGAATGGATAAAAAAAATGTGGCATTTATACACAATGGAGTATTACTCTGCATTAAAAAATGACAAAATTATAGAATTTGGAGGAAAATGGATGGCATTAGAGCAGATTATGCTAAGTGAAGCCAGCCAATCCCTAAAAAACAAATGCCAAATGTCTTCTTTGATATAAGGAGAGTAACTAAGAACAGAGTAGGGAAGAAGAGCATGAGAAGATGACTAACATTAAACAGGGATGAGAGGTGGGAGGGACAGGGAGAGAGAAGGGAAATTGCTTGGAAATGGAAGGAGACCCTTAGGGTTATACAAAATTACATACAAGAGGAAGTGAGGGGAAAGGGAAAAATAATACAAGGGGGAGAAATGAATTACAGTAGAGGGGGTAGACAGAGAAGAGGGGAGGGGAGGGGAGGGGAGGGGGGATAGTAGAGGATAGGAAAGGCAGCAGAATACAACAGACACTAGTATGGCAATATGTAAATCAATGGATGTGTAACTGATGTGACTCTGCAATCTGTATACGGGGTAAAAATGGGAGTTCATAACCCACTTGAATCAAAGTGTGAAATATGATATATCAAGAACTATGTAATGTTTTGAACAACCAATAAAAAAAAAAAAAAGTGCAGGGGGTGTCCTAGTTCTTCCCTTTGGGAAAAAACAAGGTAGGGATCTGGTAAGACAGCATGTTTTGCAGAACATTGTTCTTAGTTATAAGTCACTAGATTAGAGGGTAAATTTAGGAGAAAACATGGCTAAGATTGCTTGTGCTTGTGTCATTTATAAATCTAGGTAGATGCCAATCTGCATGAACTTTTTATATTCGTTTGGAATATTATAATTAGATTAATAGTTATTTTCACATAGTAGATTAATGCACTTTAAAAAATTTTATTTTACTAATATGTTTTTCTTGTAGAAAGAGTAGTTACTACTATTCTGTACTGTTTTGTTGCTCAGTACATGAATCACTTCAGGCAGGTTTTTTATGAAAATTTATTTAATATGTTGGTGGAAATCTCATTTTTTATCCTAATCTTTGTGGACTTTGAGGATGTGGGATTATGAATAAGTGTTCTAAATCTGTTTTTACTCCTAATATTCTGTTTTTTAAAAACTTTTTTTTTAAACTGGACTTATTTTTTTTTTTTTTTTAGAGAGAGAGAGAGAGAGAGAGAGAGAGAGAGACAGAGACAGAGAGAGAGATTTTAATATTTATTTTTTATTTATCGGCGGACACAACATCTTTGTTTGTATGTGGTGCTGAGGATCGAACCCGGGCCGCACGCACGCTAGGTGAGCGTGCTACCACTTGAGCCACCTCCCCAGCCCTTTTAAAAACTTTTAATTTGTTCTTTTTAGTTATACATGACAGTAGAGTGTATTTTGATATATTACACATACATAGAGCATAACTTCTCATTCTTGTGGTTTTATACATGATGTGGAGTTACACTGGTGGTATATTCATATATGAACATAGGAAAGTTATGTCCAATTCATTCTACTGTCTTTCCTATTCCCATTCCCCCACTTCCCTTCATTTGCCTGGTCTAATCCAAAGTACTTCTTTTCTTCCCGCCCCTACCATTTATTGTGTGTTAGCATCTGCATATGACAGAGAACATTAGGCCTTTGGTTTTTTGGGATTAGCATATTTCACTTAGCATGATAGTCTCCAGTTCTATCCATTTCCTGGCACATGCCATAATTTCATTCTTCTTACACATGGAATGAATATAGTTTCATATTTATCTTTAAGGATTCACTCTCAGATTGCAATAAGACATTGTCCATTTTAGTAACAAGATACTATTTTTATAATTAGACATTAAATAATCAAATAGATTTTAACTATCTTAAATATATTTGTATACTAAAAGGAGACATCAGTAACTAAAGTACAATTCTTCCTGAAAAAGTCATCATAACAAGTAATTTAACCAAAATCCTTTAATGAAACCACAAATTAAAGCCAGAATGAGGCCAGGTATGGTGGCACATTCCTGTTATCCCAGCGACTTGGGAGGCTGAGACAGGTGTTGCAAGTTCAAGGCCAGCTTTGGCAACTTAGCAAGACCTGTCTCTCCTTTTAAAAAATTAAAAGGACTAGTAATGTAACTCAGAGCACCACTGGTTTTAATCCCCAGTACTGCACACATACACAAAAGCCAGGAAGAGATTTTTTGTGTAGATGTGTATACGTAAGGTTAAAGCTAAGTTTTGTTCTAATTATGGAAGTTCTACCCACTCACTGTAATGAACAGAAATTCCAGATTGTAGAAAAGGACATGGAAGTTGTCCATACTCTCACTCCCTGGAAATCATCCTGACAGTACTGCAGTGTGATTTTCAACACCTTTTTCTCTTTATATGAACACATGTGCTACCCCCACCCCTTTAAAAAAGTTTAAATGATACCTATAATGTTTATCTTCTTAACCTACTTATTGAACTTGCCAGCATTTCTTGGATATCTTCTTGTGACTTTTTCTCTCCAGCTCTGTAGTAGGCCTCCTTTATTCATGGGGTATATCTTCCAAGACCTGCAGTGGATGCCCGAAATCACAGATGGTACTGAGCCCTATACATATGATGTTTTTTCCTCTACATACACAACTATGATTACCTTTAATTTATAAATTATGCACAGTAAGAGATTAATAGCAGTAATAATGAAATAGCACAATTATAACAATATACTGCAATAAAAATTGTGTGAATGTTGTCTTTCTCTTAATATATCTCATTGTGCTGTATTCACCCTTCTTTTTGTGGTGATTTGAGATGAAAATACACCCATGAGATGAGATAAGATGTAGGCATTGTAGTGTAGTATTAGGGCTAAAGACTCCCTGAACACAAGTACTTCAGTATAGCAAGAGTTAACTGAAATGATGACTGAAATGCTAAGTGACTAGGAGAAGGTGGCATATATAGTATGAATATGCTGTAAAAAAGGATGATCCACATTCCAGGCAGGACAGCGTGGGACAGCATAAGATTTTATTACCCTACTCAGAATGGGGTGCAATTTATAACTTAAGAATTGTTTTTTCTGGACTTTTCCTTTTAGTATTTTTGTACCACAGTTGACTCCAGGTAATAGAAACTGAAGAAAATAAGACAACTGATTAGAAGAGTATTACAGTTTGGATGTGAGGTATTCCCCCAAAAGCTCACATGTGAGACAATGCAACAAGGTTCAGAGGAGAAATGATTGGATGGTGAGAGTCTTAACCCAATCAGTGAATTAATCCCTGATGGGATTGTTAGCTGGAGGCAGGTGGGGTGTGGCTGGAGGAAGTGATTAATTGGGGGTGTGGCAATATTTTGTATATGGAGCTGGAGTCTCTGTTTCACGATCACGATGTTTCCCTTTGCCACACAATTCTACCACAATCTTCTTCCCCACCTCGAGCCCTGAGGAATGGAGCTAGCCTTCTTCTGAACTAAGACCTCTGAAACCTTAAGTCCTCAAATAAACTTTTCCTCCCCTAAAGTTGTGCTGGTCAGATCCTTTAGTCACAGCTGTGAAAAAGCTGACTAACCCAAGGGGGACTACAGTATTTATCTTCAAACTCTTTATCTTTCTGTTAAGCCTAATTTCATCTTTTATCAATTAGGAATTGCTTTTGATTAGGATGCAGCAAAGATTTAGGTAGAAGTTTAATTGCTCAAGTATTTATTCTCTTATATGAAGTTCAGAGGGGAGGTAGTTCCAGGGTGTTGTGGCAGCCACACAAATTTCTTGGAGACCCAGGCTACTTTCATCTTCTGGTTCCAAAGTACCTGATGTCTGCTGTCTTACCAAGGACACTTCATTGTCTTAGATGGTCTCTGAAGTTATTTACACTCCCTTCTTAGATGGCAGGAAAGAAGTCTTGTTCCTTCTAAAAGTCTTATACAACTCTTGCTTATTATATCCTCTTGGCTTGAAACTGAGTTAAGTGGCCACAATGATTGTCTGCAGTTGAAGCTGGGAGATGGGGTTTTAGCTTGGACTATTAGCAGCAATCCCATATATTTCCATTTCCTACCTCTCCCCTATCTATACTTGTCAACAATTTTTTTTTGTAGTATGCTGATTTTTTTTCATTCTTTTTTTTATTGATTGTTCACAACATTACAAAGCTCTTGACCAATCATATTTCATACATTAGATTGAAGTGGGTTATGAACCCCCAATTTTACCCCAAATGCAGATTGCAGAATCACGTCGGTTACACATCCACAATTTTACATAATGCCCTATTAGTAATTGTTGTATTCTGCTACCTTTCCTATCCCCTACTATCCCCCTCCCCTCCCCTCCCATCTTCTCTCTCTACCCCATCTATTGTAATTCATTTCTCTCCTTGTTTATTTTCCCATTTCCCTCACAACCTCTTATATGTAATTTTGTATAGCAATGAGGGTCTCCCTTCATTTCCATGCAATTTCCCTTTTCTCTCCCTTTCCCTCCCATCTCATGTCTCTGTTTAATGTTAATCTTTTCTTCCTACTCTTCCTCCCTGCTCTGTTCATAGTTGCTCTCATTATATCAAAGAAGACGTTTTGTATTTGTTTTTTAGGGATTGGCTAGCTTCACTAAGCATAATCTGTTCTAGTGCCATCCATTTCCCTGCAAATTCTATGATTTTGTCATTTTTTATTGCTGCATAGTAATCCATTGTGTATAGATGCCACATTTTTTTTATCCATTCATCTATTGAAGGGCATCTGGGTTGGTTCCACAGTCTAGCTATTATGAATTGTGCTGCTATGAACATCGATGTGGCAGTATCCCTGTAGCATGCTCTTTTAAGGTCTTCAGGGAATAGTCCGAGAAGGGCAATAGCAGGGTCAAATGGTGGTTCCATTCCCAGCTTTCCCAGGAATCTCCAAACTGCTTTCCAAATTGGCTGCACCAATTTGCAGTCCCACCAGCAATGTACAAGTGTACCCTTTTCTCCACATCCTCACCAGCACTTGTTGTTGTTTGACTTCATAGTGGCTGCCAATCTTACTGGAGTGAGATGGTATCTTAGGGTGGTTTTGATTTGCATTTCTCTGACTGCTAGAGATGGTGAGCATTTTTTCATGTACTTGTTGATTGATTGTATATCCTCAACTGAGAAGTGTCTGTTCAGGTCCTTGGCCCATTTGTTGATTGGGTTATTTGTTATCTTATTGTCTAATTTTTTGAGTTCTTTGTATACTCTGGATATTAGGGCTCTATCTGAAGTGTGAGGAGTAAAAATTTGTTCCCAGGATGTAGGCTCCCTATTTACCTCTCTTATTGTTTCTCTAGCTGAGAAAAAACTTTTAAGTTTAATTAAGTCCCATTTGTTGATTCTTGTTATTAACTCTTGTGCTATGGGTGTCCTATTAAGGAATTTGGAGCCCGACCCCACAATATGTAGATCGGAGCCAACTTTTTCTTCTATCAGACGCAGAGTCTCTGATTTGATATCAAGCTCCTTGATCCATTTTGAGTTAACTTTTGTGCATGGCGAGAGAAAGGGATTCAGTTTCATTTTGTTGCATATGGATTTCCAGTTTTCCCAACACCATTTGTTGAAGATGTTATCCTTCCTCCATTGCATGCTTTTAGCCCCTTTATCAAATATAAGGTAGTTGTAACTTTGTGGATTAGTCTCTGTGTCCTCTATTCTATACCATTGGTCCACCCACCTGTTTTGGTACCAGTACCATGCTGTTTTTGTCACTATTGCTCTGTAGTATAGTTTGAAGTCTGGTATCGCTATACCGCCTGATTCACACTTCCTGCTTAGAATTGCTTTTGCTATTCTGGGTCTTTTATTTTAACATATGAATTTCATGATTGCTTTATCTATTTCTACAAGAAATGCCATTGGGATTTTGATTGGCATTGTGTTAAATCTATAGAGAACTTTTGGTAATATCGCCATTTTGATAATGTTAGTTCTGCCTATCCATGAACAGGGTGTATTTTTCCATCTTCTAAGATCTTCTTCTACTTCTCTCTTTAGGGTTCTGTAGTTTTCATTGTATAAATCTTTCACCTCTTTTGTTAGGTTGATTCCCAAGTATTTTATTTTTTTTTGAGGATATTTTGAATGGAGTGTTTTTCCTCATTTCCGTTTCAGAAGTTTTGTCGCTGATATACAGAAATGCCTTTGATTTATGCGTGTTGATTTTATATCCTGCCACTTTGCTGAATTCATTTATTAGTTCTAGTAGTTTCTTTGTAGACCCTTTTGGGTCTTCTAGGTATAGAATCATGTCATCTGCAAATAGTGATAATTTAAGTTCTTTTTTTCCAATTTTTGTGCCTTTAATTTCTTTCGTCTGTCTAATTGCTCTGGCCAGTGTTTCGAGAACTATATTGAATAGAAGTGGTGATAGAGGGCATCCCTGTCTTGTTCCGGATTTTAGAGGGAATGCCTTTAACTTTTGTCCATTCAGAATGATGCTAGCCTGAGGCTTAGCATAGATAGCTTTTACAATGTCAAGGTAAGTTCCTGTTATCCCTAGTTTTTCTAATGTTTTGAACATAAAGGGATGCTGTACTTTGTCGAATGCTTTCTCTGCATCTATCGAGATGATCATATGGTTCTTATCTTTAAGTCTATTAATGTGGTGAATAACATTTATTGATTTCCGTATATTGAACCATCCTTGCATCCCAGGGATGAATCCTACTTGATCATGGTGCACAATTTTTTGATGTGTTTTTGTATTCGATTCGCCAGAATTTTATTGAGGATTTTTGCATCTAGGTTCATTAGAGATATTGGTCTGTAGTTTTCTTTCTTTGAGGTGTCTTTGTCTGGTTTTGGAATCAGGGTGATGTTGGCCTCATAGAATGAATTTGGAAGAGCTCCCTCTTTTTCTGTTTCCTGAAATAACTTGAAAAGTATTGGTATTAATTCTTCTTTAAAGGTTTTGTAAAACTCTGCTGTATACCCATCCGGTCCTGGGCTTTTCTTGGTTGGTAGTCTTTTGATGGCTTCTTCAATTTCATCCATTGATATTGGTCTGTTCAAATTGTGTGTATCCTCCTGACTCAGTCTGGGCAAATCATATGACTTAAGGAATTTATCGATGTCTTCACTATCTTCTATTTTATTGGAATATAGGTTTTCAAAATAATTTCTAATTGTCTTCTGTATTTCTGTAGCATCTGTTGTGATATTGCCTTTTTCATCCCGTATGTTAGTAATTTGAGTTCTCTCTCTTCTTCTCTTCGTTAGCATGGCTAAAGGTCTGTCGATCTTATTTATTTTTTTGAAGAACCAACTTTTAGTTTTGTTAATTTTTTCAATAGTTTCTTTTGTTTCGATTTCATTGATTTCCGCTCTGATTTTAAGTATTTCTTGCCTTCTGCTACATTTGCTGTTGTTTTGCTCTTCCTTTTCTAGGGCTTTGAGATGAAGTGTGAGCTCATTTATTTGTTGGTTTTTTCTGTTTTTGAGGAATGACCACCAGGCGATGAATTTTCCTCTTAAAACTGTTTTCATTGTGTCCCATAGATTCCGATATGTTGTGTCTGTATTTTCATTTATCTCTAAGAATTTTTTGATTTCCTCCTTTATGTCTTCTGTAACCCATTGGTCATTCAGTAACATATTGTTCATTTTCCATGTGATGTTGGATTTTTCCTTCCTTCTTTTATCATTGATTTCCAGTTTCATTCCATTATGATCAGATAAAATGCATGGTATTATCTCCTCCCCTTTATATTTACTGAGGGTTGCCCTATGGCATAATATATGGTCTATTTTTGAGAAGGATCCATGTGCTGCTGAGAAAAAAGTATATCCATTTGAATATATTCTATATATGTCAGTTAAGTCTAGGTTATTGATTGTGATATTGAGTTCTATAGTTTCTTTATTCAACTTTTGTTTGGAGGATCTGTCCAATGGTGAGAGAGGTGTGTTGAAGTCACCTATAATTATTGTGTTGTGGTCTATTTGATTCTTGAACTTGAGGAGAATTTGTTTTATGAATGTCGCAGCACCATTATTTGGTACATAAATATTGATAATTGTTATGTCTTGTTGGTGAATGATTCCTTTTAACAGTATATAATGACCTTCTTTATCCCTTTTGATTAACTTAGTCTTGAAGTCGATTTTATTCGATATGAGGATGGCCACCCCTGCTTGCTTACGAGGACCGTGTGCGTGGTATATTTTTTCCCATCCTTTCACCTTCAGCCTGTGTATGTCTTTTCCAATCAGATGTGTCTCCTGGAGGCAGCATATTGTTGGATTTGTTTTTTTAATCCATGATACCAGCCTATGTTGCTTTATTGGAGAGTTTAAGCCATTAACATTCAGAGTTACTATTGATATATGGTTTATACTTCAATCCATGTTTGATTATTTATCCTTTTTTTAAAAAATTTAGTTTGTTTCTTCATGATTATCTTTCCCCTCGCCCTCTGCCTTTACTGAGGCACTTCCCACTGATGGTTTTGGTTATTGTTTTTCATTTCTTCCTCGTGTAGTGTTTTGCTCAAAATGCTTTGCAATGCTGGTTTTCTGGCTGCAAATTCTTTTAACTTTTGTTTATCATGAAAGATTTTTATTTCGTTGTCATACCTGAAGCTTAATTTTGCTGGATACAGAATTCTTGGTTGGCATCCATTGTCTTTCAGTGTTTGAAATATATTGTTCCATGACCTTCTTGCTTTCAGTGTCTGTGATGAAAAATCCATTGTTAACCTTATTGGTTTACCCCTGAAAGTAATCTGTCTCCTTTCTCTTGTAGCTTTTAATATTTTCTCTTTGTTCTGTATATTGGATATCTTCATAACAATGTGTCTTGGCGTTGGTCTACTGTGATTTTGTGTGCTCGGTGTCCTGTATGCATCTTCAATTTGTATATCTGTTTCCTTTTTTATTTCTGGAAAGTTTTCTGTAATTACTTCATTCAGCAGGTTACTCATTCCCTTGGTTTGAATCTCTGTATCTTCTTCTATCCCGATGACTCGTAAGTTTGGTTTTTTTATGTTATCCCACAACTCTTGGATGTTTTTCTCGTGATTTTTTACCAGCCTTTCTGAGTTGGCTAGACTCTTTTCAAGATGATATATTTTGTCTTCATTATCCGACGTTCTGGCTTCTACTTGCTCCACTCTGTTAGTGATACTCTCAATTGAGGTTTTAATTTGGTTTATCGTTTCCTTCATTTCTAGAATTATTGTTTGATTATTTTTTATAATCTCTATCTCCTGATAAAGATGCTTAACTTCTTCTTTTATCTGTTTATGTAATTCATTCTCAATGTGTTCTTTCACTGCTTGAATTTGCTGTCTTGTATCCTCTTCAAGGTTCCAGTCCATCTGTTTAAGGTGTTCCTTGAGTTCTTTATATGACCATTTTTCTGATGACTCTAGGTCCTCCTGAATATTTAGGCTGTCCTGCATTGTTTGTACTCCTTTTCTTCCTTGCTTTTTGAAGCTGCTCATGTTACTTCTTGTTCTGTTTGACTGCTGAGTTACTGTTTACTCCTATAAATTTATTTGATGCTTGGGAGGAAAGGTATTAGAAGGGAAGGGAAGAAGTCACTAAAGAGAATGAGAGTAAGCAGGTAGAATTCAAGGAAGGGTGGATAAGAGAAATGAAAAGACAAAAGAAGAAAAAAATAGGAAATAAAAAAAAATTAAAAAAAATAAAAAAATTAAAATTAAAGTTAGAAGGAAAAAAAATTAAATTAAAAAAATTGTAAAAAAAATTTAGAAAAACAAGAAAGAAAAATGAAAATGAAAGAAAAACCCAAACCAACAAAAATGAGAGAGAAAAGAAAAAAGAAAAAAAAACTAATAAATGCAGTCTTAGAGTTTGATTAACTTCTCTTCCAGTAGGTGGCGCTGTGCCCACCAGGCCAAGTTTCTCCTGTCAATACGCCGGAACCAATCACTGTGCAGCAGCTCCTCCCAGACTGGGCAAGTCTCCAATCCTGAGTGCCTAGGGCCTCCTCTTGTGTCTAGTCAGTTCCCACTTTTCCTCTAGCCAGGCCCCTCTCACGGGTGCCGCTCACCACAATACTGGCTACACGCCAGGTCTGCTGCTCCCGGGAGCCCTGTTTTCATGAACGACTGGGCACACTCTTCCAGTTTGCCATTCCCTCAGACCCTAAGTTTGTAGAGCTTGGGGCTGAGAATCTTCAGCGAATTTTACTTGCCCTCCGGTAGCCACGCCCCCGGTAGCTGGTGCAAGAGGCGTCAGCAGTCAGCCCTGGTGGGAGCCGTAGTTCCGTGCCGCGGGTCCCGCGCCACCTCTGATTCCCTCGGGCTGGCTATCACGCTCTCGGGAGAGCTGGGAGGGGCCCTTAAGGTTTCCCCGATGTGTGGAGAGGGAAGGCTAGGGAATTACACACTTGTAGCCGCAGGTTTTAATGAAGTTATCTCCTCCGCTGCAGTCTGTTGACGTCAGTTCTCTGCCATGGTGGTATCTCTTGCAAATGGTGACAGTTCGTTTCCCTTTGCTGGGTGACCAGTGCAACGGGTGGGTCCTTACTGTCTCTCCCAAGCCCCGTTTCAAACCTGTGGCCACTACCTATGAAGGCTTGGTAGGCATTTACCTCCATAGGAACAGAAGGGCTGACCAGTTGTTTCAGCTGGATGGATTAGTGCTGAGTCACAGCTGTTTGTCTGCGGGAAGCAGGCAAACGGGAGCTTGAATTCAGCCGATCCGGGCTCAGTGTGTGTTCTGAGAGGCCCAGACTGTTCGCCCCAGATCCACGTCAGCTCAGCATTGCCTAGTGATCCTGAGCAAACAGATTTCGGTTGTTCTCGACTCCCTATGCTCGCACAGCTGAAGAGGTCAGAGACTTAATCTCTCCGCGCCCACCGCCATGTTGGAATCTCCTTGTCAACAATTTTAACCCTTGCCAGCTTTAAATTTTCCACAGTTCACAAATAACTTTATGCTCTTTTAACTCATGTTCCTTTGTTTATTATTGTTCATGTGCGTTTTGGGCAATTGTAATTATCCTGAAAAGATCAATTTTAAGTATATTTCTGTCCTTACGTATTAATTCTGCTTATCTGCTTTTAGTCACAGATTTCAGTTAAGATTTAAGGCTTAAGTAAGAGGAAAAAGTGAGTACATGTAATATTTAAAACAAATCTGGAAATAAACTACATGAATTAGTTGGATAAAAACGTCTATGTCCTTTATGTCTTTTTCTTCAGCAGGTGTAGATATAGATGTACAGCTTATATTATAACTAGTGCTGTTCTCTCTCAAATACTACTAATTGGAATATAAAAATACAATAGGAGATGGGTTTTGATTTAACTGGCTATTACTTAACGAACTAGGGTGGTTGTTTTTAAAGAACTGATAATTTCCCAATAATAGACATTCAGGCAAAATATAATAACACATCTGTGTCCTAGACCATACTTTTCTATTAACTTTTTCTTATGGTGCTAATAACTTCTTGACCCAAAACAAATTGAAAAGAAACATTTAGTACTAGAAATTTATTTCTAAATAGAAACCTGCAGTGACTTAGGACTTTTTTTTACTTCTGTATTTTGTTTTAATTTTGATTCTCAACTTGATTACATAGTATATTTTTTACTGCCATGTTTTAATATCACATGTTTACTAGAGTTAATGTTTTGGAATGTGCTGATGGAAATGCTTATCTATTATATTTTCAAATCTAGGTGCACTGAGATTTGTAGGATACTTTGTAAAGTGCAATAAAAAGAATCCACTTTTTAGATCTAGCCATTCAGAGTGCATCCTGACCATTTCTCATGGTTAGGCCCATTCCAGTGGAGGATGTGAGCTGAGAGAGGAGACTGGAGAGGGGCTTGTATTCCTCTTTTTGCATTCTGCTTGGCAACCATTCAACATCTCTACTTTGCTCTTCTATGACCTTGCAGCTTCTTCATTGTTAGCATACAACCTCCCCGCTGCTTCTCCGAGGCCACAGACATCTTCAGACAGCATCTTCTTAGGGCTCTTGCTTCTGGTTTCCTTTCCTTTGCTTCCTTTTTTCCTCTTTCCTCCTAAGCCAGTACTTTCACAGTGCTGTGGCTCTTGTGTCCTTCTGCAGAGGCCTTACTCCATGTATTATACATCATTTCTTTTCTGTATCTTTAACCTTTCTATTCTAGCTCATTCTCTCAAACATTTAAGCACACTTAAGGTTTTCTTACACATTTAAAAAACAAAACAAAACAAACAAACAAAAACCTTCACATGCCAACATCCTCTTTATCCTCAGCTAAACTTGACTTTCATTTTCTTGTCTTTAGAACTGAAAATCTTTTTTCTTTTCTCTTTTTGTGGTGCTGGGCTCAAACCCAGGGCCTGTGCCTGTTAGGCAAGCACTCTACCACTGAGCTACAGCCTAATCTTTAGGACTGAAATTGTTGAACGAGTCCTATTTCTTTGTTTTGACAACTTCTAATCAAGATAATAATGACCTTTCATTTAACTGTGCCCAGTGAATTTTCCTTGGTTGTTGACTTAGCTTTATTCAGCATTTTGCAACAGTGGACTCTCTCTTCCTTCTGGAAACACTATCATGGCTTTGTGACTTTACATTCCTGAGATTCTCCTTTATGTTTCTCACTACTCTTGTATCTGGGTTGAAAGCTCCTCCACTTCCTCTATCATCCCTGCAGTGTTCTGTCCCAGCACAACCTCTTCTTAGACTCTGCACACTCTCTTAGAAAGCTGATTTGAGTTGTGTTCCCTACAACAAAGGCTGATAGACCTCTGAGCACTAGAATCTGGGTCCGTCTGACTTCGAACTCATATTCCAGTTTTTCACTAAACCATGGTGCTTTTCATCCATTGTTGCTATAAATGTACACATTCAAGATTAGTGAATCCTGTTAAGAATCTCTTTTAGAGAGAAATCTATTAAAGTATTTGCCGCAGTCTGGCTGGCCACTTGTCAAAAGAAACAAACTTTATTTTTAGAACACACACACACCAAACCACACAGCTCTTGAGGAAAACCTTCAGAGCCCAACGGCCACCACTGACTTCCCACAAGCCTCTCAACCTGCCCCACTCCTCCTGCTCTTGAGGCCGATTGGCTGGGTCATGTGGGCAGAGCCAAAAAGTCCCCCAGTGAGCAGCTCCATGGTCTGAAAGGGCGGGGAAACAGCCCAATGAGCATCACTACAGAGGAGCCAATCAGCTGGCAGCTGGAAGTTTGCTGGGGCCCCTTTGGCTGTGGCTCTCAACAGTATTTATATTACCCTACTTTGTTTTTTTTTTTTTTTTTTTTTTTTTTTAGAGAGAGAGAGAGAATTTTTTAATATTTATTTTTTAGTTTTCGGCAGACACAACATCTTTATTTGTATGTGGTGCTGAGGATCGAACCCAGTGCCGCGTGCATGCCAGGCAAGCGCACTACTGCTTGAGCCACTTCCCCAGCCCCTCCCTACTTTGTTAATGATTTCTATTCAATAAAGTTGAAAGTTTTCTGATTATTTAGAATTAGTTTGTCAGTAATTTTCATATTATCTGGGATTATAATGATGCTTTCAGGAACTACTGAAATCCCGGAGATGATTTGCCACACAGCTGACAGTCCAGATCTGCTGTTTTTCGATATATAGACCTTTTTAGTTGATATTGTTCTGGTCCTTTTAGTCTGGTCATTTGCTATTCAGCTTTTTCCTGGTGGGTCATATTAAGCTTGCTGTCACATGCTTCCTTTTCTGACAGTACTTCCCTCACTTCTCTCCATCTGAAGGTAGACATGTACACATATAATTTGGACGGTGATTTTACCTGGATACACTGTGGGGTGTATTGTTGGTTCTCAGAATCATTAGACAAACATTTTCTGAGTACTTACCCAGCTCTTCCTCTCACAGAATCTCTCCCACTGCTGGGTGCATCTGCAAAATCAGAATTAAGAGTTGGATGTGAGCGAGGAACAGGCTAGACTGTGCAGACTGATTTGTGGCATTTTCATTGAATGTTACTCACTTTCATTGACTGTTAATTTCAGTGAGTGTTATTCCTATGACTGGTATGTGTAATACCATGTGTCTTTATGGTAATGTTGAAGTTGACATCTATGTTACATTTCTCGAACATTCTTTGAAGAGAGCATTTGCCAGAAAGATTTGTCATCACATAAACCTTATTGAGTAGGTTTTGAAAATTACCTACATTCTCTAGTGTGTAAATACATAGAGGTGGTTTTCCACTTTTTAAAATGACCTTTCTGTACTGCATATATGTACCTAATATATTTACCAATAACATGGAAATGCTATTAATTCAGACCTTACTCAGGAATCTTGTTCTTTGAGCTCAGGACCTAACCTCGATTTGGCATACCCATTCCACACTGGAGCACCAGCAGACCTGTTTAAGACCATCTGTGATACAGATGTATACATCCAAAATTAGTGAATTCTGTTAAGAATCTCTTTTAGAAAGAAATCTATTTAAGTATTTATATTTCCCAACTTTGTTAATAATTTCTGTGAGACCATCTGTGATATTTTCCCCCAAAGTACAATTAGCGTAGCAATTGAAAGTATTGTCTGTCTCCTGTACCCACAGCCTCCTGTGCTTTTCGTCTCTTTCAGTTGCTCTTCCCTGAGTTGTTCTCTTAAACTTGATTTGTGGAGTATAAACCTCACAGCTCTCAAGAGTTTCAGGGTGAGAGAATGAAATTTCATGGCCAAGGCTATGATGTCTTTCATTTTCTTACTTGAAGTGGATCCTAAAAATGTTGAATCTGATCAATAATCTATTTTTCTTATTTGCTTATTTTTACACAAGAAGAATGATAGAACATCTCTGAAAAGAAATTATTTTCTTTCTTTTATAGAGCTGTTAATTATATTATTTCATCAGAAAAGCATTTCTAAATCTAATACACTTTTTAGGGAGGAATCACATAATCTATAATCTGTGGTTTCTTGGTATTGAGGGTTGTTTATAACAGAGAAATTCTGTAGATACTTATGGCAGCTCTGTGCTTTTATGGTTTTTGTTTTTATGCTATGATTCTTCAAAACTTCAAATACTATTGATAAAAGTGTGTGTGTTTTATTTCTTGTAGGTTTTTTTTACTACCTGGTATTTTAGCCCATCTCTATTTTCATCTTACAAGTTTAATTAGTTGCTTTGATGGATGAAGCTATGTTCTTGAATATTTTGTGACTTTTTTAGTACTAAAGGTGGCTGTACAATTTTATATTAAGTGTTTTACTGTACATATAATTATCTTAAGAGTTATTTTAAAGCCATTTTTGTGCAGTGTTGAACATCTTTCTGGTACTCAAAAATAATTGCTTAGATATGTTCATTAGCAATTATTTTTTTAACCGCTTTTGAATAGCATGAAATATAAAAAGAATTCCGCTTTCTGGCTTTTAGATGGATACATGGTTTCTAAGCATAGAGATTCTTGCATAATATGCCATTCTACACATGCAGGCTTTATTTACTATGGTTACTAGGTTGTCTACATCTGGAGTAGTGCTTTTCCAAAAAACTTAACGTATTCTCAGCTACTTCAAGATTAAGAATAGACTTTCCTTTTAGATGGAACATGGAGAGAAACAGGGTAATTTTAGAGGGAAGTAAAATGCTATAGGTCCTGTTGGCAGCTGGGGGCAGTGTTGCAGAAGCTAGAGCCAGTTGCTAAACTATTGTGGAAGCTGAGGGAAAGGTTATCAGTGGGTGCTAAGTTAGATAGCAGCAAAAAGTTCTGGTGTTCACTGCATAGTAGGATGATTATAACTCTTTGTGTGTGTGTGTGTGTGTACATCTTTTTAAATGTTTCACTATAAAGAAATGACAAATGTTTGAGTAAATACATTTACCCTGATTTAAAAGCTACTCAATGTATAATGTATTGAAAATGTATCAAAACAACACATGGTACAGCATTAATATGTATAATTGTTATGTTTTTATTTATCAGTTAAAAGTTAAATTGAAGAAACAAAACAGATGCACTATGACCTCCTTTGCTCCTATCCACTGCTTGGATCTATATTCTGATGCACACAGGCCTTTCCCAGTGAGGCCAAGTTCCCTTGACTCCTGTCAGCAAATGCTCCACCAAGGCAGCCTTACTTTTTTTTCAACTGGGAATGCTGAACAGAGGTCATGTAATGACATCCACTTCTCATCAGTGTGACAGTAGTAGGAGGGATGTGGGGGGACAGGCAGGAGACGAGGCCTCTGCAAGTTTTGCCATGATATTGATTAAGCATCTGCAATGTAATATATCCTGGATTTCTAGGACACCCACTTTTCACTACTCCTGAAAACCTCTTTATAAGTCAAAACATTTATTATCAGGTTTTTAATATAACATCACTATGCCAGCCACTTCTCTGGTGTACATGTTTTGTTAAATTTTGCATTATTCTGACTAATTTACAGTTGAGGTATTTGAATTTCATTTTCATTTGTCAGCCATCTTTTATATTCCAAATTAATATTTTTCTGGTATGTGGCAAGAATTGTTCTTTCTTTTCTTTTTTTTTTTTAATGGAGAATTTTCAGTTTTGTAATGTTTGAATTTTTAACAACGAACATATATTACATGAGTATGTGAGCAGAAAATAGTAATAAAGACTCTATGGAATAGGGCCATGATATATGCAAAGACTTAACTGAAAGGACTTTCTTGAAGTATTATTTATAATAGCAAAAATCTTGAATCTGAAGTATTTAATAATAGGAAAATGCTTGAATTAATTTTTATGTCAATGTGATATCAGATTGTATAACTGATAAAAATTGTGCTATAGACCTATATTTATAAATATGGAAAGTACCTATGATATAGTGAATGAAAAAAAAAACAGGTTACAAAATAATATCTCCCATATATAATCACATGCTTTGAAACCTTAAAAACTGTAGAGTGGTTGATAGTCTCAATAGCCTTTCCATTTAAAAAAAATGCTTAGATGCTAAACAAATTATAATAAATATGTCAAACATGTATATTTTGGTGCGGGACAGGGGGTACTGGGACACTCACCACTGAGCCACATCCCCAGCCCTATTTTTTTTTTTTTTTTTAATTTAGAGACAGGGTATCGCTGAGTTGCTTAGCACCTCGCTGTAGCTGAGGCTGGCTTTGAGCCTGCAATCCTCCTAATCTCAGCCTCCTGGGATTACATGTGTGTGCCACTGCCCCCGGCTTCAAACATGTATTTTTAATTTTTATTTTTGAGTAATTTTAAACTTACGGGAAAGATGCAAAAGTTGTATATGAGACTCCAGTTTGCTCTTTATGCAGTCCTTTATTGTAGAAATCAACCTCATTTACCATTTCTGTCCTTTGCTTTTTCTCTTTATGTGCAAACACATACACACACAGTTTTTTCTGAACTGTTAGTTTCAGACCTGTTGACCCTTACCCTTAAAATACTTGTATTTCCTAAAAGAACTTGTACCAAGCCACAGCACACCATTAAGTACAAAGTCTTTGCTCAGATTTTGCAGATTGTTCCTGTGGTGTTCTTTATTAGGTCTAGGATCAGTTGTTAAATGTCTCTTTATTCTTCAGTCTGAAACAGTTCTCTGTCTTTCCTTGTCATTGAAGATTAAAGGCCTGTTATTTTGTAAAATATACCTCAGTTTGGATTTGTTTGGGGTTTTTCTCATTATTAGATTCAAATTATACATTTTTGACAGGAATCACACAGAAGTTTTGCTCTGTTTTTCTCAGTGCATTATTTCAAGAGTCACAAAATGTTAATTTTTCCAGTTCTTAATAATATTACTTTTTTATTTGGCTAGGATGATTTTTGCCAAGTTTTTAAATGTAAAATTAATAAGTATTTTGCATTTTAATAAATAGTTAATACACATTATAAATGGAGATATTTTGAGACTATGTTACTATCTTGTTACTCACCTAGCTTTTATTCACTATTTTATCATCCATTGATAATTCTTCAGTTATTACTTTGATAGTTACCATATGGTGATTTTCGAATTTCATTACTTCATCTATACTTAGTTGGCATTTCCTTGTCTCTCTTCATTTTTTCCTTCTTCCTTCCTGCCTCCCGTCCTCCCTGTCTTCCTGACTCCCTCTTTTCTTCCCTCTCTTCCTTCCATTTGTAAGGATTCACATATTTCTATTTTACTTAATTGGTTATAATTCTTATGATTGTTACTTATTTTGATACTCAGATTGTCCCAGATATGGCCAGTAGGAGCTGCTTCAAACTGGCTCCTGTATGCTTTTGATGTTTCCATCATTCTTTGAGAACCTTCTTGCTTTATTGTAAAAGATGTTTCAGGCTTATCTTTGTCTTTTTGTACCTCTGTTATGGTTTAGATGTCGGGTCCCCCAAAAGCCCATACGTGAGACAATGCAAGAAGGTTTGGAGGAGAAATGATTGGTTATATCCTTAACCTAATCAGTGAATTAATCCCTGCTGGGATTAAGTGAGTGGTAACTGGAGGCAGGTGAAGTGTGGCTGGAGGAAGTGGTATATTGGGGTCGTAGCCATGGGGTATATATTTTGTATCTGGAGAGCGGAGTCTCCCTCTGCTTTCTGATCATCATCTAAGCTGTTTCCCTCTGCCATACTCTTCCACCATGATGCTCAGCCTCACCTCAAGTCCTGAGGAATAGAGACAGCCTTCTATGAACTAAGACCTCTGAATTCATGAGCTCTCAAATAATTCTTTCTCTACAATTGTGCTGATTGGGTCCTTTAGTCAGAGCTGTGAAAAAGCTGACTAAAACAACAGTCTTGGAGTTGGCCATTTCTCCAAGGAGCTCTTTTTCCTTTTATTGAAGAGTGGATTTAAAAACCAGGATCTGGATGCTAAGTTATTGAGATGTTCTTATTTCTAGATTTTCTTAGAGGATAGATCTAGGAAATCCACATGCAACACACACACACACACATATACACACATGTAAACATATATACATCTATTTATCTATTTATCCATTCATCCATCCATCCTTCTATCCTTCTTTCATCTATCAGTCTCTCTCCCTATGGGTTTATATTAGTACCTATAACCTCGTTACTGACAACCTCTATTACAATCCAATATCACAAGGATTAGTCTTCCCTTTTCCTTTTCTGTATTTATGCCCTTCTTTATTGCCAGTGAGAAATTTTACTTTTCTTACCTCAATGTATTCATCTATTTGGTCAATATTTGTCTATTTGATCAGTTGTCTTATATATGACAATGTCAAGACCCTGCAGGCTCTCTCCCTGGCCCAGCACGGGTTGTGGTGTTCAGCAAGTCCTCCCTAATCCCAGAATTCCCAATCCTCACTGGTTAGGATGTCCTTCACTTTCTCTGACACAGTGGACTGTACCTTCTTCCTCGCCCTACCCCAACCCCTGATCGGGCAGCATATGAGCAAAGAGTTTCCCTAGGCCCCAGTGATATGTCATTCCCTCAACCTTTATAGCAGTGAGTAGCTATAAAGAACTTATTACTTCTGCCTCCCTCCAGCTGAAAGCTGCCACAGTTGTCAGAATTGTCTTTAAGTCAGTAACTAGAGGCTGTTTGGTATTAGGTATGCAGCCTAAGTATTTAGAGTAAATCAATCTTTCTCTTTATTTTACATGTACTTATTATAAAGGTGGACCTGTGGGAAACATAATTTATTGATCACCTTCATAATCATTTGAATAATTACATTTATTCCTAGAATTTTAGAAGTGTTTGAGCTATAAAGGTAGGGCTGTTTTGTGTAATCTTTTTTTTTTTTTAAGGTTTAACTTTACTTTTTTAAATTTTTTAAACCTTTTTATTTTATTTATTTTTTTTATGTGGTGGTGCTGAAGCTCGAACCCAGGGCCTTCCACGTGCTAGACGAGCACTTTACCGTTGAGCCACATCCCCAGGCCCTTGTGTAATCTTGAGGAGAAAAATGAAGCTTGGAGAAGTTTAGTAACTTTCCCAAGGAACACATCTAATTAGGAGCCAAGTAAAATACTGGAAAATTCTGAATCAAACCTGTGAACTCTATTGCAGCATGATATGCCGGTCCTGTTTTTATCCAGAAGGCTCACAGAACAATTTTAAATTGTTGTTAGTAATTAAATTATGCAAAATTATTTTATGTTGCTGAATAACTTTGGAACTTTTCAATCTATGCAACTTTTTTTCTTTTTCTTTTTTTTTTATTGTTGGTTGTTCAAAACATTACATAGTTCTTGACATATCATATTTCACATTTTGATTCAAGTGGGTTATGAACTCCCATTTTTACCCCATATACAGATTGCAGAATCACATCAGTTACACTTCCATTGATTTACATATTGCCATACTAGTGTCTGTTGTATTCTGCTGCCTTTCCTATCCTCTACTATCCCCCCTCCCCTCCCCTCCCCTCCCTTCCCCTCTTCTCTCTCTAGCCCCTCTACTGTAATTCATTTCTCCCCCTTGTATTATTTTTCCCTTTCCCCTCACTTCCTCTTGTATGTAATTTTGTATAACCCTAAGGGTCTCCTTCCATTTCCAAGCAATTTCCCTTCTCTCTCCCTGTCCCTCCCACCTCTCATCCCTGTTTAATGTTAGTCATCTTCTCATGCTCTTCTTCCCTACTCTGTTCTTAGTTACTCTCCTTATATCAAAGAAGACATTTGGCATTTGTTTTTTAGGGATTGGCTGGCTTCACTTAGCATAATCTGCTCTAATGCCATCCATTTCCCTCCAAATTCTATGATTTTGTCATTTTTTAATGCAGAGTAATACTCCATTGTGTATAGATGCCACATTTTTTTTATCCATTCATCTATTGAAGGGCATCTAGGTTGCTTCCACAGTCTTGCTATTGTGAATTGTGCTGCTATGAACATCAATGTAGCAGTGTCCCTGTAGCATGCTCTTTTTAGGTCTTTAGGGAATAGACCGAGAAGGGGAATAGCTGGGTCAAATGGTGGTTGCATTCCAAGCTTTCCAAGAAATCTCCATACTGCTTTCCAAATTGGCTGCACCAATTTGCAGTCCCACCAACAATGAGCAAGTGTACCCTTTTCCCCACATCCTCGCCAGCACTTGTTGTTGTTTGACTTCCTAATGGCTGCCAATCTTACTGGAGTGAGATGGTATCTTAGGGTGGTTTTGATTTGCATTTCTCTGACTGCTAGCGATGGTGAGCATTTTTTCATGTGCTTGTTGATTGACAGTATGTCCTCCTCTGAGAATTGTCTGTTCAGGTCCTTGGCCCATCTGTCGATTGGGTTATTTGTTATCTTATTGTCTAACTTTTTGAGTTCTTTGTATACTCTGGATATTAGGGCTCTATCTGAAGTGTGAGGAGTAAAGATGTGTTCCCAGGACGTAGGCTCCCTATTTACCTCTCTTATTGTTTCTTTTGCTGAGAAAAAACTTTTTAGTTTGAGTAAGTCCCATTTGTTGATTCTAGTTATTAACTCTTGTGCTATGGGTGTCCTATTGAGGAATTTGGGGCCCGACCCCACAGCATGTAGATCATAGCCAACTTTTTCTTCTATCAGACGCTGTGTCTCTGATTTGATATCAAGCTCCTTGATCCATTTTGAGTTAAATTTTGTGCATGGCGAGAGGAAAGGGATTCAGTTTCATTTTGATGCATATGGATTTCCAGTTTTCCCAGCACCATTTGTTGAAGATGCTATCCTTCCTCCATTGTATGCTTTTAGCCCCTTTATCAAGTATAAGATAGTTGTAGTTTTGTGGATTGGTTTCTGTGTCCTCTATTCTGTACCATTGGTCCACCTGCCTGTTTTGGTACCAGTACCATGCTGTTTTTGTTACTATTGCTCTGTAGTATAGTTTGAAGTCTGGTATTGCTATACCGCCTGATTCACACTTCCTGCTTAGCATTGTTTTTGCTATTCTGGGTCTTTTGTTTTTCCATATGAATTTCATGATTGCTTTCTCTATTTCTACAAGAAATGCCGTTGGGATTTTGATTGGCATTGCATTAAACCTATAGAGAACTTTTGGTAATATCGCCATTTTGATGATGTTAGTTCTGCCTATCCATGAACAGGGTATATTTTTCCATCTTCTAAGATCTTCTATTTCTCTCTTTAGGGTTCTGTAGTTTTCATTGTATAAGTCTTTCACCTCTTTTGTTAGGTTGATTCCCAAGTATTTTATTTTTTTTGAGGATATTGTGAATGGAGTGGTTGTCCTCATTTCCATTTCAGAGGATTTGTCCCTGATATACAGGAATGCCTTTGATTTATGCGTGTTGATTTTATATCCTGCCACTTTGCTGAATTCATTTATTAGCTCTAATAGTTTCTTTGTAGACCCTTTTGGGTCTGCTAGGTATAGAATCATGTCATCTGCAAATAGTGATAATTTGAGTTCTTTTCCTATTTTTATGCCTTTAATTTCTTTCGTCTGTGTAATTGCTCTGGCCAGTGTTTCGAGAACTATGTTGAACAGAAGTGGTGAGAGAGGGCATTCCTGTCTTGTTCCAGATTTTAGAGGTAATGCCTTTAATTTTTCTCCATTCAGAATGATGCTAGCCTGAGGCTTAGCATAGATTGCTTTGACAATATTGAGGTATGTTCCTGTTATCCCTAGTTTTTCTAGAGTTTTGAACATAAAGGGATGCTGTACTTTGTTGAATGCTTTTTCTGCATCTATCAAGATGATCATATGGTTCTTATTTTTAAGTCTATTGATGTGGTGAATAACATTTATTGATTTCCGTATATTGAACCAACCTTGCATCCCAGGGATGAATCCTACTTGATTATGGTGCACAATTTTTTTGATATGTTTTTCTATCCGATTCGCCAGAATTTTATTGAGGATTTTTGCATCTAGGTTCATTAGAGATATTGGTCTGTAGTTTTCTTTCTTTGAAGTGTCTTTGTCTGGTTTAGGAATCAGGGTGATGTTGGCCTCATAGAATGAATTTTGAAGTTCTCCCTCTTTTTCTATTTCCAGAAATAGCTTGAAAAGTATTGGTATTAGTTCCTCTTTAAAGGTTTTCTAAAACTCTGCTGTATACCCATCCGGTCCTGGGCTTTTCTTAGTTGGTAGTCTTTTGATGGTTTCTTCTATTTCCTCAATTGATATTGGTCTGTTTAGGTTGTCTATATCCTCCTGACTCAATCTGGGCAGATCATATGTCTTAAGAAATTTATCGATGCCTTCACTATCTTCTATTTTATTGGAGTATAAGGACTCAAAATAATTTCTGATTATCTTCTGTATTTCTGAAGTGTGTGTTGTGATATTGCCTTATTCATCCCGTATGCTAGTAATTTGAGTTCTCTCTCTTCTTCTCTTTGTTAGCATGGCCAAGCGTCTGTCGATTTTATTTATTATTTCAAAGAACCAACTTTTAGTTTTGTCAATTTTTTCAATTGTTTCTTTTGTTTCGATTTCATTAATTTCAGCTCTGATTTTAATTATTTCTTGCCTTCTACTAATTTTGCTGTTGTTTTGCTCTTCTTTTTCTAGGATTTTGAGATGAAGTATGAGATCATTTATTTGTTGGTTTTTTCTTTTTTTTAAGGAATGAACTCCAAGAAATGAATTTTCCTCTTAGAACTGCTTTCAATGTGTCCCATAGATTCCGATATGTTGTGTCTGTGTTTTCATTTATCTCTAAGAATTTTTTAATTTCCTCCTTGATGTCTTCTATAACCCATTGATCATTCAGTAACCTATTGTTCATTCTCCAAGTGATGCATGATTTTTTCTTCCTTTTATCTTTGATTTTCAGTTTCATTCCATTATGATCAGATAAGATGCGTGGTATTATCTCTACTCCTTTATATTGTCTAAGAGTTGCCCTGTGACATAATATACGATCTATTTTTGAGAAGGATCCATGTGCTGCTGAGAAAAAAGTGTAACTGCTTGATGTTGGGTGGTATATTCTATATATGTCAGTTAAGTCTAGGTTATTAATTGTGTTATTGAGTTCTATAGTTTCCTTATTCAACTTCTGTTGGAAGATCTGTCCAGTGGTGAGAGAGGTGTGTTGAAGTCTCCCATGATTATTGTATGGTGGTCTGTTAGACTCTTGAACTTGAGAAGAGTTTGCTTGATGAACATAGCTGCACCATTGTTTAGGGCATATATATTTATGATTGTTATGTCTTGTTGGTGTATGGTTCCCTTGAGCAGTATGTAGTGTCCCTCTTTATCCCTTTTGATTAACTTTGGCTTGAAATCTATTTTATTTGATATGAGTATGGACACTCCTGCTTGTTTCCGAAGTCCATATGAGTGATATGATTTTTCCCAACCTTTCACCTTCAGTCTATGTATATCTTTTCCTATCAAGTGCGTCTCCTGTAGGCAGCATATTGTTGGGTCTTGTTTTGTGATCCATTCTACTAGCCTGTGTCTCTTAATTCGTGAGTTTAAGCCATTAACATTTAGGGTTATTATTGAGGTATGGTTTGTTCTTCCAGCCATATTTGTTTATTTATGTTACTAAGCATGGTTTGTTTTCCTCTTTGATTATTTTCCCCCCTTTACTGTCCTATCTCCCACTGTTGGTTTTCATTGTTGTTTTCCATTTCCTCTTCCTGAAATGTTTTGCCAAGGATTTTTTGAAGAGATGGTTTTCTAGCTGCAAATTCTTTTAACTTTTGTTTATAGTGGAAGGTTTTAATTTTATCTTCCATCCTGAAGCTTAATTTCGCTGGATTCACGATTCTTGGTTGTAACCCATTTTCTTTCAGAGTTTGAAATATGTTATTCTAGGATCTTCTAGCTTTCAGAGTCTGTGTTGAAAGATCATCTGTTATCCTGATTGGTTTACCCCTAAATGTAATCTGCTTCCTTTCTCTTGTAGCTTTTAAAATTCTCTCCTTATTCTGTATGCTGGGCATCTTCATTATAATGTGTCTAGGTGTGGATCTCTTATGATTTTGCACATTTGGCGTCCTGTAGGCTTCTAGGATTTGGGATTCTGTCTCATTTTTCAAGTCTGGGAAATTTTCTTGTATTATTTCATTGAATAGATTGCTCATTCCTTTGGTTTGGACCTCTATACCTTCCTGTATCCCAATGACTCTTAAGTTTGGTCTTTTAATGTTATCCCATATTTCTTTGATGTTCTGCTCATGGTTTCTTAACATTCTTGCTGAGCTGTCTATGTTCTTTTCAAGTTGAAATACTTTGTCTTCATTGTCTGATGTTCTATCTTCTAAGTGTTCTACTCTGCTGGTAGTATTCTCAATTGAGTTTTTAAGTTGGTTTATTGTTTCCTGTCTTTCTAGGATTTCTATTTGTTTGTTTTTTATTACCTCTATCTTCCTGTATAGTTGATCTTTTGCTTCTTGGATTTGTTTATGTAATTCATTGTCGAAGTGATGTTTCATTGACTGATTTTGCTGTCTAATGTCTTCCTTGAGACTCCAGATCATCTGAAGCGTGTATATCCTGAATTCTTTATCTGACATTCCATCTGCTGCAGCTATTACCTCTTCTAAAGTTGAGTTGACCTGCATTGCTTGTGGTCCTTTCTTTCCTTGTCATTTCATACTGCTCGCGTTTCTTTCTGTTTGGTGAAACTGTTGTGTTTTTGAAACTTTCCCCCTATATATTTATATTGCTCTTGTATAATTGAAAAGTCTCCCTTGCAGGGCGGGCAGCAGCTGTGCTCCTCCTCCAGTTGGTGTGACGTGTCTGCCACGCCCGCGGACCCCTGGGGCTGTTCCGCCGGTCGGTCGCAGGTCTGCCTACCTCGCAGGCACAGGCGGCGGCTCTGCTCTGCCCTTACACCAATTGGGGTGACGTGTCTACCACGCCGGGGGGTCGCTGGGCCTGTTCAGGGTGCGGGCTGCGGCTCTTCTCTGCCCCTACTCCAATTGGTGTGACTTGTCTACGACACCTGCGGACCGCTGGGCCTGTTGTGCCTGTCGATCGCAGGTCCTCCTACCTTGCGGGCGCGGGTGGCCGCTCTGCTCTGCCCCTTCTCCAATTGGGGTGACGTGACTACCACGCCCGCGGGTCGTTGGGTCTGTTCCGGATGCGGGCGGCGGCTCCGCTCTGCCCCTACTCCAATTGGTGTGACGTGTCTACCACGCCGGCAGGCCGCTGGGCCTGTCCCGCCAGTCGGTCGCAGGTCTGCCTACCTTGCGGGCTTGGGCGGCGGCTCTGCTCGGCCCCTACTGCAGTTGGGGTGAAGTGATACCACGCCGGCGGGTCACTAGGCCTGTTCCGGGCTTGGGCGGCAGCTCTGCTATGCCCCTAGTCCAATTGGTGTGACGTGTCTACCACGCCAGCAGGCCACTGGTCCTGTCCCACCGGTCGGTCGCAGGTCTGCGTACCTTGCGGGCTCGGGCGGCGGCTCTGCTCGGACCCTACTGCAGTTGGGGTGAAGTGATACCACGACGGCGGGTCACTAGGCTTGTTCCGGGCACAGGCGGCAGCTCTGCTCTGCCCCTACTCCAATTGGTGTGACGTGTCTACCACGCCGGCAGGCCGCTGGGCCTGTCCCGCTGGTCGGTCGCAGTTCTGCCTACCTTGCGGGCTCGGGCGGCAGCTCTGCTTGGCCCCCACTGCAGTTGGGGTGAAGCGATACCACGCCGGCGGGTCACTAGGCCCACTCCGGGCGTGGGCGGCGGCCCTGCTCTGCCCTTACTCCCATTGGTGTGACGTGTCTACCACGCTGGCAGGCCGCTGGGCCCGTTCTGCCGATCAGCCGGTGGTCTACCTATCTTGCGGGCTCGGGCGGCACCTCTGCTCGGCCCCCACCGCAGTTGGGGTGAAGTGATACCACGCTGGTGGGTCGCTGGGGCTGTTCCGGACGCGGGCTGCAGCTCTGCTCTGCCCCTCTGGCCCCCACAGCACTCAGCAGGATCCAGACCGAGAAGCAGTCTTCGCGGGTTCCTCAGCCCTGGGTCAGAGCAGCTCCGGGAGCCAGAATTCGGCCGCCCCGGGCTCCGTGTATGTTCTGATAGGAGCAGGCCCCAAGAAGCAGTTTCCGCGGGTTCTTCAGCCCTGTGCCAGAGCAGTTCCGGGAGCCAGAACCCGGCCGCTCTGGGCTCCGTGCATGCTCTGATAGGAGCAGGCTCCAAGAAACAGCCTCCGTGGGCTCCTTAGCCCTGGGCCAGAGCAGTTCCGGGAGCCAGAATTCGGCTGCCCCGGGCTCCGTGTATGTTTTGATAGGAGCAGGCCCCAAGAAGCAGTTTCCGCGGGTTCTTTAGCACTGCGCCTGAGTAATTTGTCTGCGAGACGCAGGCGAATGGCAGCCTGAAATTACCTGTTCTATAGTTGAATGAGCTGAATCAGTCGAAAACAGGGATGATGACGTCAACTCTCCAAGATGGTGGCCGCTGGCTTCCTCTGTGGTCTGACCGGTGGAGAACCGAACTGGACCACTTCCTTCCTCCGTCTCAAACCCAGAATTCAGCACTGTGTACCGTGATTGCACAGCTGGCAGGAGCCCACAGAATCCACAGCGCTGTATCTTTGCGTTGCTATCTCTTGCTTCCCAGCGCGTGCCGCAGATTCTAGCCATGGGGCGATTTGCTGAATAAGTGGCGTGACCCTCCATGAGGACAAATTGCTCACGTTTGAGCCCCTGTAGCTGATCCTCGTGCGATGAAAATCCTTCCACTAGGTTTTGGAGCACCCCAGTTTTGCTAGAAACAAGATAGTTTTTAGCTGTTCTAACTCATCATTCTTCCGAACAGTGACGTGGTACACGGGAGTGATGCACTCCCTTCGCCGCCATCTTCCCCCACCTTTTTTCTTTAGAAGAGTGAAAACCATGGTTTAGGATTATAACACCTAATGGTAAAGTGAATAGTTTGAACTAGATGAGAATTGACATCCCTTTAGATTCTAGGCTTTTATTACTCTATTATTCCAAGTACTTCAACATATTTCTTGAGAATGTGTATATGTGTGTGTTTGTGTGTGTGTGTGTGTGTGCGCGTGCGCGTGCGTGTGAACACAGGGACTGAGGCAAAAAAGTTTGAGGAAATAAAATTTTATTCCTCACCTGAAGACATGAATTCTGATCTCTCTCTTACCACAGACTAGTGTTAAGATTTGGGGCAGGTCATCCATCTTTCCACATTTCACTTTTCATATTTGAAGTGTGGTGGTAACTGCCAATTACCTCAAAAGAGATGTTTAAATGTGTTAAAAAAAAAACACTTTGAGCAATTTTAAAGGAAGATGCTTTGAAAACTTAGGGGCTTTTTTATTCTTTGGAGTAATCATTTGTCATGAAGAATGTTTGGAAAGGGGATCTCTTGAACTTATTACTTGAAATGTAATTTCCTTTATATGTATATTCCAGTAGTAGTTATAGTAAATTCACACTCTATTGCTGTCCTCTCCTGCTAATCTATCCATTAGTTTATCCATTGTTTCACTCTTTAAGGTTGAAAAGAAGGTACCAGTTGAGTGTTGTAAAGAACATCATTTGAGCTGGGTTGTGTTATATTTCGGGTTTCAAGTCACTTTGGTTTGCATATATCACGTTTGTATTTTTCAAGGTGTCTGTCCATAAAGTCAAGGTACTCAACACTAATAATTCTTCTTAGTGGCTTCCTTGGCTTGTTTTGAAGCCAAGGGTCCTTTTTTTCTTATATGTAAGATCTGCAGATTCAATTGAGCTTTCTTACGTTTTAGTATTACTGTAATATTTCATAAATATTTGCTTTGTGTCATTCTTGAAATTTTTGCATTTCTGGAGGTATATAAGAAAAGTATGGACAACTAGTATGATGAAATGAAGCCTACTAAATGCATAGTTCTGTCTAGTCACATGTATTATTTTATTTAATCTTCTCTTAAATATGTGTGTAAACTAAGCCCCCTAAATAAAGAGGCATAGAGAAATGGAGTAATTCTTGCTGCTTGCTTGCATAACTAGTAAGTAGCAATAACTGTTATTCTGAGAGTCTGTGCCAATCAGAGGACTATGGGCTCTGAGTTTAATTAATTAATTAATATTTATCATAAATAGTAACCTTCTTCCAGATTGCTTTTCTAGTGTTGCAAAGAGGTTGCATTATATATTCTTAAAGAAGCCTAGGTGGTGGTCTCTGCTTTTCTAAGTTCCTTGCTATTCAAACTTAATAAGGTCAGTAGTTCTGGTAACAGTAACACTCACTACCAGCAATAGGAACACAAGTAGCTGACTTTCCTAGATTACTATTAACTCTGGGTGACACTAGAGATTTTCCTTCCCTCTTTATCTGTTTTAACTTCTTTGGTGCTCATAATACCTCTATGAGGGTACAGATTTTGATTATCCCTATTTTATAGATGAACAACCTAGAACAAAGCCTAAGAGTTAAGTAACTTGCTCAAATCAAACAACAAATTTGTGGTAGAGCTGGGGTATAAAATGTACACTATTGTCCATTATACCATCTTTCCTCAGTAAATATTTGTCATACTAGAATTACGGGTTGAAAATGACTGGATCCCGTTCTGATTAAGTTAAGATGAAGAGAGATTTATTAGGAAGTCCTGGAGTGGCTCACTGAATAAGCAAGAAGCCTGGAGAACTAGGCATTGAAAAAAGGACCATGGAAGACCAGTTGGCAGAGAATGCAGCTCAACTGTACCATAGGAAGTTTGTAGTACCACTGATGGTGCTGTTGCTATGGCCAGCACTGTTCCAGAGAGCTGGCTAGTGGCCAGCCACTGGGCCACAGGACCCATGGGTCTGCTGCTAGGCTGATGCTGTAGTAAAAAAGGAAATCTATGTCTTCTTTCATCTTTGCATCTTTTAGTAAGATTCAAAGGCCCTGGTAGAAGCAGTCACTCAAGGGAGACAATATCACATTTAAGAAAGGCCAGATTTGTAGATGTTTTGATTTAATTCTTCCCATATAGTCTGGACAGGATGGTAACAGAAGGAAATGATAACTTTCCAAATGTTGAATCTTAAAAAAAAAAGATATTTTCTGAGGGAAACTTGATCTTGTTATGTGGGTGAAATAAGTCACTAAATCGATTTGAGAAAAATCACTGGGAAATTGGCAGCTAAAGAATGAGAGGGCACTGGTTGTCTATTTGTTAAATCCAGTTAAGCTCTAAGTGACCACTTTTTGGTTCACTCTGGGTCAGAGATAAAATAGCCTAACTTCCAAATGACTAATAACTGGACAAATCATAAATACATCTAGATTTTCTGTCTAATATTAATAGTAGGTAAAGAAATTCATTGATAGTACTCTTTAGAAAAAGGATGATAGTTTTGTTCATAAATATGATTATTATCAGTGTTTTAAGAATTTGTTATTCAGGCCAGAGTTCACTGTAGCCAATGCTGTAATAAAATATTTTCAAGCCTTATCTGATGACTCACTGATTTGTAAGTACTAATCCATACAACAGAATTTCTGTTTGGTACAATGAGTTGGATCAGGCCACGAAATAAGATATGACTTTTATCACACACCACTTAATGGAAACTAATTTTATTAGAATTCTGAACTTTTAGTGATTAAAGTTTTGATTGCTTATAGTATGTCAGACAATAAAGTACTTTACATATATCTTCTTTTTTTCATTTTCATAGTAACCCTTTAAACTACATATTATTATTATTGATACTGTAAGGATGAAACTGAGGCTGAGAAGTAACTTGCTTGAGGTCCTGCAAGAAATGGTGGAGCTGGGTTTTAAGTGCACATTTATTTGACTCTAAAGCCTACTTTTAATGTTAATACTGTATTTTGAAAGAAAACCATTAAATCACAAGTCTTCTATGGATTAGCACTCTTGAATTTTTAGATCAGGAGATTGCCTTGTCACTTGTTCTTAGAGAACAATTTTCTCTTTTTAGAGTCAGTGGCTCAAGAAATGCCATTCCATCCAAGATTCATTTTCTGAGTTAAAATAATGTAAATTGTTATTGCTGCATAGGCCGTTACTGTTTATAACATTCCTGGACAAGTTGTCATACTGGATGTGTGGATCACACAACTTTCTCTCGGGTTAGGATGAAAACTGACAGGGTCAGGCAGGCTATGTGGCATCTCAGATCATCTCTAGGACTTGAAACTACTCATTTTTAAGGACTGAATATTTGAAGAAAAGGACTGAATGGTTACCATCTCTTGGTAACAAATCTCTAAATTTACCAAGCATCTTGTATAAGATATCTCCTTGTATAAAATATCTCCTTGTATAAAATATCTTTTTTTTTAAAATTGAGTTTTCACTTTCAAGCTTCAAATTAAGTTCAGGCTTTCTAGGATTGGGAAGGCAAGTTTTGTTTATTTTATTTTAACTTTTATGGTTTTGACTGAATTTGGTGATTTGAAGCTAAAATATAATCTTTTGTATTAGGGTAAATATCTAAATTATAGAATTCTCATCATGGCATTAAAAATACTAATCCTAACCCTTGTTGTGAAATGTTTCTCTCTTGCTCAGTTTAGTCCATGAGCTTACAAAACTGCTTTCTATGTATGACATACACATACATATGGGAAAGAAAAAGCCCATCTTAGTCTTGACAGTGTGACATTAGTCTAAGTTCTATAAATGAAGGTGGCTCACTGATGTAGGGTAAAAGCCCAGATCCACTGATGTCATTGACAAAAGCCTGTAAAATAATTCTTCAAAAATTTAATACTCATTACATCTTATTTGTTTACTAAAATTCTGTTACTTTGAATATGAATTGTTTTAATTCAGTTTTATCTTGTTATATACATAGTTTTTTGGTGTGTGTGTGTATGTGTTTGTGTGTGTGTGTGTGTGTGTATAATTTTTAAAAATCAAGATGCTTTCTGGGTACTATATGGAGCTTTAGAAAGCCAGATGTGGTGTGGCAATAGACAAATAGATTCAAGGCTGCATCATCGAATGCCTCTGTGCATATATATGCATATACATCTTATGCATATACATCTAGTAATACATGTTCAGGCTCAACACTTTTTAGTCAGATATATAGATATAAACCCTTGTAGATAGTGGATCAAAAGGTTCTATCTTTGTTATTATTAGCAGGACTCTTAGGAAAGGTCTGCTTTGTACTCCAACAAAAGAACCTATTATATGTGAATGAAAGAATTAATAGAGACTTACGGATTCTTGTGTTTTGTTTTATTTTTAGTTTGCAGTTTGGTGTACAACTTTATGTATGTTAAATTTTTTTTCTGATAAGTCAACTATCGTATGGAAGAGGTGGAAATTATTTATAATCTGCATGGCATTATAACAATATTTAAAAAGCTCCATGACTCTGGACCTGGGGCCAGGGCTGAGAAATGGTTTCCTAGTGGCAAACTAAGCATTCCTTGTAACAAGATGTGAACTGCAACAGAATGCTCTAGGCAATATTAAATTGGGGTGATTTTTAGAAAGTGACAAATGTTTTATGTTTCCTAAATCTGAAATGGGTTCTACCAGCTCTAAACGGCTGCCAAGTTATGTTATCACTTGCCTGCTTTGTAACTGCCTCAATTATTTTCTTCCCCAGCCCTGTATGATGAGATCCGTCAGTTTCGCAAGGCCTGTGGGGAGGCTCATCTCAAAACTATCTTAGCAACAGGAGAACTCGGCTCTCTCACTAATGTCTATAAAGCCAGTATGATAGCAATGATGGCAGGTAAGTGTTTTATATTTAAATGATGTTTTGTATTAGATTGATGTTATTTAGGAAGAATAAATAAATGAAAGCATTTGTCTATTATTAGAAGTTCTAACCACTTAATTTTTTTTTTTTTTTTTTTTTGTGGGAGGTGTGAGATATTCTGTGAATACATGTACAGTGCAAACTAGTCAAAAACTCTTGGCTTTCTTCCACATTTCCTGTGGCGTTTCATTGTTGCACTATTCTTATAAGGCAGTAGATGGCTCTCTTGTTAGTGAATTGCCTTTTGTGTTATTTGATTATTCATTCATCAACATATATTAGACAGGACTTATTTCTCTGACTTATTTAAGCTTTGGATTTTTCTCAGAGATGTGTACCCATACTATTTAAGGCAGCTTCTGCTTTTGTGTCAATTAAAAAAAAATCAGTGTGGTATTGTTTTTCATACTTTCAAATGTAGATTGACTTATTCTTTATTTTTACAAATAGCAGATCTGTCCATTTAGACATGCAAGCTTGAAACCTCAGAGTTGTGCTTGAGATTTTTCTTACCTTCAGTCTTGAGAGTTCTTTTCTTTACTGTATCTGTCCTCCACATTGTTGCAAAACTAACTTTTAAAAATGTTAATTTGATTATGGTGCTGCTTGCTTAAAAATCTTTTAGTTGCTTCTCTTTTTCTTCCAGATAAAGTATAAATTCTTCAATTCCTCAATCATCCTTCCTAAGACTTCCAAAAAGTCCTTCCGAAGACCCTTCCCGTGTCTCTACCATCATCATCATCTTTTTTTTTTTTTTTTTTTTTTTTTTTTTGTGGTGCTGGGGATTGAACCCAAGGTCTTGTGCATGCAACACAAGCAGTCTACTAATGGAGCTATATCCCCAGCCCTCTACCATATTCTTTTTCTTTCACCCCACAGGCTCTAGTAATATGAATGATATATAGTCCTATGGCTGATACCATCCAAACTTTTGTATCTTTGTATGTGCTGTGCACCTGCCTAAAATGACTTGAATAACTCCTTGGTGTCTTTGTATTCACAGGCATCACCCTTTTCAGGAATATTTTCCTGAAACCACTTCTTCCTCTACCACTTGGCCCATTTTCTCCTGTGTGCCCCCATATCATTCTCTTTAAACTTCTTAATGTTAGCTTATCATACTGCACTGTGATTAAGGGCTAAATTCTAGGGGTCAACCCTACTAGGGGCCTCACATTTAGATGAAGATACCTGGCTTCCCTGGTCTTAAATGTGGGCCAGGGCTGGGGATGTGGCTCAAGTGGTAGCGCACTCACCTGGCTTGCATGCGGCCCAGGTTCGATCCTCGGCACCACATACAAACAAAGATGTTGTGTCCGCCGAGAACTAAAAAATAAATATTAAAAATTCTCTCTCTCTCTCTCTCTCTCTCTCTCTCTCTCTCTCTCTCTCTCTCTCTCTTTAAAAAAAAATGTGGGCCATACACTGTAGTTACCCTTTTGAATTTTATACTCTGTATTTCTTGAAAGTTTTGTTAGACCTGGTAGATCATCTCTGGAACACTAATGAAAACCAGCCTGCTAGGCATTAACGGTGCTATTGCCCTCATCACTGCTACTGGACCAGAAAATATCTGCTCTTACTGTTCAATTTAGAGCAAATTTCTGAAAATCTAAGAATAAGAAAGAACAGAACACTGAACAGTGGGTTGTTTAGTGGCATTCACATTTCAGCGGTCCATAGTGAAAGGCTGCTGCAATTCTTTGGAACCTGGGAAAAATCCCTTAGAATCTTAGGTAGACTTATAGTTTCCCTTTCATGCTCTGTGCCAGCACAAGGGATTGTTAGCTCAGGCAACAAAGCAAAAGTTTAGAAATGAACAACAGTAGCCATCCATTTGCACTACCCATTTTGTGGTGCCTTCACTATTGGTGTATACATGAGACTGATATACTCAACAGGTCACATCTGAGGCACTCTTGAAGCATCTGTTACCCTCATATAGTTTATTCATTTTGAGAGGTGATCCTAAGTCTATTCTACCCACTGAACATACTACTTACAGTAGGAACATGGTATTAGGTCATCATGCTTTGGAAGCCTTTGTTCCACTCTGTATCCTTCTAACCATAGGGAAAATTTGATTAGAAACTCTCCCTTCCCACCCTCTCTCTCCCTCTCCCCCTCTCTCCCACTCCCTCCCTCTCCCCCTCACCACCTCCCTTTCTGCTTATTTTACTATCCATGTTGTTTATCCGCTTCAATTTTTTTCATTCAACCAGTGTCTGTTGTTAATGCACTATGAGTAATGACCAGTTGTTATATGCTTTACCAGGTACATTTTCTTTCTCCTTCCTTTTCTTGTTTCTGTGGTACCGGGTGAACCCAGGGCTTTGTGCATGTCAGGCAAGCACTCTAGCACTGAGCTACACTCCAGTCCTACCAGATACTTTTAAATTTTATATATATATATATATATATATATATATATATATATATATATATATATATATTTTTTTTTTTTTAGTTTTCAATGGACCTTTATTTATTTATATGTGGTGCTGAGAGTTGAACCCAGTGCCTCACACATGCTAGGCAAGTGCTCTACCACTGAGCCATGACCCCAGCCCTAAATAATATTTCTTAATCTTCACATCAGCCTTGGAGTTGATGAAAAAACTTGAGATAAAAGTAACTTAAGGTCACAAAGCTAATACATCTTCTATAGAGTTCTTATTTGACCCAGGTCCTCCTGCTCCAGATTTATTGTTTTTTTCACTTTCATAGCTGTTTCCCAAACTATCATGCTAGAGCTTGGCATGAATGAAAGATACAGTCTTTGTGAGGTATAATGTATGAAAGCATCTAGCCCATTTCCTGGTCCATGTTTTATCCTGTTGAGATATATAATAGAGTTAAATGTTTTTTGAAGACCTTTCTAAATTTAAAAATTTTTATATTATTTTAACTTTATATGTAACTCACCAAATAATCCTCTCTATTTAAGACTGACTAAATTTACATTGTTTTCTACTATTTTTTTTCTTTCACTGAGTTATTTTTAAAAATCAATTTTATTTCAGTAAACTTGCATTCTCTTTAATTCAGATGATAAATATATAGTGTGAGGATTTTTGACAATTTGTATACATGTATAGCCATTACTCCAGTCAAGAAGTAGAATATTTATATCATCCCAGAAATACTTACACATCCATCCATCTATCTATCTATCTATTTATTTAATTATAGTTGTTGATGGGCAGAATGCCTTTATTTTATTTCTTTATTTTTATGGGTGCTGAGAATAGAACTCAGTGCCTCGCACATGCTAGGCAATCACTCTGCCACTGAGCTACAACCCCAGCCCACTTACACATCTCTTTATAGTCATTTTCATACTTCTCTCCTGCTGTTCTGGGGTGCACTCCCTGATCTGATTTTATCACCATGTGTCAGCTTTTTCAATTTTAGGATATTATATAATCATATAATATGTATGTACTCTTTTAGTGCGTCTGTTTGCTCCTCTTGCTCAAGATAATAGCTGAGATACTAAGAAGTTTACTTAGAAGTATTAAACTGAACAAATACACTAAATTTCTAAAATTATTGGTAAAAAGTTGAATATTTTTCCCCTCAGTCTGGTGTCTGTAGGATCTGTAGTTATATCTCATTCTTCATTCATGATATGGATTATTTTTGTTTTTTTTCCTGTTGCTTTTGTTCTTCTCCTCCCCTTCTTCTTCTTTACTTTCTTCCTCTTCTGTTTTTCAAGTCTTATAAGGAATTTTCCAATTTTATTAATCCTTCTTAAGAAACAGCCTTGTTTTTTTGATGATGTTAAGGTATTTTCTAATTCCCTTTGTGACTACTCTTGTCATATAGAGTGGAATGTTATTTTGATTGAGATGTATAATTTCCAAACATTTAGTACTTTTCTGGGTGTTTTATTGTTATTTTATAATTTGAAAATTTTTTAGAGTATCTGTTGTAAGTCCTTTTGTTTTTTTAAAATTAATGAGGTTTTGATTTTATAGTTTATTTTATGGTATCTTTAGGTAAATGGTTCAATTCACTTAAAAGAATTGGTGTTCGCAGATGTTGGTGCAAATGTCAGATAAAGTTGGTTGATAGCTTTTTCAGATCTTTTTTGTTTTGTTTTTTGTCTATTGATTCTATTTATTACCAAGAGGTTATTTAAAATCTCATACATGATTGTGGATATGTCTCCATATTCATGTTCCTTTAGAATGTCATTTTTTCCTTTGTGTATTTTGGAGCTCTGTTATTAGGTATATATACTTTTAGGGTTGTTATGTTTACCTTTTGAATCATCAAATTCATTATGAGATGTCTGTCTTTATCTCTATTACTAGTCCTTGTTTAAATGTCTATGTTGTCTAATATTAATCCAGCCACACCAGTTTTCTTGTATTTACCATTTGCATACCTCTTTTCCCCCATCCTTTTATTTTCAACCCATCTATAGTTATATATTTTAAGTATATATCTCTTAAAAGAAGGAAATCCTATCATTTTTGACAACATGGATGGATCTGGAGATCATTATGTTAAGTGAAATTGGCCAGGCACAGAAAGACAAGAAGAACCACATGATCTCACTCAGGTTGGATTTAAAAGTGTTGATCTCGTAGACACTGAGAGAGGAATGATGGTTCTAGAGGCCAGGGACAGGTAGGAAAGGGTTGCTCAATAGCTGCTAAGTTATAGTTAACTAGGAACAAGAAGTTCTGTTGTTCTGTTACATAGTAGAGTAACTATGAACAGCAATGTACTATACATTTCAAAGAGCTACAAGAAGTTTGAAAATTTTCATGTTAGATATGTTTAGCCAGATTTAAATATTATATAGTGTATACACGTATTGTACTTTTATGCTTTTATGTATCAGTTAAAATTAATTTTAAAAAGAAAAATGAAAGTACATTTCTTGTGGATAGCTTTTTAAAAATTTATTGTGATAATCTGTACTTTTTAATCAAAGAGTTTTGTCCATTTACATTCTGTATAATTATTTATGTGGTAGGATTGTCTGTCATCTTGCAATTTATTTTCTATCTCCTTTTTGTTCATCTTGTCTAGTTTCATTTCTTCTGTTTTATTCTTATCTACAGTCTCTTTATATCTTTAAAATGGTTGCTCTAGCAATTAGAATTTACATTCTTAATTTAGCCTAGTCTGCTTAGAATTAACATTGTTTTACTGTACACTTACATCATAAATATAAGAACTTTATTATAGTTTCATTTGTATCCATCTTCATTGGTCCTTTGAATTATTTTTATTTTCTTACACATGTATTATAAACCCCACATTATAATGAGGCAATTTTAAGTTACATTTTTTAAGGAAATTAAATGAAGAGAAAACTGAACTAAGTTATTGTTTCATATTTTCTATGCATATATTACTTCCATCATTGTTTTCTCTTGTAAATGTCAGTTTCCATCTTGTAGAACTCGGGATGTGACTGGGGATAGAGTGATAGCTGAGTATGCATTAATCCCTGGGTTCAATCCCCAGCAAATCCCCCTGTCCCCACCCTAAAGTTTCCATCTCATATAATTCAGCCTGGGAAATTTGCAGTGCAAGTTTTTGGTAATGAAATCTTTCAGTTTTTGTTCATCTTCATGGAGGTCTCTTTATTTCACTGCTATATTTCAAGGATAGTTTGCTGGTTATAGAAATCTGGGTTAAGGTTTATTCTTATTTTGACCTTTAAATATGTTACTACATTCTCTATATAAATGTCACGCCTTACACTGACTATGGTCAAACAATATTTTCTCCTTGTCTTTATTTTTTAACTAATGTCAGCATGATGTGCCTAAATATGGTTTTCTTAGTATTTAAGCTGCTTGGAGTTTGCTGAATTTATTGGATTTGTTCGTTAATGTTTTCCAACAATTTAAGACATTACCAAAACTATTTTTTTCAAATATATTTTCTGGCTCATTCTGTCTTCCTTCTAGGACCCCAATATATTGTGCTAGACTGCTTGATATTGTCCCATAGGTTACTAAAATCTTGTTTGTTTTAATCCCTCTCCTTTTTTCAAATCTTTCTTCATCTTATTTTGTATCTGAAGTGTGCTTTAAGGCCACACAATGAAATTTATACTGTATGTTTTTAGCTTTTTTTTTTTGTTTGATTTTTAAAATTTTTCATTTTCTACTGAGAGCCCCCATTTTTTCACTCATTGAGATCATGTTTTCCTATAAATCTGAGCAGATTTATAATAGATGATTTTAATTTCTTTTCTGCTTCTTTGTACATCTAAATTTTCTCATGGTCCATATCTTGATCTACCAATTTTCTAGTACCTGCAAATATTTCATTCGGTTTTATAAATATACCTCTAGGTATATCTAGGTATACCTGGAGGGCAAGACTGGAAACTTTCTTAATGTCTGGAATTCTACATCCATCACTTTTTGTTTTTCCATTAACTTAAAATCAGAGTCTCAAAAGGAGAAAAAGATGTGGTTTTTCATTCATGATAAAATATTTTGTAATTTTGGTAGCCATTTTGATTATTGCAAAAAAAAATTCTGGAGAGAGTGAGTAGAGATATATAATTATGTTAGTCTGGTATTACACATCATTTTAAGTAAAAACTTATTTAGTTAAGGCATTTTCATTTTTGGTCAATCCTATGGTTTGAATATCCCCTCAAACTCATTTTGAAACAACCACCAGTAAAATAGTATCAAGAGATGGTATTTTTTGGGCTGGGGATGTGGCTCAAGCGGTAGCGCGCTCGCCTGGCATGTGTGCGGCCCGGGTTTGATCCTCAGCACCACATACAAAACAAAGATGTTGTGTCCACCGAAAACTAAAAAATAAATATTAAAAAAAAAAAAAAGAGGGCTAGGGATGTGGCTCAAGCGGTAGCGCGCTCGCCTCGCATGCGTGCGGCCCAGGTTCGATCCTCAGCACCACATACAAACAAAGATGTTGTGTCCGCCGAGAACTAAAAAATAAATATTAAAAAAATTCTCTCATTCACTCTCTCTCTCTCTCCTCTCTCACTCTCTCTTTAAAAAAAAAAAAGCTTTTAAAAAAAAAAGAGATGGTATTTTTAAGAGGTGTCTACTTAGATCTACCTTCATGAATGGATTAATGATATTATAGCAGGAGTGGGTTGGTTATCGCGAGAGTGGGTTTGTTATATATTTGGCTTCCTCTTTCCCTCTCTCTCTGCTTCTTGTATTCTTGCTTACCCTTCTGCCATATTATAATACAGTATGGAGACTCTTACCACATGGCAACAACTCGTTCTTGGATTTACCAGTCTCTAGAATTATGAGGCAAATTAACTTTTCTTGTCTGTGATTTATCCAATCTGTGGTGTTCAGTTACATCAGCAGAGACTGAGTCTCACTGAATTGCTTAGGGCCCCACTAAGTTGCTGAGGTTGACTTTGAACTCCTGATCCTCCTGCCTCAGCCTTCTGAGCCACTGGTATTACAAGTGTGCACCACTGTGCCCAGCATCACTCCTAATTTTTGCACTCTGGAATCTATAAAGCCACATGAGCTCTTTAGACACTTAGCAAAATAAAATAGCTTTAGCTGCTTGCTATACAGTTAAATTATATCTAGAACCAAGTCAAGAACCCAAAAAGAAATGAAAATATTTTCAATGGATGAAAAATATGTGATATAATCTATAATACAAGAGTAATAGCAAAAATTTCTTGAATGTTAATTATGTAACAGGGACCCTTTTAAGGGCTTTGTGCGTATTTATAGTTAATCTTCATAATTACCTTATGAGGTAGGAACTCTTATATGACAAAATAAAATCAGCTAAAAGAATCTTCTTGCTCCTGTAGGACATGGTCATTGTTGATAATTGGAAATTTCCAGGTATTTCTGTCTTTGTTATATCATTTCTTTTGTCTATAATTTATTCCCTTTCCTTACCATTTTTAAATATTTAATAAAACTACCATATTCTCTCAAGCCTCCCTTGATTATCTAGAGGCAGAATTAATTAACTGACAATGCTGTTATACTTCTAGGACCATTGTAAATACCAGTAGCATTTCCCAAGTAATATGTCCATCAGTTGTTTTACCTGGTTAGATTGTTTGCAAAACTATGAACTTCTCTGAGGCCAAGGACTTACCTTTATTCTTCTGTGGTTACTATCATGTCTGGCATCTAGTAGAACCTAGGAAAATATTTTCAAATATACAAATGAATGAATGAGAGAGGAAAAAGAGATAAGGAAAAGTGAAATTTGAAAATCTAAATGCATCTTTCCAGATATGCCACAGTCTTGTAAGGTTTGAACATGTTATTTTAGAGAATAAACTTTTTTTTAATTGGACCAAAAAAATTGGATAATTTATACCTCTGACAATGAGATTATATTTCCAAGGCATTTTTGTCAATGCAAGGCAGTGGCATGACAATATTAAGTGTGTGTAAGAATTCTGAGGAAAAAGCTTTAGAGGCAAGGAAGATCTAGGAAGAACTTTTTGCTTTGACTTTTGAGTTAAAGGAAAATGGAGCTTCTATTTACTTTAGTGGAAATAACGGTGAGAGAAATTCAAGTAAAGGAGGAGGAGGTAAGGTAGGAGTAAACAGTTTGAAGGGAATATAATCAGGTGAGCAAAACCAAAGCCTATTTTTTTTTTTTTTGTCCCCATGAAGCAATCCAAAAACAAGGTGATAGGAAGCAAGATAGGGAAACATGCTTACAGAAAAGAGAAGTCTAAAGCAGGCCAATCTACTGCTAAGGAATTTCCGCCTAGCAAATGCACACATTAAGAATAATGCCAGAAAGAAGAAAAGTGGGTTTATCTTTCAGTAGCGGTGGACTGTTCACACATACGCAACAGCTAACAAGCACTGCTCTGAAGTTATTCTAGACCTTATCTTTGGAAATAATACAGGCATGATAAATAAGGTTGGAGTAGAAAAGCACTAAAGATGCAATCATAATGTCATCAGGTTTGAATTGCTGATGAAGATCTGTGGAAAGAGTACTAACACAAAAATATGGGGCTTGAAAAAAGCAGACCTTGAAGGAATGCAAAATGAGTTTTGAACTTGGCTAGAATTTTGCAATGTATGGGAAATTAAAATAACAAAAATAGGAACCAGGGGAGGGAATATTCTAAATTCAATCCAATAAGATCAAAGTAATGCAAAAACAATGAGATGAAACAGAGAAATAGGAGAAAATGTAAGGAAATTCATTAAATGATAAAATAAGGGGGGAAATAGTGAGAAACTTGCTACCACTGTGGGAAACAGAAACACGAAAAATGTATAGTGATTAGTAGCAAATTAATAACTGAGGTTTTAAAATGTAAATGTGAACCAAATAGTAAATGTCACTGTAGATTTATTTTTCTAAAGTTTGACACAAGTCACACTGAGTTCTTTGTCTTAGGCTGTAAAGCTTTGTGTACTCAAGGAATATTGATCCAGATGGCATATCTAGACCCCTGTGGTGTTCCAGCCTGTTTTTTTTTTTTTAATAAGATCTTGCCTTTGATTTAAAAAGGTATTTAATTTGTGAAAAGATGTGCCATAATTGAAAGTTCATCTTTGGAGAAATTTTAAGAATAGAGATGTATATTAGATAAGGCGTTAAAGGATTTAAAGTATGACTTTATTTACAGTTCCTTAAACTAGTCCTGGAAATTAAACCATTTATAGGGTGAAAACTAATTAACTTGCCATCTCATCCATGGAAGAAATTTAAATCAGGCCCCTAAGCAAAAATTTTACCCCCACTTGTCCCTTTGCTTTCCTTTGTTGAATGCAAAATAAAGAGCTGTGGAAAGGAAAGAAGTTATCAATTTTCTGGCCTCCCAGCAGTGCAGCATCTACTGACGGTGCATTTTGGTGTGTGCATTATTACTTTAATGGAAAGGTTAAGTATATGACATACATTTAAACATAAAGTGTTTTCTTTGCTTCTTGGTAGCTGGAGTTGGGGGAGAGAAGAGCAAAAGCTCATAAGCTTAGTTTTTTTGTGTGGTGCATACTTGTTTGTGTAAAATTTTACTGTATGAAACTTTAAAAATATAACCCAACTCATTCCAGAATCACATCACCGCCTCTTCTGAGCCTAACTTTCCCAGAGGAATTTACAGGCACCAAGGCTAGCTTATTGATAGAGTTAGGTGCCAGCTATATGTATAGGGGCAGTGACAGATGTTATTTGTAAACAACATATAAAAATCAATTTTTAATAAGGCGATATTTTCCTATTAAAAGAAATATGAAGAAATTTTCTTCTTTAAGTGAAATTCTGGTTATGATACAATGGTTGGACCCTGCTTATGTGTCTGAGGTTCTATTATAAATTTATATGTCTGTAATTCCTAACACTTAAGTTTCTAGTTACTCATTCTTTCCTAACTGTGCCATGTAGTTGCAGATCTATTCACAAACTTAAAATGCTAGGAAATTAGAATCCTTGAATAGATCTCAGTATATTACATTAAGCAGATAATTAGTACACACAATTTGTTGAATGAATGAATTAATTAATTAATTAAACGAAGTGAAATTGGTACTTTACACATTCTTTTCATAATAATCCCAAGAAGGAGGTTAAAGAGGTATCTTATCTTTGAGTAGATGAAAACCTGAAGCACAGAAGTTAGGTGACTAGACCAAGGCCACAAATGGAATGTAAGTAAGTAGGAGAGTCCTGAAGGACTCATGGTTTACTATCTCACAGTCCTGCTTGCTGCACAAGGATATTACCTGTAAACTCTGTTGAACCTTTGGAATGCAGACTTGTTTCTAGAGTCCCTGAATGAGATTCTGTGTTGCCCTGTACTCTTCTACTTGAGACAAAAGACGTGAGACAAGAGAGGCACAGTATTTGGAGAAAAAGCTTAGTGGGTGGTGGATATGAAGTCAACATGAAAAGAAAAAATGAAAGTAAGCCCATCCCAGGCCCTATAGCTGATAAGTCTACAGTAAATACTATTGAAATAAAAAGAAAGGGGGCTCAGAGGGCAAGGATCACTCAATTTTTTTTTGTATTTACCTTACTCCATTGATGGCCCTGTAATGATGCACCTAGAAAATTAGCAGAGTCCTGCCTAAATTGCCACTTGAATTCTGTACTGAAGTTCATCTTTATTTTCAGATTCCCTTAACAGGGTCCTGAGAGTACAGCTAGGGAGGGACAGTGCAAGTGGTCCTTTCTCATTTCCACCTGATGAGGTGCAGGAAAGATGGTTAGAGCTCTTGGCAGTGTGAAACTAAAGGAAGAGTGGGTCTGATGAAGAGTCTGGGATAGTGGAAATGACACAGGAATACATTTAGAGGGAAATCATAGTATAGGATGAGGGAAATAGAAACCTTCCAATGAAGAGCCATTGACAAGGAAGTAGATGTCTAGTGTAGGAAAAGAAAACTCACAGTTATGGTATTATGTTCAAATACTTACAAATCTTCCTCTTTCAGGGAAGTCTTTTCTCTCTTACCCCAAGGAGATAGCACTGGGACCAGCTTTTAGAAGTTAAGGAAAGATAGACTTAGGCCTAGTTGTTATGAGAAAGAATTGTGAAAGTCCAATTCATCCAGAAATTGAATGGGCCCCATCAAGAGATAAGATATGTTATAAGCACTGGCTAGATGACAACAGGATGGAATTACTGTCAGACACACAATACACAGCAACCACTACAAACACCTTTGGTTTCAGAGTCAATGTGAGCCTCTGTTGTAGAAGAGAAAAGCATTTGTGTACACACACACACACACACAGACACGTGAGCTCTGTGTGTAAAATTTTAGCATAGATCATAGTTCAGTAATCTGGACCCCAAAGTATGTGTGTAATGGGAAGGGAAGTATATTAGATATCTGGGGATGCTCTATCAAGATACCACAAACTGGGTGTCTTAGAACAAGGGAAGTTCATTTTCATGTTTCTGGAGGGGAGCCACCCAAAGTCAAGTATGGTCAGGGCCCTACCCACACAGAGTGTTGTAAGGGAGGATCCTTCCTTATCTCTTTATCTTCTGGTGTTTTCTGGCAATACTTGACATCCCTTGGCCTGGAGATGCATTTCTCCAGTTTTTCCCTCATTGCATGGCCTCCTTCTCTTTTCTTCTTCTAAGGATACTAATAATATAATGGCCAATCTTACTCAGTGTGACCTCATCTTAACTGATTGAATCTGCAGTGACCCTATTTTAAAATAAGTCACTTTCTGAAGTATTGGAGGTTGGGATTTTGACATACTTTGTGGGTCACTATTCAACCCATAGCTGGAAGAAATAGGTTTCTTGCTCTCTGGTTCTATTATTTTCTATAAAGACCTAAAGAAGTTAGAGAAAAAAAAAATATTTTGAGTCAAACCAGCAAACTTGAATTCAGGTACAAAAGATTGATTTTTCCCTCTAAGCAATGTTGTATGGGTTTGTGGATTGGGGAAATCTAGTAGATATTAAATATTTTTATCTGCAAAAAGCATTTGGTAAGGTTCTCAATGGGAGATTAATGGCTAAAATAAAGAATGAGGCATTAGGAGATAAATTTGCTTATGAGCAAGAGACAGAGACTAACGGTGGAAGGAAATACTTTTTAGATTGGAAAGGAGTGACATACAGCACAAGCCAGGAATCAGTTTTGGGACCTATGGGTTTTTCACTTTATTTTTATTGAACTTTGTAATAAAAATACAGATCTTCAAACAGCCCAAGACAGAGTGAGTAATACTACAAGCATCAGTAATCAAAAGTTATTCTCTATCATAAAGTAAATGACTGATAATAAATACTGACACAAGACTACACAATGTACCATAATATTATAAAATGGAGCAAGCAATTCTCTTGTGTTCTCTTTTCTTCTGCATGGGTGAATATTTCTTTATTTTCTTTTTAAAAAATATTTGCAGTTTTCTAGGTTTACTTTATAAACCAAATAAATGAAAAAATATATTTTTTTAAATTTGGAAAGATATATTAACTGAAGGAAAAATTGGTTGAAACAAGACAAAGGTTATATTGCCATTGCTAGAATAAAGAAATGAAGGGTCCTGTGTGTTAAATTGCTCAGAAAGCTATTCAGTGAAAAGACTTACGAAGTGAGGGGGCGTTATTGAAATCATCAGCTTCTTCTGTAGTCATGACTTTAATGGAAGCATATACAAAAAAGCCATTGTTGGAATGATGAAACCACATATTCGAGGGAGTGAAATATAGCTTGGAACTTTTTCCTTTCCTTTTTAAATTTTAACATTGCTCTAAAAAATCCATAATATTCAGTGATTGTATGTGTAATTTTTTTTCTTCCTAGGAACTGGTTAAGTATGTGGGAAATATACTTTTCAAATTGGAATTTAGCCTGCAACTTTGTTAAGTCACTAAAAGGTCTTTACAAATTCATCTATGTTTCCCATTATTTGCCAAAAGAAGTGGACCAAATATGGGATAGTAAAGTAGCACAACCACTATGGAAATGAGTAAGGACATCCCTCAAAAGACTAGGCATGGAACCACCATATGATTCAGCTATATTAGTCCTTGATATTTATTTTAAATAGTAAAAGCCATCATATTATAGCAGGTATCGATGTTTAGAGCAGCACAATTCACGATAGCCAAACTATGGAATCAGCCTAGGTGCCCACCACCAGATGAATGGATAAGAAAATATGGTATATATACACAATGGAGTTTTATTTGGGTGTAAAGAAAATGAAATTATATTATTTGCAGGAAAATGGATGGACCTAGAGACCATTATGTTAAGAGAAATAAGTCAGCTCATGAGGTCAAGGGCTGTATATTTTCTCTCATATGTGGAAGCTAGAGAGGACAAAGGAAAAGAAAGGTGGGGGCAGATGTCATAAAAATCAAAGGGAGATCAGTAGAGGAAAGGGATCACAGTGTGGGAGGCAGAGAGGGAAGGGGGAAGTGCTGGGAGTGATGCTGGCCAAGTTATATTGTTATATTGTGTACACGTACGAATATGTAACAACACATCCTATCATTATGTACAGTTATAGTGTACTGATAAAAATTCGGAGAAAAAATAGACCAAATAAACACTCAAAAGTTAACTTGTAAAAGGTAAAATGCTTGAAAAATTATAAGGGTTATGAAGTATTTAAAAAGTTCATTAACTTCAAATCATTCATTTTATAGATGAGAAAACCAAATCCAGAAAGATTAAATTTATAAGGAACTAAAATAAACACAAACTAAAACAAATAACTGAAGTCAAAAGCATAATCTAGAATAAGGTTCTCTATCTGGACTTCACATTAGAGTTTTCTCAAGGATTTCTTAAATGAGCTGTTGGAAAGATCCAAGATTCAGCCACCAGAAATTCTGATTTTAAATGGTCTTTCATGGATCCCAGGGAATTAGTATTTCCTAAACAATACTTTGTAAAATTCTCCAGGTACTTCTGTTATGTGGGCAGGAATGAGAACCTCTGCTGTAGAATCCAGCTTAAAGCTGGAAATAGTAGTCTTAGAAAATAGAAGTCTTTCTATTTATACTATTTATAATTTAGAAATTATTTAGAAAAATTGCTTCAAATTCTGAGGGAATCCTTAAGCATAAGCAGTCCACAATTAGCAAGCCAATTGTTCTAGTAGTTATTTTACAAGTTTCTTGTTCAGTGTGCTGCACCTGTATTCCTGGAAAAACAAGAACACACATGAAAATTTGGTCTCTAGGCCAGGTGGGCATCAATTGTTCTATAGGTGTTAGCCAACACAATTAACAGTACTTTTGTAAGCACATGAATTTTTATACACACACACACACACACACACACACACACACACACACACATATTTTTGGGGGTGGAGGGAGTACCGGGGATTGAACTCAGGGGCACTTGGCAACTGAGCCACATCCCCAGTCCTATTTTGTGTTTTATTTAGAGAGAGGGTGTCACTGAGTTGCTTGGTGCCTTACTTTTTGCTGAGGCTGGCTTTAAACTCACGATCCTCTTTCCTCAGTTTCCTGAGCCACTGGGATTACAGATGTGTGCCACTCCACACAGCCCATGAATTTATATTTTTAATTTAGGTCTCTAAGAACATTATCCTTCAGTGCCATTAAAAGAGCACCAAGGTTTCTCCTTCTCTCTTCAGACTGCCCAATTCTAAGTTTTATTGGTGAGTGGAAGGAAATGAGGGATGAAGGGCTGACGTGAAGATTGCAGAGTGGGAGATAGGAAAGAAGGCTAGTTAAGAAGAAAAGGATAGGGTTTCTGCCATCCAAATTCTAGGAATATTTCTTTCCCTTCAATAGCTCATCCATCAAGTATTTAATGAATATATTGTCTTTATCGGACGTTATTCTAGGCATTGGAGAAGGATTATGAGAGAGAAAAATAAGTACAACATAGCCCCTGAAATTTTTTTTTTTTTAAAGAGAGAGTGAGAGAGGAGAGAGAGAGAGAGAGAGAAGAGAATTTTTAATATTTATTTTTTAGTTCTCGGCGGACACAACATCTTTGTTGGTATGTGGTGCTGAGGATCGAACCCGGGCCGCACGCATGCCAGGCGAGCGAGCTACCGCTTGAGCCACATCCCCAGCCCTAGCCCCTGAAATTTTAAAAGTGACATTATCACTTAGTCTTGTGAGGATATAAAGAACAGATTATATGATTTGCCCTGTTGTGAATAGAGGAACTGTAGGAACACCTTTTCCAAGCACTACAGAAACACAGGTAACTGTCTCTGGAGGAACATTAGAAGAATTCATGAAGCAAATGATTTATGAGAGAGATGCTAGGTGTAGATGTAAAGAAAACTTTTGGGAGAAATCACTGGTTCTTTTTCACAGCATTGTGTAAGAACATGTCATGATGAGAAAACTGCTCTGGTTGGGAGAATAAATGCAGAAGTGGCCTAAGAGGATGGGGGATGAAGCGGGTAAGTAATTTGGAGCATAGTGCCCTCTTAAGGAATGCGTTTTCTTGTTTGGGAGTATGAAAACTTTTCAGCCTGAGGAAGGAGCAATAAATAGACTGAATGAGTATTTGCTCCATCCATTTACTCATTCATTCATTACTGTTTATGGGATATTTGCTGCATGTCAGACACCAGTGATTTAGTCAGCTTTTTCACTGCTGTGACCAAAGAACCTGACAAGAACAATCGGAGGAGGAAAAGTTTGTTTGGGGGCTTACAGTTTCAGAGTTCTCAATCCAAAAATGGCTGACTCCATTGCATTGGGCCTAAGATGAGGCAAACATCATGGTGGAAGGGTGTGATGGAGAAAAACAGCTCAAGACATCACACCAAGAAGCAGGGTCACTTGTCCACTCACAAGGACAAAATATAAACCCCAAAGGCCTGCCTCCAATGACCCCCTGCTTCAGTCATACCTTATCCACCTATAGTTAGCATGTCGTTAATCCCTATCAGTGAAGTGAAGCACTGATAAGGTTAAGGCTCATAGCCCTATCATTTCACCTCTGAAATTTCTTGCATTATCTCATACATGAGCTTTTGGGGGACACCTCCTATCTTCATCATAACAAGGAAGAAAGATTGCTATGTCACCCTTTCTCCAGACACTTTGCAGTAGTGAAACAAAGATTAGATTTTCATCTTTGGGCAGAGTGTCAGCTAGAAATGGGAAACCCATGAGGAACCTGTGGGATAACCATGTTGCTGGCCACGAAGAGAGCTGAATGAGGCAGTACAGTGGGAGGGAGATGTGTGGGTGGCTGTGGGACATGCTAGGGAGCACAGCCACAGAGCTGATACTGCCTGGGTCAGGCAAGATGATGGTAATGCCTGTAATCCTGGCTACTCAGGAGGCTGAGGCAGGCTGAGGCAGGAGAATTGCAAGTTTGAGGCCAACCTGTGAAATTTAGTAAGACCTGTCTCCAAAAGAGCTGGGCATGTAGCTGAGTAGTGGAGCACCCCTAGGTTCAATCTGGGGCACCCCCTCCCCCCACAAAAAAAAGAATAGGGAAAAAGTACTTGAGAATGACCTCATGCTGAGCAGGGGAACTAATAGGCTGCAAGCTCATAATGATACCATTTCTCAGGATAGGGAATTTAAGAGAAGCAAAGTCCCCACACCCCATCCACCAGCCCAAGAATCAGAGCCTCTGCTTCCCTTTATAAGACGTTCACCTGTTCATTCTATTCCTGGTTTATTGCAGAGTGCAGCATAGTCTCTCCATTTCCCTCTTCTTTTATTTCTTGTAACAAGGAAAAAATTAACATTTTTAAGGAAATCTGATTAAGGCTATGAAGGTGAAAAAGAGGCAATTTTTCTGTTTAGAAAGCATTAGCAAGACAAAGCATGTAAATAAAAATGAAGAACTAGTAGAGTCATTTCAGTGATTTAGAAGGAAAAAGGAATTCATGCTTTTACTTGAATTATCAGGATGATGTTTTACTTGCTGGTGACCCAAGAATAAGTGTACTAGTATGCTTTTTGTAAAAAATTTATCACCAACTGGGGCATTGAAAGTAAGTTTCCTATGTTAAGAAGCTGCTAAATTGGGCAGGGACAACAGAGGAGGCACTGAATAGTCAATGAAATTGGAAAGAATTTTGATCACCCATGTCACACAAAGCCAGCAAAAGGCTGTTTGTAGAGTGTTAGCTGTTATCACACTGGTTTGATATTAACATTCTAGTGAATAATTAAAATAAGCCTGTTTATTTTTTAATAAAAAGAAAAAGCATATAAGTTATCTCAGAGTTTGCAGTGGTACCTATAGTTGCATCTATCAGCTGTTGAGGTTTTTACCAGGATTGTGTATTAGGTAATTTAGAAAATTCCAAAGAAGATGTTCTTTTGCCTCTCTTTTCATTCTTACTTTTCAGTACTCACTATTATAATGCTTTCAAAAATATAAAATAAAAATCCTCATAACTGCTTTGAGGTATTTTCCTTACAGTTGATATTTCCTAAATTGTGTGCTTATTAAATATATTTTCCTTCTGGAATTATTTTTGAATTGTATTTCTCATTTCATTTTTTCTCTGTGAGCACATACCCAGGCATGGCTGATTCTGCTTCATCCTGCCTTGCTTTTTAAAATCCAGATTCCCATGAAGTGGAGTGCTTCCTTATAATTGAATTTACTTTTTCTTTAACCCTACCCCTTTCCATTAACTGTTTTTATTAGGCTCCTTCAAGACTGGAGTGGGGAAAGTTCAGTTTTTTAATTCAAGACAGGTAATTAGAAAAGTGTAACTCTGACCGACACCAGAAAGTGATTCCATTCCTGTTTTATGATTTTTAAGAGTGATCAGTGTTTTAGTAACTCTAGACATGTGGGATTCTGAACTCCACCAACTTTTTTTTTTTAATTTTTAAAATTTTATTTTTTTATTTTGGTACTGGGGACTTTACCCAGGGACAATTTAATATTGAGCCATACCCCCCAGTCCCTTCTTTTCTTTTTTGAGATCGGGTCTTGATAAGTTTCTTAAGGCCTCAATAAGTTGCTGAGTCTGGTTTTGAACTTGTGATCCTCCTGCGTCAGCCTCCCAAGCTGCTGGAATTATAAATGTGTGCCACCACACCTAACAGTGACTCTATTTTCAAATAAGGTCACCTTCATACATGGCTGACGTTTAGGACTTTGCCCTAATTTGGGTTGGATACCATTCATTCAGAACAAATGAGTTCAAAATGAGGAGAGTAAATCAGGAATTTAGGCAGAACCTTTTGTTCCAATACTTAAGGGAAGAGGCTTGTCTTAGGAATGAAAGAAACTTCAAAATTGTATGTCTCTATTATTGTGGGCTTCACACCAATCAAAAACAACCTTAAAGCGGCCGTGGAACCGGAAGTAGACTATGGGACTGATGAATGAAAAGCAGGTGAGTGTGGTTTTTGGGGAAATACCAGAAAGCAATAGTAACAAGACCTGACTCACAGTGAGAAGTGTTTCTAGTTATTTGTACCCAAGAAGTCCCAGCTTTTGTACAATTTTACAAAAGTGGACAATTTTAGAAAACTTCCTTTACAATCTTTTAAAATACTACTCCCTCCTCATTCCTGGGGCTTAACATTCCTTATCCAAATTTTAAATCCTTGGTACCAATATTTAATGATTGGAGCAACCCATTCTCAACCTGGTAGATGATAGTGGTGTGATGGATTGTAGAGATGGTCAGTCACATGTGCACTGGCCTTCCTGTGTCCTAAGAAAAAATTGTTATGCAGAGTGCTTAGGAAGGCTAGTAGGATTATACATTAGGTTCACTAAGGGTAAAATATGCTCTTCTGGCCCAGCCTGGGATTTCCTACTTTGAGAAATCTGGAGAAATACATTTTGATTTCCAGCCAACCATGATTTACAAACTTTTGGAATACAATTCATTTCTTGGTTGGAGAAATGCATTATTAAACCGTTTCAATTTAATAATTAAAGGTAGGGAAATATAATTGGTTTATCTGAGTAGTCAACTAGCAGTTTAATATATGCAGATCATTTGAATCTGAGTCTAAAACCAAGTATTCAAAATACAAATAGATAAAAAAATAAACAGCACATATAATTCCCCCAGAGTCTCTGCATAAGGCAAAGGAAGCCTCTGTAGAAAACAAAACAGAATAATGGAAGCTTTTATCACTGTCTAAACTTTGCCCCCTACCCAATTTAGTATTTATTTTAATTTATAAATCTAGAATTGTGTTTCTTGAAATCTTTAATAAAAGGTTACTTGTAAATGCTGCAACTCTCAATTTTTGTGAATGCCATAAAAAAAAAAAGAAAGAAAGTTGATGAGGAAAAGGGGAACTCCTTCTAGTATTTTCTGATATAAAAAGAGACTTGCGGGCTGGGGTTGTGGCTCAGTGGCAAAGCGCTTTCCTTATGCATGTGAGGCACAGGGTTCGATCCTCAGCACCACATAAAAAGATAAATAAAACAAAATAAAGTATTGTATTCATGTATAACTTAAAAAAATTTAAAAAGGGAGACTTGCCAACTTTCTAAATTTTTATCAATTCTCATTTTATGAAGTGATATACTCTCTTCTTAAAAATAAGGTGTTTGCACATGCATCTTTCCTACAAAGACAAGTGACTCAGTGGGCCGTTCCTTTGTTCATGTTCTTATTTCAAAAATTAAGGTGGATTATGTTTATTCATTTTTTTAAGAACTAAAGAAAATTCTGTAAATTAAGATAGTTGGGGCTGGGGATGTGGCTCAAGCGGTAGCGCGCTCGCCTGGCATGCGTGCGGCCCGGGTTCGATCCTCAGCACCACATACAAACAAAGATGTTGTGTCCGCCGAAAACTAAAAATAAATATTAAAAAAATTAAAAAAAAAAGATAGTTAAGAGATATCTTGGGAGTATCTAAAATCAAGGTTAGGAACCACTGATTTATAAAAATCATCTGTGTATGTGTTTTTCTTAGTGCAGGGGGTTAAATAATTTTTGGTAATTTAATGGGATTCATGAACCTACTTTAAAAATTAGAGTCTGTGAATAACTAGATAAAGAAGAAATAGCAGCTGAGGATTTGGTTTCTTGCCCTATAGAGTTCAAATTGAATTTTGCTAAAAGAGAGTTTAGAAGTTTAAAAGATTAGGGTTTCCTTCTTTTCATGCAGTGTACTTCAAATACATTTTCATTAGCTAGTCATCCCAGTGAGCTCAACAGCACATGCCCTGGGATGATCTGTAGCACAGGACAAATAGTGTCAGAATTGAAAAGGTTACTCTGAAGACCAACTTGCCTCCAACCAAGTGAAGAAAGATTTTGTATTTTGGTACTATTTTCAGTTAAAACTGTGATTTCTGACTATTGTTGTTTTTTCTTTTTTTAACAATATTTCAGTGAACACCTTGACAAAGGGGTCTCATAGTCATTAACTTAAACTTAGGGGAACACTGTTTCCCTAAGTTATACCCCTATAAGCCATTGTGCACATACATGCTAAAAAAAAAGAACTTGCAAGCTTACAAAAAGGATATCTGTATACTTTAGTTTAAGCCTATCACATCAAACTTATTTTAAGTTTGACAGTTTTCTCATGCATTAGTATTGAACCAAACAACAGAGCAAGTGAATACTTACTAGGTTCTGGCAGGTCCTGTAGACACAGAAGATTATGCTCTGTGGAAGTTTAAATTTTTAAGCAAAAAGGATTATAATGAACATATAACTAAAGGAGCATAAGCATGCAAGCATAAATGGACAATTTTAGAAAACCTCCTTTACAACCTTTTAAAATACTACTCCCTCCTCATTCCTGTGGCTAATGTCTGAAATTCCACTATTAGATCCTCATGCTTTAGTTTAAGTCTGTTAAAATTTAAATCTATTTGGAGGAGGTAATATGTTCAGCAAATTTGCCACATTACTTGTGGAAAATTAGTTGATAGATGAAGAGAACTAGATGTGGACTTTGTGAAAATAGTCAATTAAAAAAAAAAATCCAGTAAGAGTTGAGGCTAGGTTACAGTTGCTTCCTCTCAACAAAAAGAAGTCAGGAAGTTTGCAGCCAGAACCACAAACTTCGTGTGTGCACACACACCAAAAAAGAAAAAAGAAAGAAAAAATGAAAAAAAAAATAAAAGAGAGAGAGGGAGAAAATTTTTCTTCAGGCTGAAAACTGTTGCAAATGAAGATATTTTGTATTCATGCTTTAAATAAGTAGCTGAGATAAAAGACAGCAGAAGAAATTTAAAACAAATTTGTTCAATTAAACTGACTGAAAGTAGGACTAAAATTGAGAAAACAAAATCAGAACTTTACCCATTAGCAGGCCTAATTTAGAGTGTGCTGGAACCACACTGGCCTTTGTCCATCCACACTCTGCTCCTCCAGCTCCACCATCTGAAGTCAGAAATCTGTCCTTCCTTCCTCATCCGTGTGCTGTGGATTCCATGCCTGTCTTGGCATTCTGATGGGGCCTCCTGACTGTCCCCATCCTGTACAACAATTTGTCCACATCTCTTAGCCCATCTTTCTGCCCCATTCAACATAGAGTATGTCTTGTCAGGGAGAGAGGCTTATTTATCATTACTAAGCACACGTAGTAGTTTTTACAAATGTCTCGGACAGGACCAAGAGGTCAAGGAAAACATGTGGGAGCCAGAAAGTATATAAGCCTGTATGTCATCAAGGAGTTCTGGAGATTCCTTCTTGGGTACTTTAGCTTTAAAATATGTCATATTCCAGTGGTACGTCACACTTTCTCAGCAAGATGATTTCAGCCAGATTCTGAAGTGTATGTGACTACTTTATTTTTCAAGATATATCAGGTTATTTATAAAACTCTTAAAACAGTGCCTGGCACTTGCTAAGTGCTGTATAAGTATTAACAAGAATAATTAAATAAAAATAATTTTTGTAATAGGCAGTTGCATGTATAAAATCATTAAAAACAGTAATATCCATTATAGCTACTACTCTTTATTACAGCTTGCCTAGTACTGAATTCATTTGTATTTTGTACGTGTTTGTTAGGTTTATACGATCAACAGGACACTGTGTTGGCTACCAATATCTTTTTTTTTAAATTTTTATTGTTGGTTGTTCAAAACATTACATAGTTCTTGATATATCATATTTCACACTTTGATTCAAGTGGGTTATGAACTCCCATTTTTACCCCATATATAGATTGCAGAATCACATGGGTTACACATCCATTGATTTAAATATTGCCATATTAGTAACTGTTGTATTCTGCTGCCTTTCCTATCCTCTACTATCCCCCCTCCCCTCCCCTCCTCTCCCCTCTTCTCTCTCTACCCCCTCTACTGTAATTCATTTCTCCCCCTTGTATTATTTTCCCCTTTCCCCTCACTTCCTCTTGTATGTAATTTTGTATAACCCTGAGGGTCTCCTTCCATTTCCATGCAATTTCCCTTCCCTCTCGCTTTCCCTCCCACCTCTTATCCCTGTTTAATGTTAATCTTCTTCTCATGCTCTTCTTCCCTACTCTGTTCTTAGTTACTCTCCTTATATCAAAGAAGACATTTGGCATTTGTTTTTTATGGATTGGCTAGCTTCACTTAGCATAATCTGCTGTAATGCCATCCATTTCCCTGCAAATTCTATGATTTTGTCATTTTTTAATGCAGAGTAATAATCCATTGTGTATAAATGCCACATTTTTTTTTATCCATTCGTCTACTGAAGGGCATCTAGGTTGGTTCCACAGTCTTGCTATTGTGAATTGTGCTGCTATGAACATTGATGTAGCAGTGTCCCTGTAGTATGCTCTTTTTAGGTCTTTAGGGAATAGACAGAGAAGGGGAATAGCTGGGTCAAATGGTGGTTCCATTCCCAGCTTTCCAAGAAATCTCCATACTGCTTTCCAAATTGGCCACACCAATTTGCAGTCCCACCAGCAATGTACAAGTGTACCCTTTTCCCCACATCCTCGCCAGCACTTGTTGTTGTTTGACTTCCTAATGGCTGCCAATCTTACTGGAGGGAGATGGTATCTTAGGGTGGTTTTGATTTGCATTTCTCTGACTGCTAGAGATGGTGAGCATTTTTTCATGTACTTGTTGATTGATTGTATGTCCTCCTCTGAGAAGTGTCTGTTCAGGTCCTTGGCCCATTTGTTGATTGGGTTATTTGTTATCTTATTGTCTAATTTCTTGAGTTCTTTGTATACTCTGGATATTAGGGCTCTATCTGAAGTGTGAGGAGTAAAGATTTGTTCCCAGGATGTAGGCTCCCTATTTACCTCTCTTATTGTTTCTTTTGCTGAGAAAAAACTTTTTAGTTTGAGTAAGTCCCATTTGTTGATTCTAGTTATTAACTCTTGTGCTATGGGTGTCCTATTGAGGAATTTGGAGCCCGACCCCACAGCATGTAGATCGTAGCCAACTTTTTCTTCAATCAGACGCCGTGTCTCTGATTTGATATCAAGCTCCTTGATCCATTTTGAGTTAACTTTTGTGCATGGCGAGAGAAAGGAATTCAGTTTCATTTTGTTGCATATGGATTTCCAGTTTTCCCAGCACCATTTGTTGAAGATGCTATCCTTCCTCCATTGCATGCTTTTAGCCCCTTTATCAAATATAAGATAGTTTTAGTTTTGTGGATTAAGGTTTCTGTGTCCTCTATTCTGTACCATTGGTCCACCTGCCTGTTTTGGTACCAGTACCATGCTGTTTTTGTTACTATTGCTCTGTAGTATAGTTTGAAGTCTGGTATTGCTATCCCGCCTGATTCACACTTCCTGCTTAGCATTGTTTTTGCTATTCTGGGTCTTTTGTTTTTCCATATGAATTTCATGATTGCTTTCTCTATTTCTACAAGAAATGCCGTTGGGATTTTGATTGGCATTGCATTAAACCTATAGAGAACTTTTGGTAATATCGCCATTTTGATGATGTTAGTTCTGCCTATCCATGAACAGGGTATATTTTTCCATCTTCTAAGATCTTCTTCTATTTCTCTCTTTAGGGTTCTGTAGTTTTCATTGTATAAGTCTTTCACCTCTTTTGTTAGGTTGATTCCCAAGTATTTTATTTTTTTTGAGGATATTGTGAATGGAGTGGTTGTCCTCATTTCCATTTCAGAGGATTTGTCCCTGATATACAAGAATGCCTTTGATTTATGCGTGTTGATTTTATATCCTGCCACTTTGCTGAATTCATTTATTAGCTCTAATAGTTTCTTTGTAGACCCTTTTGGGTCTGCTAGGTATAGAATCATGTCATCTGCAAATAGTGATAATTTGAGTTCTTTTCCTATTTTTATGCCTTTAATTTCTTTCGTCTGTGTAATTGCTCTGGCCAGTGTTTCGAGAACTATGTTGAACAGAAGTGGTGAGAGAGGGCATTCCTGTCTTGTTCCAGATTTTAGAGGGAATGCCTTTAATTTTTCTCCATTCAGAATGATGCTAGCCTGAGGCTTAGCATAGATTGCTTTGACAATATTGAGGTATGTTCCTGTTATCCCTAGTTTTTCTAGAGTTTTGAACATAAAGAGATGCTGTACTTTGTTGAATGCTTTTTCTGCATCTATCAAGATGATCATATGGTTCTTATTTTTAAGTCTATTGATGTGGTGAATAACATTTATTGATTTCCATATATTGAACCAACCTTGCATCCCAGGGATGAATCCTACTTGATTATGGTGCACAATTTTTTTGATATGTTTTTCTATCCGATTCGCCAGAATTTTATTGAGGATTTTTGCATCTAGGTTCATTAGAGATATTGGTCTGTAGTTTTCTTTCTTTGAAGTGTCTTTGTCTGGTTTAGGAATCAGGGTGATGTTGGCCTCGTAGAATGAATTTAGAAGTTCTCCTTTTTCTATTTCCTGAAATAGCTTGAAAAGTATTGGTATTAGTTCCTCTTTAAAGGTTTTGTAAAACTCTGCTGTATACCCATCCGGTCCTGGGCTTTTCTTAGTTGGTTGTCTTTTGATGGTTTCTTCTATTTCCTCAATTGATATTGGTCTATTTAGGTTGTCTATATCCTCCTGACTCAACCTGGGCAGATCATATGTCTTAAGAAATTTATCGATGCCTTCACTATCTTCTATTTTATTGGAGTATAAGGATTCAAAATAATTTCTGATTATCTTCTGTATTTCTGAAGTGTGTGTTGTGATGTTGCCTTTTTCATCCCGTATGCTAGTAATTTGAGTTCTCTCTCTTCTCTTTGTTAGCATGGCTAAGGGTCTGTCGATTTTATTTATTTTTTTAAAGAACCAACTTTTAGTTTTGTCAATTTTTTAATTGTTTCTTTTGTTTCTATTTCATTAATTTCAGCTCTGATTTTAATTATTTCTTGCCTTCTGCTTCTTTTGCTGTTGTTTTGCTCTTCTTTTTCTAGGATTTTGAGATGAAGTATGAGATCATTTATTTGTTGTTTTTTTCTTTTTTTAAGGAATGAACTCCAAGAAATGAATTTTCCTCTTAGAACTGCTTTCAATGTGTCCCATAGATTCCGATATGTTGTGTCTGTGTTTTCATTTATCTCTAAGAATTTTTTAATTTCCTCCTTGATGTCTTCTATAACCCATTGATCATTCAGTAACCTATTGTTCATTCTCCAAGTGATGCATGATTTTTCCTTCCTTCTTTTATCTTTGATTTTCAGTTTCATTCCATTATGATCAGATAAGTTGCGTGGTATTATCTCTACTCCTTTATATTGTCTAAGAGTTGCCCTGTGACATAATATATGATCTATTTTTGAGAAGGATCCATGTGCTGCTGAGAAAAAAGTGTAACTGCTTGATGTTGGGTGGTATATTCTATAAATGTCAATTAAGTCTAGGTTATTAATTGTGTTATTGAGTTCTATAGTTTCCTTATTCAACTTTTGTTTGGAAGATCTGTCCAGTGGTGAGAGAGGTGTGTTGAAGTCTCCCATGATTATTGTATGGTGGTCTATTAGACTCTTGAACTTGAGAAGAGTTTGTTTGATGAACATAGCTGCACCGTTGTTTGGGGCATATATATTTATGATTGTTATGTCTTGTTGGTGTATGGTTCCCTTGAGCAGTTTATAGTGTCCCTCTTTATCCCTTTTGATTAACTTTGTCTTGAAATCTATTTTATTTGATATGAGTATGGACACTCCTGCTTGTTTCCGAAGTCCATATGAGTGATATGATTTTTCCCAACCTTTCACCTTCAGTCTATGTATGTCTTTTCCTATCAAATGCGTCTCATGAAGGCAGCATATTGTTGGGTCTTGTTTTGTGATCCATTCTACTAGCCTGTGTCTCTTAATTGGTGAGTTTAAGCCATTAACATTTAGGGTTATTATTGAGATATGGGTTGTTCTTCCAGCCATATTTGTTTATTTATGTTACTAAGCATGGTTTGTTTTCCTCTTTGATTATTTTCCCCCCTTTACTGTACTACCTCCCGCTGTTGGTTTTCATTGATATTTTCCATTTCCTCTTCCTATAATATTTTGCCGAGGATTTTTTGAAGAGATGGTTTTCTAGCTGCAAATTCTTTTAACTTTTGTTTATAGTGGAAGGTTTTAATTTTATCTTCCATCCTGAAGCTTAATTTCGCTGGATTCACGATTCTTGGTTGTAACCCATTTTCTTTCAGAGTTTGAAATATGTTATTCCAGGATCTTCTAGCTTTCAGAGTCTGTGTTGAAAGATCAGCTGTTGTCCTGATTGGTTTACCCCTAAATGTAATTTGCTTCCTTTCTCTTGTAGCTTTTAAAATTCTCTCCTTATTCTGTATATTGGGCATCTTCATTATAATGTGTCTAGGTGTGGATCTCTTATGATTTTGCACATTTGGCGTCCTGTAGGGTTTTAGGATTTGGGATTCTGTCTCATTCTTGAAGTCTGGGAAGTTTTCTCGTATTATTTCGTTGAATAGATTGCTCATTCCTTTGGTTTGGACCTCTATACCTTCCTGTATCCCAATGACTCTTAAGTTTGGTGTCTTTATGTTATCCCATATTTCTTGGATGTTCTGCTCATGGTTTCTTAGCAGTCTTGCTGAGCTGTCTATGTTCTTTTCAAGTTGAAATACTTTGTCTTCATTGTCTGATGTTCTATCTTCTAAGTGATCTACTCTGCTGGTAGTATTCTCAATTGAGTTTTTAAGTTGGTTTATTGCTTCCTGCATTTCTAGGATTTCTATTTGTTTGTTTTTTATTACCTCTATCTCCCTGTGTAATTGATCTTTTACTTCCTGGATTTGTTTATGTAGTTCCTTGTCAAAGTGATTTTTCATTGTCTCATTTTGCTGTCTCATGTCTTCCTTGAGACTCCAGATCATCTGAAGCGTGTATATCATGAAATCTTTATCTGACATTCCATCTGCTGCAGCTATTACCTCTTCTAAAGTTGAGTTGACCTGCATTGCTTGTGGTCCTTTCTTTCCTTGTCTTTTCATACTGCTCGCGTTTCTTTTTGCTTGGTAAAACTGTTGTGTTATTGAATTTTCCCCCTATATATTTATATTGCTCTTGTATAGTTGCAAAGTCTCCCTTGCAGGGGCGGGCGGCAGCTGTGCTCCTCCTCCAATTGGGGTGATCTGTGTACCACGCTGACAGGCCACTGGGCCTGTTCTGCGGGTCAGTCGCAGGTCTGCCTACCTTGCAGGCGCGGGCGGCGGCTCTGCTCTGCCCCTCCTCCAATTGGGGGGACGTGTCTACCACGCCAGCGTGTTGCTGGGCCTGTTCCAGGTGCAGGAGGCGGCTCTACTCTGCCCCTACTCCAATTGGGGTGACGTGACTACCACGCTGGCGGGCCGCTGGGCCTGTTCCGGGCGCGGGTGGCGGCCCTGTTCTGCCCCTACTCCAATTGGGGTGACGTATCTACCTTGCCGGCAGGCCGCTGGGCCTGTTCCGCCGGTAGGTCGCAGGTCTGCCTACCTTGCGGGCGCGGGCGGCGGCTCTGCTCTGCCCCTCCTCCAATTGGGGTGATGTGACTACCATGCCGGCGGGCCCCTGGGCCTGTTCCGGGCGTGGGCGGCGGCTCTGCTCTGCCCCTACTCCAATTGGGGTGATGTGTCTACCTTGCCGGAAGGCCGCTGGGCCTGTTTCGCCAGTCAGTTGTAGGTCTGCCTACCTTGCGGGCGCGGGCGGCGGCTCTGCTCTGCCCCTACTCCAATTGGGGTGATGTGACTACCACGCCGGCGGGTCGCTGGGACTGTTCCGGGTGCGGGCGGCGGCTCTGCTCTGCCCCTACTCCAATTGGGGTGAAGTGACTACCACAGGCTACCAATATCTTGACCTAGGCAGCCACAGCCTTCAGAGACTATAGTTACTGGGGTTAGGGAGTTCAGGGGCAGCCATAAAGAGAAATTGCTCAGGTCACTCAGGCCCCAATCCTTTCTAATTAGCTTTTCTAATTAGACTAGTACGTAGTTTCTTCCTCCATTTGCTGCTACTGCTACAGCTCCTTATGTTCTTCTTTCTTTGATAACATAGTTCCTTTGTCCCTGTTTCCTCAATAACTTGTTCACACGGATCTCTGGTCTCTTCAGATGGTGGTTCTCCAGTAAGAAATCTGCTGCTGGCTTCTAACTTGCAGCTATTCCTAATAAGTCTTAACAGTTTTCTCAAGTCCGCTTTCTCCTGCTTTTTCCTTCTACATTTCATGCAGCTGGATTCAACTCCTATCTGATTTACCCATGTAAATGGAATGGGGAGTTAGGGCATGGCTAACTGTGGGGGCAGTATCACTGGAAATGGACACATGTAGTGTAGTACTGACTTTCTAGGTCAGCAAAGCTAAAGTAAACAGTTCAGGGACTGTGTGTCAGTTAGGTTTGAGTGTAGCTGCAAATAGCACTGGACCTGACAGTGTTTTGAATACTCCCTGTATAACTGCTCTGAGTAGGGCATTTATTCCTTGCCTTGAAGTACATGAGAGTCCTCTGTGTCATAGATGTAATTTCTCCATGCACTTCAGGAGTTATTAAATATCAAAATTAACTAAATAAGGAATTTTTTTCTCCCCACGTATAACAAGAAGTCTGGAAATGTAGGCAGCTACTACCTTTCGTTCCTCATGGTGTTTGGATTGGTCCCTTTTTGATCTTTTGGTGTTTTTTTTTTTTTAATCTATTTGTATTTTGTGGGAAGAAAGAAATGGCAATGCCATTTTATACATATAAAAAACAAAAACAAAACAAAAATCTAGAACAGTAGAATTGGGCCAGATAAGATTTTGACAGGGAGAGAGAGGATGCAGGGTACAAGGTATTTCTGCAAAAACAATAAATAGGCTGGTTTAGGAGATGGAATACATAGCAACTAAAAGCCTTGGCTTTGTGAGTTAAATAAACCTGGATTCAAATTCTGTTGATAAAACCAATGTGGTGTTGTCTCACAGGAGCTACCTAATGTCTAAGAGCCTTGGTGTCTTCATTTCTTCCTCTTCTTGTTTGTTGCCTTCAGTGGGGACAGTGAGAGTACCTGTCTTTTGAGGTTCTGTTAAGACGAAGATGAAGTGAGAGCAGATATGTGAAGTGTGTAGGTGGAGCCAAGCATGGAGTGATCTCAGAAAGAGAAGAGATTTACTCTATGGCTACCACTACTACTCATGCTGCTACTAACCTATTGTGTCATGTCATGGCCATCATCAGAACAGCTAGAGTCTAATTTGCTTTCACGAGCAGCCGAACAGAATAGTAGAACTTAGGTTAAGTTCAAATCCTGGGTAGGGGGAAATCCTAGTTCCTATTCTTTAAGTAGCTAGAGCTTTGTGAAGAAAAAGCCACAGTCAATCTCATCTGCCCATCTTACTCTTAATTTTTCAGATCCTCATATTTAAACATTTTTGTAATTTTTAGTTTCCATGTATTTAGGATAAAAAGCTGGGCCAGAAAGCCTTCTTCTCGAGTAAACTTAAGATATTTGTGATAGAAGCACAGATCAGTGGGCCTCTGGTATATGCTGGTACTGTCAGCTGTCTCTCCCGGTTTTCTAAATGCCTCTTCACTTTATAGGTTATCTCTATGAATCTCATTTCCCATTTTGGTGATAAACTTAACAGCTGAATTTTTTTCTTCACCAAGTTTTATATTTTTAGTTATCCATGCGTTCACTTCGGATTTTGACATTTAATAACTCCTGAAGTGCATGGAGAAATTACATCTTATGACATAGAGGACTCTAACATGTACTTCAAGGCAAGGAATAAATGCCTACTCAGAGGAGTTACACAGGGAGTATTCAAAACATTAAAAATGTATCAGAAAGTTAAAATGCAGATTCCAAAGGAAGGTCGATTAAAAACCTTGACAGTATACATGTTAAGAAACTATACTCTGTTTTCTGCTGGGAGCAAGTTGCCTAAAAATACATGGCCTTTTAATCAAACCTATTAGTTTTGTAATAGAAAGTTCTGTGAGAGACAGATAAAAACCTCTATGTTAAGTATGTGGTTTAAGTTATTTGCCTGAAATATATGTGATTACTATATGGTCGTGTATCATTTCTATTTAAGTTTTAGAAAAGAAACTGATGGCCCTTCTGCTATGAGGGAAATATAAGAATGAGCCTATATATTCATGGGCAAGACAGTGCCTTGGGGGTGGGGGTGGGGAAAGCAGGTGCCATCCAGGGAGATCCTTGGTTAGTTCTAGTTAACCTGTAAATTAGCTCCAGCTTGTGGCCTGTTCAGTATTAACCCACGACTGCCGTAGCATCAGGTCAGGGCCTCTCTTCCTGCCTGGTCCTTACCCCTTTTTCTCCTTGTCTTCTTTCTCCCTCTTTCAACTTGTCTCATGTGTCTTTAGGGGTTTGTGACTGATTTCATTCCAGTGATACATAACATGACCTGGCAAGAGTTGGTGGCTTTTTTTCTTCCTGTATCTAATCCCCATAGGATTAGATACAGGAAGAAGCTCTCTCCTTAGCCAGCTGATACCTCTTTTGTTGAGGAATCAAGGTCTCTTGGTAGTAACTGAGTGAAAATGAAGAAAGATAAAAATGAAGATGTGACTAGTTGAAAAATAGGGATAGAATTTTAACATAAATTGTTTGTGAACAGAAGGTATGAGGCAGTATTGTTCTCTGTAAGTGGTTGGTAAGTGGGAGCTGCAGGAGCCCAGATGGCCAACCGGAGAGCCCCTCGTGATGAATGCTTTCCACTCAGAGCCTTTCAAGGTCCACCCATCTGTAGGTCCGCTAATGGGAAACAGGAGTTCTCCAGGTACAGCAGAACAATCGCCTCGAGATAAAACTCCCTGCAGAAAAATTAACACAGCTCCTTTTATGAAAGGACAGGTCACAGTAAAAAGTAACTCTACATGGTTATCATTGGTTGTTGAGGAAAAAAGATTTATGATGACATTGAGGTATGATAATCTCAAATATGTTCTGCATTGTTTTTAAAAGCTTTGTGTTTAAAATTCAGAGCACTTTCTAATCCTGATAAAGTAGCCTAATTTTCTAGCTTGCTTTGTTCAGTAAAATGTATTTCTAAATCCATTTTAAGCAGCTATTTCTTCAATTTGAGTAATTTTCTCTCAAGTTAATAGATTGCACACAAGCATACCTGACTTTTAATGTTAATATATGCTATATATTCCAAACTTGCTACTGACAATAGAAAGCACAATCAAAATGAAATTCAGTTGTTTAAAGCATATCTTGCTTGTTATTTTGTTAAAATATTTCTTCATTTTACTCTTCTTTGCCAAAGTATAGTGATACCAAATCATATTTTACCTTGCATTGAGGTTCTATTTCCTTCTTCCCTCATCACAAAAATGAAGGAAACAAGAATGTGTTATAAAGGGTTGTGTCATTTTTAAGATGGGGTGACTTTAAGACTAGCATATCAATAGAGGACATTTGCCTAACAATGTAATAAATCCCTCTGTAAATTAGTTCAGCTGTAGGATCTGGCCAAAAGGAAAAGCTTTTGATTTTGAGGCATTTGGTATCAATAATTTGATTTATAGATAGATTTTGCTTTATAGTGAGTCTGAAACACTTTAATGTTTTATCCAGAATATTATACCTGTAGAATAACAATGCCTCTGGGTATTTCTGGCTTTTTGGCATTTTCTTTTGATCCTAGGGAACTAATCTAATTGCCATGAATCTTATTTTATTATTATTTTTTTTCCTTTTCAGCCAATGACACCAGCTCTCTGAAAAACAGGGAGCAATGTGGTAGAGATGGATAAAGATTTTTTCCTAATTTTAAGTGGTCAGTCCAAGAGAAAACACATAATTTATATAACTGAGTTAATGTCTCCTCATGGGGCACAATTCCATAAAGAACAGCCTCATGTGTTCCTATTTCTGTGTCTCCAGTTTCTAGAAGAATACAAGCACATACTAGGTGCTCAGAAAATATTAAAATGTACTTTGAAGGATTGGGAAAGAGTGGGCACCGAGATGTGAGCACATGTCATACCTGCTCCTGAGTCTTTAAGTGTAATTTTAGAGTTACCCCTATGGGTCTGAAAACCAAAGAAGACCTTTTTCAGAACAGGATTAAGGGGCCAGCCAATTAGCACTTTTCTAGGGTGCTAATCTATAATAGGCATTGAAAATGTTCAAAGCAGAGAAAATGTATTTACTAGAATTCCTCTACTATTTGTGAATTGGGATTAGACAGTGGCATTCTAGGGACATGCTCACCTGTTTCCTGAACAGATGATTTTGCTTTCTTTGCAGGGTGGATTGAGTAGTTCAGAGCTTTGGTTTGCTAAGTGAAGTATTCAAATTTGGGGGCAGAGCCGAATTGTTTGGACAAGAGAGAATAGCCAGGGACTGTCAACTGATATCTTCTTATTCTATTTTATGTCTATTTTTTCCCTCAATATGTTTTAAATCAACTTTTAAAGAATATTGGCCTAAGAAGGTGTCAGATCATTAGCCTATGCAGATTGATTACATGTTTAGCTGTCTCACTGAAGCCCTAGACCAGTGCTGTCTAATAGAGATATGCAATTTCATTTTTTTAGTAGTTACATTAATCACTTAAAAAGAAACAGATGAAATAGTAATTATAGTAATATATTTTATTTAACCTAATAAATCCACAATCTATCATTTCAGAGTGTAATTGATTTAAAAATTACTGTGATATTTTACAGTGTATTTTTTGTACTAAATATTCAAAGTCCTGTGCATATTTCACACTTAGAACACACCTCAGCTTGGACTCAACCACATTTCACGTGCTTAAGTAGCCCTAAATGGTGTGTGGCCACTGTATGAGACAGTGTAGCCCTTCAATGACAGAGACGAGTCAGGGACTCCAAGCTGACATCACTGTACCACTCCTGAAAAGCCCTTTACCCAAAGTGGCCAGCAGGAAGTTCCTAATGTTGACACTACTTTGTTAAAGTTTTTGTCAGGAACAGTAAATATAAGTTTGTTGAAGTATTTTTCTTTAAAAATAATTCTTTAGTAGTTTAGTGCTTGAATATGAATGCTATTCATTCGGCTAAACTTACCTACTGAGTAAAACATCATTTGTGGATAGCCACATCTGTTTAAATAAATGATGGGCTACATTTGGATGATCAGAAGAGGCCTGGATTATGGATGTCAAATATGGGAGCTAAGAGGAAACTACTTACCGAGGAGACTAGAAAGAACCTTGATGTTTAGGAAAAGGGTAAAGGTACAGGTGATTATGTGTGCTTGCCGTTGTCAGATAATGGATAATTTTACTTAAAGTTTATTTTACTAGATAATTTTTCTTTGTCTTCTTTCTCCCTTGTGAGCTCACTCCCTCTTTTTTTGTTTCTGTTTTTTTTTTTTTTATATTGAGACATAATTCACGTACAATAAAGTTCACCCTTTAAAGTGTTCACTGCAAGGGGTTTTAGTGTATTCACAAAGTCCTGCAGCCATCTATCTAGTTCCAGGGCCCTTTGTTTTTATTATAAATCTTCTAGGACACACTTACCCCTAATTCTCCTTTGACAATGTACTCAGAAGAGGACAGTGGGGAAGATAGCAACTTTTTTTAGAGTCCATATTTGAACAATTGACCATTTACAGATTTTTACGAGTATTTTCTGAAGAACTAATACGTATTAAAAATTACAGAAGGTATAAAGCTGAAGTTTGGAAATATCTTCATATTTCCCAGTTTGATTGTTGATCCAAAATGCTGACCAAGTAACCTTATAAACACATGAATTAATATATTTTTTTCCAAATTTAAAGAAAAAAACACCCTTAGAGTTTACAAATTACGTTTAGATGCATTATAAAATTGAAGGTATTTGTATTTGATCAGTAGCTCATTTCCAGAATTACTACAGTTCTGAAATTCATGTTTGGTCACCTAAATTTTATTTTCTTTTTTGATTTTTAAATTTTATTATTCATTTTATTTCACTTTGTTTTGAGATGCAAAATCAAAGGAAGAGGGATGAGGGTCTAAACATCTTTATCCTCTGTACTCTAAGGACTATCTGTCATTCCCACACCAAGGTAATGCAATGAATTATTCAGGATCCCATTGGTTCAGAAGGAAACCTAGACCAATCAAATCATTCTCTGGCAGCTTCTAAGTACCAAACAATAACCTAAAATTTAAAAGTGAAATAAAACTTCTGGCATATATGACATAACTCAACGACTCTTATTTGTATCAAGAGTTCACCACGTCTTCGAATGGTTAGCATTATTGTTTAGAATGTTCTTCCAGCAACATTACTATCAATTACCAAGGATTATAAATCTTGTAGTCCAGTTGAATCATACTAGTTTGCATTCTTTGAAATGGTCACCTCTTTACTTTTACTGAGGGGAAGGGAACTGCAAGGAATGTGGTTATCATGAGCTAATCTTACCCTTAGGGTATTGGAGATGTTTTCTCACCCTGAAATTGCAATTGCTTTTTGATTGCCAGTCTCCTTGAATATGCCTTACTGCTTAATTATAATGCTGTGTTTCCCTGCTCACATGATGGACTGGACCCACAGAGAAGTATTTCCTTAGCTCACTATTCAGATTGAAGGAAAGAACTGGAGAGAGCAATTGGTTTTTATTTTTCTTTCCTACTTATACTTCTCTTCTTTCTCTTAGAAAATATTTCCCCCTTTCTCACATGGGTAGCTGTTATCTCTGGACCAGGTAAGCGGACCTTTGTGGAGTAATTGTCTACAGATTGAGTATGGTACCCTATTGGGACCCCATAGGAACTTTTGGCTTCCTGCTTTACTCTGGTCAATTCTTCAGTCATGAAACTGGATTTTATATCCTACCCTGCTGCAGTCTGGCTGGGCACAATTCAGGAGCCACTTGTCAAAAGAAACTAACTTTATTTTTAGAATTACAAACACCAAACAAAACCGCTCCTCAGGAAAAAACCCTCAGAGCCCAACTGCCACCACCGGCTTCCCCAAGCCTCTCACCCCCACACAAACCTCACCACCTCCCACAATCCTCCTGCTCTTGAGGCTGATTGGCTGGGTCGCGTGGGCGGAGCCAAAGAAGTCCCCTAATGAGCAGCTCCGGTGGAGGAGCCAATCAGCTAGATGTTGCTGGGGCGCTGTGAGCCAATCATCAGCTGGCAGCTGGAAGTTTGCTGGGGCCCCTTTGGCTGTGGCTCTCAACACTACCCCAAATTATGTTCAAACCTATGTTGAGCAAAAGAATACATACTTGAAGGCTATGTTTTAATTTGGGGCTTCATATTCTTGTATATGTTGTTTATTTCTCTAAAAAGCATCTCATTGCAGATTGCAAGTATAAATTAGTGTCAGAATTACCATACAAAACTCTCTTGCTAACTTTGATCGGTAATTTCTTACGGAGTGCTAGAAAACATGGGGCTAATGAATAATGTGCCCAGAAGCTCTTATTATAGGGTTGGCATGAATTCCACTAATGACAAGCTTTCTCAAGCAGCAGTTGATTTTAAATCCTATTTTTCATTAGTAAAGTATAAAATGTTAATAATACCTTCCATTGTGCTGTTCTTTTGTAGCATAGTAGCACATATCTTCCATGTTCACCAAGACTCTTTTTAAGATCTTACTAGTAACTTCCTATGTCATAAATAAGATTTGTTCAGGAAATAAAAATGTATGTTTTCCCATTGTTAGCTATATGTTTTTCTAATAATCACATCTGAAGCTTATTATGCAGTAATAGCCTTAAGATATTATTTTTTTTAAATGTACTACTTTGGTCTTAATACTAGTTTTTAATCTCTTCTTGTTTCTATGAAGTCTGAATGAGATTTTCAAAATTGAATAATAATTTGATCCGTTAATCTTTTGAAGCTAGTAATTTTATTTTCCTCTCTTTGCAGTCTCTGAGGTTCGCAAATGAATAGAGCTTCATTACTGCAGTCTGCATTTAATAACCATTATCCATTATCTTGTAATTAAGACTCCCTGTAACGAATCATGAGGACAATGCAAAAATACATAGTACATTTCTTTAATGAACTGGAAAATGTTCATCTTGTTCTATTTAGTAATGAGTTGCTGAATAGTCATTAAATCCACTGGAGAATAGAGCTAGATGGATTTTGAAGACTGTCTTGAGTTTGTGGTTAATCTATTAGAATTAAAATTTCATCTTCTATTTTTATCAACAGCTGATTAGAAGTCATTCTGTTTGACCAAATTGATTAGAAGACCATATACAAGGGCAGCTGTTGTTTAATGAAAGTTTTTAATGAAACTGTACCATGGAGACTTGTAATTATAGGCCTTAGAAAAGCTTTGAGTAGCTTTAGACCACAAAAAAACAGTATTAAGCTAAAGATTTCAAATAAGGAAAATAAAAAGTACAATTTAATATAATATTATAACTATTATTAATTTTATTTCAACTAATCATAGTTGAATTCTGGTCTATTCAGTGTTTTTTTTTTTTTTAAGGATTCTCATCTCCTAGTTTAGTCATTTTGTTGATTGTGAGCATGATGAAAAAACATTTGAATGGATAGCATGTTTTAGTTGTGAGATATTTTCTCATAAAGTTTTTCCCCCAAGCTGAGCACAGGTAGGCTTGGCTAATGTTGGATTTGCATGAGCTCTGAGGAGGGTCTTCAGTGCTCTGTGGTAGTGGTAATTTAGAAGATAGCATTTATTTCTTTAAGGTAATTTTATTTTAGCAGAGGGGCAAGGGCAGCAATATTAAAATGAGAAGTGAAACAAAAGAGCATGCCTACTTGGTCTCATTGGAAAATCATTGTTCTTTTGACAGTGGTGAAGTACCAGTGTACTTTCTAAACTTAGATTTTTTTTTCTGGATTTAAAGAAATAGCCAGTGAGTGTATACCTGAATTATGTGTGACTTTATTGTCTTTCCTCAATGTATCCAATATAGTCAGTAAAGTTAACATTCCAAAATATGGGTTTTATGTTATAAGACCTCATGTTGCCTAAAGAACAGAGTGCAATTTATGTTTGCAGGTTCAGAGCCTTCTATATGATGTTTTACATAAGGGACATTTATAGTAAACATATTATGAAACATGCATTCATGTATTGCCTCCCCCAACAGATTCCTTAGGGGTATACATTCTTTACTGTTTGGATATTCCTTATTCTTTTGTGCTTTGGAATTTTTCTAAGGGAGAGATTCTTCATGTGCCCCTCTGATTTTTAACATTTATCTTTTCTTCAAGGTCTATGGCAAATCTTACCTGTTCCAGAAGTCTTCTTGTATTATTCTGGCTTATGTGGATCTCTTTGAACCTTTCTAGTCTTACTGATCATACTTGGCGTATGTCCAAAATACCATACACACCATGTGTATTCTTATTTCAACCCATATCTGATCTCTGGATGATTAAGGCTTGGCTTGGTATTTAATGACTTCTAATTCCAACTTTGATGTGTGAAGAACTTGGAAGTTCTACTCCTATTCTCAGAGGGAGAAACAGCTAAATAAACCGAAAATCAATCACTTTTCTCAGAAGCCACAAAGAATTAAGTTTGCAAGGTAAACTACCACTTTTCCGTCAGTGGAGGCACATGAATCCTGAGAGTCACAATGTAAATCTGCTTAACTGAAATGGAAGCTGCTAGAGCCAAAAACTAGTAGGAAAGCTGAAATGGCAATTTTGACAGTTTTTGGAGGTTAAGTGTGGCCCTTACACTGTTGTGTGGTTTACCTCTGGGTATTCTACCAAGTTTTCCGAGTGAAGAGTTAAGTAAGGTCCTTTCTTGGCTATGGAAGGATAAAGGGTTAGGGTTAGGAGAAAGGGGAAGATAATTATTATGAGATATGACCAGAGTGTTCCACATAACAAAGCCCACTTTCCAGGGAAAAGACTTTACCAGATTAACTCTTCTTGCCAAGGATTGCTTTGGCTATTTTGAGTCTCTTATTTTTCCAGATGAATTTCATGATTGCCTTTCTACTTCTATGAGGAATGTCATTGGTGGAATTACTATTCAGACCTTAAACTATACTACAGAGCAACAGTAACAAAAACAGCATGGTATTGGCACCAAAATAGACTTATACACTAATGGTGCAGAATAGAGGACACAGAGACTAATCCATATAACTACACAGTTATCTTATATTAGACAAAGGTACCAAAAATGTACATTGGAGAAAAGATAGCCTCTCCAACAAATGGTGCTGGGAAAACTGGAAGTCCACGTGTAACAAAATGAAATTAAACCTCTAACTCTTACCATGTACAAAATTTAACTCAAAGTGGATCAAGGATCTAGGAATTAAACCAGAGACCTTGCACCTAATGGAAGAAAAAGTAGGCCCAAATCTCCATCATATCAGATTAGGCCCCAACTTTCTTAAAAAGATTACTATAGTGCAAGAATATATAAACCAAAAATCAATAAATGGGATAGATTCAAAGTAAAAAGCTTCTTCTCAGCAAAAGAAACAACCAGTGAGGTGAATAGAGAGCCTACAGAATGGGAGCAAGTCTTTACCACAAGCACATCAGATACAGCACTAATTAAAGCACTCAGAAACCTTAACACCAAAAAACCAAATGACCCAATCAATAAATGGGCCAAGGAACTGAACTCAAGACACTATTCAGAAAAGGATATACAATCAATCAACAAACATATGAAAAAATGGTCAACATCTCTACCAATTAGAGAAATGCAAATCAAAACTACTCTGAGATTTCATCTCACTCCAGTCAGAATGGCACCTATCAAGAATACAAACAACAATAAGTGTTGGCGAGGATGTGGGAAAAAAGGCACACTCATAAGTTGCTGGTGGGAATGCAAATTGGTACAGCTAATCTGGAAGCAGTATGGAGATTCCTTGGAAAACTTGGAATGGAACCACCATTTGACCCAGTTATCCCACTCCTTGGCTTATACCCAAAGGACTTAAAAACAGCATACTATAGGGACACAGCCATATCAATGTTTATAGCAGCACAATTTAACAATAGCTAAATTGTGAACCAGCCCAGATGCCCTTCAGTAGATGAATGGATAAGGAAACTTTGGTATATATACATAATGGAACATTACTCAGCATTAAAAGAGAATAAAATCATGGCATTTGCAGGTAAATGGAAGGAGTTGGAGAATATAATGTTAAGTGAAGCAAGCCAATCCCCAAAAACCAAAGGTGGAATGTTTTCTTTGATATGAGGATGCTGACTCATAATAGTGATGGAAGGGGAGCATGGGAGGAATGGAGGAACTTTAGATAGGGCAAAGGAGAGGGAGGGTGCAAGGGGGTAGGAATGATGGTGCAATGAGTTAGACATCATTACCCTAAGTACACGTATGAAGACACTAATGGTATGAAAATTCTTTGTGTACAGTGATTTGAAAAATTGTGCTCTGTATGTGTAATATGAAATGAATTGTATTCTGCCATTGTGTATAGCAAATTAGAATTAAAAAAAAAAGCCAGTCTAACAAAATTAAAAAAAAAAGACTTTACCAGAGTCTTTTCCCACTTGAGATCCTTATCCCTTGTAGTCCTCTTGTCCCACCAATGTAGGGGGAGAAGTTTAAAAGGTGTGTGAAATCATAGTACAGAGATGTAGGCCCATCTCTTATGTGATTTAGTAATACTTGCCCTTCCTCTTTATTATCACCACACCAACATGACCCCAGTGTAATAATGGCAAATTACACCTGTTAGAGCTGATACACTACAACTGAGGAAGAGATTTAGGGAATCCCAAAGCAAACAGGGGAGGCAAAAACAAATTCCCAAAAATGGGAATTTGAATACTGTGGCATCTATAGTTATAGCAAAATTAAACATAGCCCAACTCCTAGCTAGATTAACATAAAATCTCACAGAGAGGCCTGTTTTGTTCCTCTTACCCAATACATCATATGTGGCTTTCAACAAGACAAAATAAGTATCAGAACAGATTTAGATATAACATAGATGTTGAAATTATATGATAAAGAATCTAAAATAACTGACTATTAGTAATGGGTTTACTGGAAAAATAGACAACATGAAAAAATACAGGTAATATAATCAAGATGGAAATGCTAAGAAAGAATCAAAAGGAAATTCTAGAAGTTAAAAATATTGGAACAAAAATGAAGAATTTCTTTAATGGGCCCATTAGTAGACAGAACACAGCTGAGAAAAAGAATGAATGCTCATGAATATAAGTCAATAGAAACTTCCTAAACTAAAATGTAAGCAAAAAAAAAAAATGATGGGGGTGGGGTGAGCAAAAAATAAAACATCCAAAATCTTTGGGATAAATTAGAAAGTTATATATAATTGGAATACGAAGAAAGTATAAATAGAGCAACAATATACTGGAAGTAATAATAGTTAAGAACTTTCCCAAAATACTGGACACTAAACCAGTGGTCTTAGAAGCTCAGAGAATGTCAAGTAGGATATATATGCCTATATATTCTAACTTTCTCTCTCTCTACACACACACACAACACCTACACCTATACCTACCTGCATCTAGAAATATCATACTTAAATTGAAAAAAAAAATCAAAGACAAATAGAAAATCTTGGGGAAAAAAAGCTACAGAAAGAAAACACTTATAGAAGAAAAAGAAAATAATTCTAACAGTCTTCTCATCAGAAACCATGTCAGCAAGGAGTGGAATGCAATTTTTTTTAATATTTATTTTTTAGTTGTAGTTGGACACAATACCTTTATTTTATGTGGTGCTGGGGAATGAACCAAGAGCCCCACACATGCTAAGTAAGCGCTCTACCACTGAGCCACAACCCCAGCCCACTACCAGTGTTTAAAGCAAAAATATAACAACCTATAGTTCTATACCCAGTGAAATTATCATTCAAAATTGAGCTCAAACAAAAGCAAAGGGACTTCCCTACTAGACCTTTCTGTAAGAAATGTTTAAAGAAGTTCTTCAGGGAGGAAGAAAACAATATAAATCAGAAAGTCTGGTCCATTAAAAAAGGGAAGAAGGGGGCTGGGGATGTGGCTCAAGCGGTAGCACGCTCACCTGGCATGCGTGCGGCCTGGGTTCGATCCTCAGCACCACATACAAACAAAGATGTTGTGTCTGCCGAAAACTGAAAAATAAATATTAAAAAAAAATTCTCTCTCTCTCTCTCTCTCTCTCTCTCTCTCTCTCTCTCTCTCTCTTTAAAAAAAAATAAGGGAAGAAGAACATCAGGGAAGAAAAAAATGAAGATTAAAATTAATTTTTCTTAATTGACTTTAAAGATAACTATTTAAAGTAATAATATAACTGTTGAGTGATTTATCATATAAGTAACTGAAATGAATGACATCAGTATTATGAGATATAAGAGAATGAAATTAGGAATATTTTGTTAAAAGATGTATGCAGTACCCATGTGATAGTATGGTATTATTTGAAGGTGAACCTACATTAGTTAGAAATATAAGTTGAAAACTCTAGGGCAATCACTAAAAAATTTACCAAAGAAGTATAATTGATATGATGAGGGTAGATGAAATGGAATCATATAAAATGCTCAAAGCCAGAGAAGGCAGAAAAAAAATAGGTATAAAAGTTCAAGAAAAAATGCAAAAGTTATAGACACTGTAGATATTAATGGCTAAATATGCCAATTAAGAGATTATTAAAAAAGCAAGCTGCTACTATATGGTGTCCATAAGAAATTCACCTTAAATGTAGAAGATTACAAGTAAAGGTTGGAGAAAGATACACCAAGCCAACTTATAATTAGTTTCAGACAAAGAAGACTTTAGAAAAGGTACATTATCAAGTATAATAAAATGATATTACTTGCTGAGAAAGAAGTCATTTCTTCAAGAAAACAGAACAATCATAAGTCTGTCTGTGCCTAGCAAGAGCATCAAAATATATGAGGCAAAATTCAATGCAACTGAAAAAAAGTATATATAAGTCTATCATAGCTGGAGACTTCAAAACCCCTGTTTCAGTAAATGGTAACTCAAGCAGGCAGAATAACAGCAAGGATATGTTTGACCTGAAGAGCAAAAAGTAGGATATATATACCTATAGAATATATAGGCATATATATCCTACTTGACATTCTCTGAGCTTCCAGGACCACTGGTCTAGTGTCCAGTATTTTGGGAAAGTCCTTCAACATGATCAAATTGACACTCAGAGAAAGCTCCGTCCAACATCAGCAGAATACATATTCAAGTTGACATGGGACATTAATTATGGCAGGCCATATTCACGCCCATAGACCATACCCTGACAAACTTAAAGAATACAAATCATATAAGTGTTTTCTAAGAGCACAAGGAATGGACTTAGAAACCAATAGCCAAAAGATGGGTGAAAAATACTTAAGTGTTTGGAAATTAAACAACATAATTCTAAATAACAAATGGGTCAAAGAAGAAGCTTGAAATTTTTTAAAAATTCGGACTAAATAAAAATGAGAATTATCATTATTTATGGGATGACTCAAAAGCAATTGCTTAGAGGAAAACTTATTGGATGCATATATTAGAAAAGGAAAATTGTTTTAAATGAATAATGTAAGCTTTTACATTATTTTACATTAAGTAGAGAAAGAAGAGCAGTTAAGCCTAAAGCAAATGGAAGAAAAAAATAGAAATTAGAACACGAATTAATGAAATGAAAAGCAAAAACAATAGAAGGAAAAAAGTAAAAAAACAAGCAAACAAAACAAAAAAACCCTTAAATGCTGCTGCTTTGAAAAGTTAATAAGTTTGGTGACTCTCTAGCTAGGCTGATCAAGAATAAAAGAGATAAAATACAAATTACCCATACCAGAAAAGAAAGAGGGGCCATCACTACTGTTCCCATGAACATTTAAAGGATAAAAACGATTATATGAAAAACATTACACCCACAAATTTGATAATGTAGATGAAATGCATTAATTCCTTGAAAGACACAAGCAACCAAAACTCACAAGGACTAAGAGTCTTGTTGGCCTATATCTATTAAAGAAATTATTTAAATTTATTAATTTTATATTTACATAATGTATTTTATGTGAATGTTTATATGAATTATATAAGTTGTTTATATAAGTCATGTGAACATCATGTGTTTATGTAAATGTTTTATAAAATGTTTAGTTAATAAATATAAAGTGGTTTCATATTATTAATAATTTAACCTCATTAAAGAGTAGTAATTATAAGCTTCCCAGAGAAAGCACCTATATAGTTTAACTGATGAATGCAGCTAAAATTTAAGAAATAGTACCTCTTTGCAATCTCTTTCAGAAAATAAAAGAGAGAATACCTATTTTATGAGACCATTATTACTCTAATACCAAAACCTGAAAAAAGACACTACAAGAACAAAAAGTTATTGAATAATATCTTTTATAAATATACATATAATTTACGAAATGTTAGCAAAATGAGACTGACAATGTATGAAAAAGAATTATACAATATGACCAAATGTGATCTACTCCAGGTATGCAATTCTGGTTCAACATAGTTTAATCCACCATATCAATAAGCTTAAGAGGAAAAAAAAAAGTAAGCTTAAGAAGAAAAATCAACCCCACTTTAGTCATGAGAAAAACACCAAACATCAGTCAAGAGACATTATACAGAATACCTGACCAGTACTTTCAAAACTGACCAAATCTTCAGAATCAGGAAAATCTAAGGAACTATCGTAGTCAAGAAGAATCTATAGAGAAATAAAAAATGTAGTATTCTGGATGGGATGGAATAGTGAGTAAAACAAAAGAAATCTAAATAAAGTATGGGCTTCAAGTAATAATAATTCCTTAATTGTAATAAATCTACCACACTAATGTAAGAAGGTAGTAAGAGGGGAAACTGCATGTGGGGTAAACTCTGTATTACCTCTGTAATTTTTCTGTAATCCTAAGTGGGTTCTAAACTTAAAGATAAATAAATAATATTTTATTCTGAGCCCCCTGCCCAGTTTTATTACTGGGACTGGAATGAAACACAAAATTGTTTTTCCTTCCTCATTAATCATTTAAAGTTAGAAAATATTGTAGTTTCCTTTTTATTGGTCCCTGTGGCTGGCCATCCGTCCATCCATCTAGAGTCCCTCCTGTGCGCCACCCTCTGGGACATAGAAGTGTATAGGAAGGTTGTAGCATATGAACCAGACTTGCATACAGTACAGTCAAGAAAATGGAGCAGACAAATAAACACTTGAAGCCACTGTTGCCATTCTGGGCAACTGTTGCTACCTAAGTAGATGCTTTGGCCCTCCCAATAAATTAGGAAGAGTTTTTCCAAACTTACCCTGCCAAAGGAAGTTGGCTCTTTTGAAAAACTGCCGGGTAGTGTGATTTTTTAATGACCATGTCCCACCCCTCTTTTTAAATAGCCCTTCAAATATGGCCTTGGTCTTTTATCTTAAAAACCTCTCTTCTAGGATGCTTAGTATTTTGATGCTATTCAGTGTTGTACTTCAATGGCTTCTAGTAAATCAAAAGATGATGTCAATATTAGGAAAATATATTTGGGTCTCATTGTGAATTCTTTTGGGATGTTTCCCTTAACTGCTTATATGGAGGCTTTAGTCTCTTCCTTTTTCTTTCTTTTTTCTTTTTTTTTTTTTTTTTGGGTGCTTAACCCTGAGCTACACCCCCAGCCCAGCCCATTTTATTTTTTTTATTTAGACATAGGATCTTGCTAAGTTGCTTAGGGCCTTGCTAAGTTGTTGAGGCTAGCTTTGAACTTCTGATTCTCCTATCTCAGCCTTTTGAGTTGCTGAGGTTACAGGTATGCACCACTGTGCCTGGCTTTAGTTCTTCCCTTTGCTTATCTTATTTTTATGTTTTAAGGGCCAGGCTTTAGGCACTCACCCATTCATGTATCAATGGACAGATACGATGAACTCATGAGGTAACTATCCTAGTAACACATGACTACTGCAAGGCCTTTGCACTTTCTTTATCCCTGGTTGTCATGCTCTTTCCCTAGATTTCCTTCATTCAGTATCTATTTGAGTTCCATTGATCAGAGATGCTATCATGATGACTCTTTAAACAAAACTGCCTCTCCTCAACTTCATCACTCTGACTCATTGCATTGTGTTACGTTTCTACAGAGCAACTATTTCCATTTGACATTTATTATATATTTGTTTATTGCCTTTCTCTTCTAGAACATCTCTTCACAAGGACAGGTTTTTTTGTTTTGTTTTTTTTTTGTTTGTTTGTTTTTTTGGTCTATTCCAAGCATTTAGAATGAGTTCAACACTTAATAAGCACTCAGCAAGTATTTGTTGAATGACTGACTGTATGGTAGGCATGTCTCCATTCTTCATAGTAACCTACAGACCCAAAGAAAAGAAGGCTTCCTGTGACCTCTTGTGATATGTCAAGAGTTTCCCTGGTATCTACACAGATTGCATACCTACCTCAGGTCTTTGCTTCATTTATATTTGTATAATACTTGACAGTTTTTTTCATACAGATTGTATCTTTTGATAGTCTTGTATAATACTCTGAAGCAAGTAGGAATTTTTTAGATCTATTTTATAAACGAGGAAGGTAAGGAGATTGAATTTGCAAGGTGACTTCTAGCTCACCGATTGATCTGTGTTTTTCCTCTACCTGTATCTTGAAAATATGATTTTAAGAAAAGAGCCTGAATTATTTGTTTTATATTTTCCATGTGCCTGTTCACAGTATGTTTTATAAAGGGGTATCTGCCTGAGACTTTTAGTACACAGAACTGTTGTGGAAGTAATTTTGTTCAAATGAAACCAGAGGGGAAAGTTTTGGCTGCTTTTTCCTGTAGATTCTGTCTTTCATGGACCTTCAAAAAGACTCTCATATTAGTTTTAGTGTGGTTTCACAGATTTGGTGGACTAGGGCTGTGAATTTGTACATGAATCACTTGGGAACCTTCTTTATGTTAGAGTCTGAATCAGTTGGTCTGGTTGATTTAAATTTACATATAAAATTATACATATTTATGGGGTACTGTGTGATTTTTTTTTCAGTACATGTATACATTGGTTAATGTTCAAGTCTAGATAAACATGTCTATCTCCTGAAACACTTATCTTTTCTTTGTAGTGAAAACATTAAAAAACCTAACCATTAGCTTTGTTTGTTTGTTTAATATACAGTATACTTCCATGATCTACAGTCACCTGGTTGAACACCAGGTCATATTTCTCTAACTTAATGTCTGTTGACCTTTCCCTGTCCCCTTCTTCCCTACTTCTCTAGTGGTCCCATGGTGCCTGCACATCACTCACATTTTGAGTATTTCAGGGGTAGGTATCCATATGAAAGATGGATTATTTATTTGGGTGACCTTCATAAATGAGGAAGTTTCTTAGACACATTGTATGGATCTAAAATTCTACATGTGCACATATTCTTACTATGTGACCTCATGTGAGTTACTTCACTTTCCTGTGCCTTCTTTTTCTCTTTAAAGATGGAGCTCCTAGGTGAGATACTGGGCAATGAAATTGACCAAATTATATTGCGTGCATGTATGAATATATAACAGTGAATCCCACTATTATTTATAGTTGTCATGCACCAATTTAAACATTTTAAAAAAATAGAAAAAAAGATGGAGATGATATTAGTACTTAGTGAGCAACAGTGGTTGTAAGGATTGACTGAGCTAATAATTGTAAAGTACCAGATTTATAATGCATAGCATACAGCACTCAATGCATCTTAGCTATTGTTATCATTTCCTTCTGTCCTTGTGCTATTAAATATATCTTAAATAGATTTAAGATATATTTGAAAGAAGGAAGTTGTTAAAATATTTGCAAAGTATGCAATAGCATGGTTTCATTAATGAAAATCCTAATCTGGTTGGAAGACACCATGCTTTCATTAATGAACAATGCAGTAGAAATCAGCTCATGGTGATTATTATCATAACTGTGCTGTGTATATCAAGCATGGGAAAGTGAAGTACCTCAGCTTTATGTGATCATGATATGTGATCTTAAACACAGGGCATAAATTGTTTTTATTCATCTCATACATTAAACAGACCATACTAATTTTTTTTAAAAATCAAGTTTATTTATTTATTTATTTATTTATTTTTAGTTCTCGGCAGACACAACATCTTAGTTTGTATGTGGTGCTGAGGATCGAACCCGGGCCGCACGCACGCTAGGCGAGCGCGCTACCGCTTGAGCCACATCCCCAGCCCCAGACCATACTAATTTTAATTGTGGTGTAGAAATATGGAGGCAAGAGTTCCAGAGGTCCCTGAGAATTTATTTGGCAACTAGAGTAATTCATTTGACGGTAAGAAGGGAAAAAAATACAGACAAAAGTATTTTAAAGGTAGATTTTAGTTATAGTTTTTCAGATAATTAATGAAAAGTAAAGTTGTGTTCCTCAGGGGAAAAAATTTACACAATTCATTTCTTTCACTGACTTAAAATAAAAAATAAGTTTTTAATTAACATGGGAGTTTTTCTTTTGTTTTAGGATCAGATTTTATTAAGACCTCTACTGGAAAAGAAACAGTAAATGCCACCTTCCCGGTAGCTATAGTAATGCTACGGGCCATTAGAGATTTCTTCTGGAAAACTGGAAACAAGGTATATTATTGCCAGCAAATCTTTCTTCAGAGTAAAGATAATGTTATTTATAATACTTGTTACAGCTACCACGATAACTGTCTTTTTATGCAGAAGGTGTGAATGAGTTACCTTTATTAAGATAAATGTTTAATTTACCTTTCATTATGAAAGAACACATTTATGGGGAAAATGTGCGATTAACGAAAGTAGTGTGAGTGTGGGAGTAAGTATGTGTGATCAAGATGTAAACTTGCTGCGTGTCCTTTTATTAACCGAAGACAATTTTATCACTGACAAGAGATTCCTAAATGGGTTCTTTAACGAACTAATTCTGCTGCAACACAGAGCTTTCTGGCAAGGCGTTGGCCAGTGAAAACAGGTTAATGCAGAAATTAAACTTCCTTGAGGAATGGAAAGAATTGCAGAGTAACATTTATTGAATGATAAGCTGTGGTGGTGATATGAAAAGTATGCAATATAATGGGAAATAATCTTTTCCTGTCATTATTGAAGGACACACATAAATTGGTTTTTCTGTTGGGAAACCCCCGGTCCAGAAAAACTTATTACTTTTAATAATATGAGGTGAAGAGAAAATTCTCGAGGAGATGAACTTATTAAACAAAATAATGAAATGCTGTGAAACAGCAGGGAAAAGGTAGCTAGACGTTATATAGCTCTTGAATTAAATATCCATTTTTGCGTTTTATGGCAGTTGGATGTGCTCTTTGGAAGACTGTTAAGCTGAGGAGGGTATATGCTAGCTTTTGTCAGCTTTTCGAAAAATAATACATATTTTTTGAAACATATGAAGTTAAAAGGGAAAATGTGTATGAGGTGTTTTTTAAAAATGAATTTGGATTTTCCTTTTCACTTCAAATTACTTGTCTAGCTGCATATTATCTCAAACGATTTTTTATATCATTGGAGAAAAAGATGAAGAGAGAATGTGTGTGTATGTGAGTGTGTGTGTATGTGTGTGTGTGTGTGTGTGTGTTTGTTTAATGTGACTTTCCCTTCCTGAGGGGCATCTTTTAAAAACAGCCTCTTGATTTCTGCCAAGTAGGACCCCCCCAAAAGACCTTTAATCCTTCACCAACTGGATACTATGAGGGTATATGTGACTAGATTATTTTGGAATTGGATTTTTTTTTTTGGAATATACTGGTTGTAAGGGGAAATAAACCCCCTTTTCTCCCTCAGAATAACCTCACATCTGAAGTACAAATAGAAGAAATATTTATTGTGACCTGCATATAACAGCACTTCCAATTTGAGTAACCTGTACTTGAAAGTCTTTCTGCAATGATAAGTTAAAGAAAATAAGTTAAAGTTATCTGCAAATAAGTTAAAGAAAAACATGTGTAAAGAAAGAAAGCTATAAAAATGAAAAATCTGTCTTTGGTCCCTCAGTAGAAACTACCACTACTCATTAGACCAGTAGTTCTCAGTTTCAGCCAAAGAACATCAAAATCAAATGTGAAGAGCTGGGGATATAGCTCAGTTAGTAGAGTGCTTGCCTCGCATGCACAAGGCCCTGGGTTCCATCCCCAGCTCACCCCCCCCCTCCGCCCTCCACCATACACAAAATCAAATGTGAGATTTTTTTTTATGCATATTGATGCCTGGACTGCCATCCCTGGATATTCTGGGGTATTCTTCAGGCATATGCATTTCATAAACTCCATTGTCAGGGTTTAAACATGGCATTTAGAACCCAATTCTGTTTTGCTCTCAGTGAGCAGCTATTGAGTAGTTAACCGTGTGCCATGTTAACCTATCTTGGAATGCAAAAATGAACACGTTTCTTCCCAGAAAAGCTCTTAGCCAACATGCAGAATATTTCAAAGAAAAGTTTTTAAGTCCTCAGTGTTCTAGACCAGGTTTCAGAGAGGGGGACATTTTGCTATTTCAGTCCTCTCTTAATTGCATTGCATTTCCCCCTCAGTTTAATAAACTAAGTCCAGCTGGTTTTAAGAAAAGGACACAGGTACAAGTCAAACCATTCTCATTAATCATGTTTGACTTCAAACAAGGAGGATCTGTATATGTGTTTGCAAATCATGGTACAGCTTTTGGGTTGCTGACAAGTTGCACTAGCAGCCCTTAGATGGTAAAGTTTCTACTTCATTGATTTAAGCGGTGTTTTACAATGTCATCAGCCGCCTTCCAGACCATGATTAGTGTCACTCCTGAGAAGCAGAGGTTTAATATTTCATAACTGATTTCATTACAGATTTATGTTTCCCATATTCTCTCCCTCAAAAAAAAAAAAAAGATTAACTTATATAAGAACCTTCCTTTGGAAACATTGCCAAACAGACTTGCTGACACAAATTGAACTATATAGAAAATCTGTATGAAATACTGCCTAATTGACAGAAAGACCTCTGTGATAAACATGTATGCTAATATCAGCTAATTGATTTTTTTTCTTCTTTCCTCAACAAATAACCTCATCCTGCAGCCCCCACCCCTCTGCCTTACCAAGTCCTGGTTTGGGCAGGGGAGTAACAGCAAATTTGGTTAGAAATGCTGCTGTTTGAGGTTGTATGGCAGAGGTAGGGAAACCAGGGAAGAGACTCACTAATATTCCATATGAAGACTGATGAGGGTCTAGTCTGAAATGTAGACATGTGGATAGAGGAAGGTGTGCATGACCAGAAGTTATGTAAGTAGGATTGGCAGGACTTGTCTGTTGAGTAGATATTTCCTAGTCAGGGATGGAGTTCAGGTTCACCATGTTTCCTGCTTGGGTTGATGATAGGACCATTTGTTTATTGTCTCTCTTCTTCAACATTCTGTTAGCAATTATTTCCTGCTGGTGCTGCCTTTCAAAGAACACCTCTGAGTGTTAAAATGCAAGAATTTTATATCTAGGCTATCAGGGGTATTGTTTGATTGTTTGATTCCATCTGTAGATTCTCTACTCTGCTGGATGTTCAAGCTTCTGGACAAAGTAAACCAAGATGATGAGGCTCTTACTGTATGTGGAGCATATTTTTCATTTCCTAATGGATATGGAACATTATTTATAAACAACAGTTTGGGTTGAATTGGGCTGTTTTATAGTCAGTCCTTAAAAATTTATGAAATATGAAGATCCCCTACACTGCCTTTCTTTTGTCCTTATGTAATTGGTCTTTCTGGATGATAGAACTTTGTGTACCTACCACTTCTGAGAAAAAGTCCCTGCAATTAAGTTGATTAAAACAACTGTCAATTCTTCTCCTTGGAATCTGCCTATTTGGTTAGGGTGACCATGTGGCCTCACTGATTCTGTCCTTTTTTTTTTTTTTAAGTACACATCTGCTTTTGAACCTTGTGAAGTCTTGTTTAAATTAACACCCATAAATCAATTGCATTCCTATATACCAATAACAAATCAGCTGAAAAAGAAATCAGGAAAACTATCCCATTCACAACAGCCTAAAAAAAAAAAAGTACTTGGGAATCAATCTAACAAAAGGGGTAAAAAACCTCTACAATGAAGACTACAGAACACATGGAAGAAAGAAATTGAAGAAGACCTTAGACGGTAGAAAGATCTCCCGTGTTATTGAATAGGCAGAATTAACATTGTCAAAATGGCCATACTACCAAATGCATTATACAGATTTAATGCAATTCCCATTAAAATTCCAATGACCTTCTTCATAGAAATAGAAAAAGCAGTCATGAAATTCATTTGGAAAAATAAGAGGCCCAGAATAGCCAAAGCAATCATTAGCAAGAAAAGTAATACAGGAGGCATCACTATACTATGTCTTAAATTATACTACAGAGCTGTAGTGACAAATGGCATGATATTGGCACAAAAATAGAATTGAAGACCAATGGAACATAATAGAAGACACAGAGACATACCCACATAAACATAGTTATACTAGACAAAGGTGCCATAAACATACATTGGAGAAAAGATAGCCTCTTCAACAAATGGTTTTGGGAAAATTAGAAATCTGCATAAAATTGAACCCCTATATCTCATCCTATACAAAACTCAAAGTGGACAAGGACCTTGGTATTAGACCAGAGACCCTGTGCCTCCTAGAAGCAAAAGTAGGCCCAACTCTCCATCATATCAGCTCAGGAACAGATTTCCTTAGTAAGACTCCTTTAGGAGTCTTCTTGGGCTTTTGCACAATCAAGAATCAATAAATGAGATGGCATCAAATTAAAAAGCATTTTCACAGCAAAGGAAACAAGGAATGAACAGAGAGAATACAGAATGGGAGAAAATCTTTGCTACCTGCACGTTAGAGCATTAATCTCCAGGATATAAATGAACTAAAAAAAAACTTAACACCACCACCACAAATAAAACAAACCCTCAAATAACCCAATCAATAAATGGGCAAAGGAACTGAACAGGCACTTCACAGAACAAGAAATATGATCTGTCAACAAATATATGAAAAAAATGTTCAACATCTCTAGCAATTAGAGAAATGCAAATCAAAACTACTCTAAGATTTCATCTCACTCCAGTCAGAGTGGCAGTTATCAAGAATACAGGTAAATAACAATAAATGTTGGTGAGGATGTAGGGGAAAAGCTTCACTCCTACATTGCTGGTGAGACTGCAAATCGGTGCAACCACTTTTGAAAGCAGTATAGAGAGTCCTTAGAAGCTGGGGCATTCCTCCTGATATAATTTTGGAATAGAACCACCATTTGACCCATCTATCCCACTCGTGATCTATACCCAGAGGACCTAAAATCAGCATACTGCAGTGCTGCAGCCACATCAATGTTTATAGCAGCTCAATTCACAATAGCTAAGCTATGGGACCAACCTAGATGCCCTTCAACAGATGAATGGATAAAGAACATGTGGTATATATACACACTGGAATATTATTAAGCCACAATAAGAATGAAATTATGGCATTTGCCAATAAATGGATAGAACTGGAGAATATCATGCTAAGTGAAATAAGCCAGTCCCCAAAAAAACAAAAGCCAAATGTTCTCTCTGATATGTGGATGCTAACCCATAACAAGGGAGGGTTGGAAGGAGAAGAATAGAAATTCATTGGATTAGACAAAAGGGAATGAAGGGAAGGGAGGGAGGATGGGAATAGAAAGGCAGTAGAATGAATCAGACGTAACTTTCCTATGCTCATATATGAATACATGACCAGTGTAACTCCACATCATGTCAACCACAGGAATGGGATCAAAATTGTAATAGGTTTTACCCCATGTATGTAAAATATGTAAAAATACACTCTACTTTCATGTATGTCTAAAAAGAAAAAATTTTAAAAAGGAAATATGGAATGAATGGGCTTTTGTGGTAGGTTATCCTGTTTATTGACACCTTTCTTTTCCCTTCCAAGCTCAGTTATAATCTAGGTGGTTAAGGTTTATGACTTTCCAAGAAGTGAAATGCTAAGGAGGGTTATTAGCCCTTATTTGTGTCTCCTTAGAAGCTGGGCATTCCTCCTGATATAATTTTGGAAATTTCTTTGTAGGTGAGTGGATGTGAGTAAGTGATGCATGTTTTGTTTTGTTTTTCTGGATGAAGTAAAAAGAACTAAAGTGAGAGAGAGAGAATATCAAGATTTCTATAAACCCAATACCATCTTTTAAATCCACCCAGTAACAACAGTCATCTTCCCTTTTAGGTGGGCTTTAAGCCAGCAGGAGGTATTCGCACTGCCAAAGACTCCCTTGCTTGGCTCTCTCTTATAAAGGAGGAGCTTGGGGATGAGTGGCTGAAGCCAGAACTCTTCCGCATAGGTGCCAGTTCCCTGCTTACAGACATTGAGAGACAGGTGAGCAGTAATGCATTGTCCTTGGGATGAATTGACAAGTGCTTTTGAGAAACTGAGGACTCGAGATGAATACTTATCTGATTTACCTCATCATACCCAAACCTCTACCTTCCTCCAAGCAGACCTCCATCTGAAGTAGGTTGGGCAGAGTCTGCTGAAACGTATTCATTATGTGATAGTATAATTATTACGTAGTTATAATTATATAATGATTACTAATGAACTGAACTCTGATTTTCTTCACAGATTTACCATCATGTGACTGGCAGATATGCGGCATATCATGATCTCCCAATGTCTTAAATTGGCGACCTGACCCAGAAAAGTTATTTGCAACAATGTTTAAATTTTTATTCTGCCTAATTGCTAAAATTATGTAATTGAAAAACAGGGAAATAGGTAACTAACTTTTTTCCCTTAAAATGTCCACTGATCTTAGAGGACAAATGAAAAAGCAAACTAATCCACATGTGGTACTCGTTTCAGGCATGTCTGAAATGGTCTTAATTACCAGATGATCTACACTATTAATTTTGTGAGTGTTTTACAGTAAAAACTCTGAGTAAAATGTTAATGATAGCTTGGACAACATCAAATTCTAAGGGGGAGGGGGGGGTTAAACTGTCCACATGTGCTCCAGAAAAAAGAAAAGAAAAAAAAAGCAACATCCCTGAGTTGCTGCTGTAAAGACTCCAGGAGTGACTACTGATTCAGCACTAACTTCCCGCCACGAAAACCCGTCTTCAGTTTTTGCAATGGATGTGCTCTTTTATTAACTGTTTTACTAATGAAATTTCTGATACTGTTTTATGGAATTATGAATATCATTGAATTTTTAAAAATAAAAAGTCCCTGTAGTTGTTTCTTTTTTTTTAAACCAGTTTAAATTACAGCACTATGTATTGAAAAATTAATCCATTCAACATATAAAGAGGTTTCATCAATGACTTTCTGAATCTCTCTAATAGATTCCTTGAGTATATGTATCAGATAAAGCACCTTAGTATATTGTGAATGAATGTAACTCTTAAGATTTTCTGGTATAGTGAATGAGGTTTAGAAAGCGGCAAACGCTAACATAGCACCTACTGTGTACTAAGCTCTTTACCTATATCAATTTATTTAATCCTCATTTAATCATAATGCTAAGGTAAGTACAGCAAAAATTTTTAATCCTTTCAGTAGTAAGTACTGATGTTATCATCCTTTTAGGCAGATAAGGGACTGAGATCAGAACTTAAGCAACCTGCTGAAAGTTGCTAAGAGTTAGCAGAGTCAAGATATCGAGCCCAGGTACGCATGCGGGCTGCTAGTCTGTGCAGTCACCTCCATGTGTGACCATTGTACAGCTGGATGCACAGGAACTGAGCTCACCATCAGCTCCAGAGAGTGGTGATCTGCCTCACGCTGCACTGGCTGCATTACCCTCTGTCTCTCCCTTCCTCCCATTTCCAGCTTTGTTGCTTGCTAGCATCTCTACCACATTATAGAACCCAAGTTCCTTAAATGGTGATTTTTCATCAAGTCTTTTTCCTTCTCTGAATAGTGTTCCAGTTACTCTTAAGCAAAAATCCCAGACTGGGAGTCAGCTTTGGTCTCCTCTCATCTGCCAGGTTCCAGCACAACCCCTGCCTGTCTTGCTTTGGGACTTTGGTCCAGTCTGTTCACATCTCTTCACCTCTGCTTCTTCATCTGTAAAATCAAGGGTTTAGGGCTGTGATATCAGACCTAAAATTATACCACCCCAAGGATAATTAGAACAAATGCAAGAAAACATTTTATGGCTAGAAAGAGAAAACACTTTGTACCAATCTAAATTAGAATTTGCCTCTTGGGAGTCAATTAAGCAAGTCCCTCAAAGCACCTCTCTAACTGGAAAGGAAATGACTAAAATAAGAATGGAAAAGAAATCCTGCTTTCCTCCAGTGCCTTAGCAGAATGCTGACTCTTGACTTGTGCCTTTGGACATGGTCCGTGGCTCTGAATGCCATCTCCAGCTTCATAATATGCTGGCCCAGGTGCCCACCAGTGCAATGGCCAGTCACCTTTGGAGAAGAAACATTACAGAAAAATAATTACATTCTATCACCTTTGAAGCTGTTCTAATTTCACTGAGGTTTCTCTTTTCCTCCCATTAAACCCAGCTGGTCATTTTAGTTGATCAAGTGAACAGGCATCATTATCTTCAATTTTAATTTATATGAGGCATCCACTGAAATTGACCTCTGCGGACAATTATAGATGCACGTAGGAAATTAAGACTGGTGAATCCCTCAAACCTATTAGAGGCTGATGAGCGTGGCCTGTAATGGTAAGTAATGTTACATTTTGAGGGACAATTTATTCCAAGGACTGTGGGGCTCTTCATCAGGAATGTCTGCCCCTTCTTACCTGGCTCTTGAAATCAGATGTAGCACAGATGACTTTAATGGGAACACCATATTTAATGTTGATTGCTATGAAAACATAAGAGGAAGAGGTCATTTTTGAGGTGACTGTGATTTACTGCAAGCAGATTTGTGTACTTCAGAACATTGGTAGCAGATGCTTTATGCAATCAGAAAATAAATTGCTGTGTTCTGTATTTACAGATTCTAAGTTAATGCAAGCAACCTTCCCATTGATGGAATTGTTCAATAAAACATATTAGGTCCTAAAGTTATTTTTTAAATCAATCACATAATTTGGGGCCTTAAATGGACTGTAGAGAATATCTAGTTCAACCCTGCCATACATGGGTAGAGAAACTCAGTCAAGAAGCCATTTAGATCAGGTCCTATAGAAGTTCAGAGCTGAGGCTAGAACCCATATCCCCACCACAGGCTGAAATATTTTACAAGACATAGCCAGATCTTTGCAATTGAAAATTTCTTGCTTGTTTTTTTATAACATGCCATATATTCTTTCGTTAGCATGTGAAATTCAGTCTGAGACCTACTTTTGCCTGTAGGAATGAGAAGATCAATTGTGTCACCCTTACCCAAGTTATAATGTGGTTGATTTCATCCATTAGAATTTTGTAATTTGGGGTGGTCTCTCATTCTGTATTTTTTTTTAAAGTTGAGTTTTTAGTTGAGGGAAAAAAAGGGAGACTCGTTTGGATTCTCATTTGTATATACACAGGGAAAAAATGACTTGTGTAATCACAGGACAATTTTTAAATGACATATTCCTTTTCTCATTCTGAAGTATTTCAACATGAATGAGAATATGAGATGAGCTAATGCACATGTGAAACAGCTTCGAAGGAGACCTATGCAAAAGTGAGAACTGTCACATATATCAGTGTGTCCACACAGTAGCATGGCACGTTCCCTGTCCTTATCAAGCAGAACACTTTGCTGTGTTATACAGAGATACCTTAGAGAAACCAAATCAGGTTCTTTAGAAAAATCAGCTTACTTTTACTGTGCAGAGGGAGGCCAACACTGATTTTTCTTGCATCAACCTGACAATTTTTTTTGACAAAACAACAGGGTCAGAGTGCAGAGATGTAAAGAATAAGGAAGAATTTAAATAGATCTTAAAGAGTATGAAATATTTTGCCTATTTTTGGCACTAGGAAAAGTGTATGAGGTGAAATCAATTTCTACATTTATTTTCCTGATGGTGCTCAGGAGTCTTATCTCCCAAAGGAAAATATGTGTTTTATAACCACCACCAAGTGATCCTTTCCAGAAATGACCACAGGTAACATCTGGCTGATATATAAAATATGTAGTAAAAATAATCATTTTTAATTAACTAAAACCTGCTCAGGAGAGAGAGTAGAGGAATATCCATCTGGTCAATTCTTATTTAATAGGGCAAAGGAGGATCAGAATGTTCAATCCAATATATGGTGAAATACTCAGTGACCTTATAATGAACTGAAACTTTTTAAGGTGGGGGGGGGGAAGAAAAACCAGCAATGAGAAGAAGGAATCAGAAGATCTAGAAAGGACAGACGGAAAATTTGTTTTTTATTTAAGAAGTACAACTTGTATTATAAAATATGGAGAGAATATTGGAAACCTAGGTTTTGTGGCATTAATCACAGGGAATGTTTTCAGTTTATTTAAAAATAAGTATATTTTATTCTGGAAGTAGATAAGGATGTTGAGTTTTAAAAGGTGATTAAAGATAAAAGAAACGGATTATTTAGCCTTAGGAGGTTGGAAATTACTTAATATCTGACCCACCCTCCCAGGAAGTTATGCCTGGGATTTTAGTGAGCAAGAGACCCATATTTCCTTAGTAGAAGAAATAAGGTCAGGCCACACACAAAGTTTAATTTTAGGGAAAAACTCCTTTAGTGCTCTGAAATACGTTATTAAGAGGGTATATCTTGCTGTTAGCTTCTCCAAAGTTGATTCTTTGTTTGCAGTAGTTTTGATTTTCTGTCAAAGAAAGTGGTCCTCAAACTTCAATATACATTAGAATTAAGGGAAAACTTTATAAAACAACATTCTGGGTCCCGTCTGAAGAATTTCTAATCAGTAGTTTGGCTGGGGCCTGAGAATCTATTTCCAAGTGCCCCAATAGTATCAATGCTGTCCACAAGAGCCACACTTGACATGAAAGCCTTTTACTCAGTTCTACTTTCTAGAATAATGCATTCATTAAGCAGTAAAACCCACCATCTGTAGTACTTCTTTACCATGAAACTCCAGGATAAATATGTATATTTTGCTGCTTTTCCTAACCAAGAATAGGAAAAGGAGTAAAGGAAATGACATTACCCCTTAATAATCCTTTCACAGTAGGCAATGAATTTGATTTCACTTTGAGCTTAAAAGCAAGCATTGGAGCCTAGAATAAATGCCTTAGACAAATTTAGATCATCCATAAAATCTCCAAAGGATTTCAGCTAACCAACATAGTAAGATTCAAGTGTATTTGATTTTACCACTTTTGGTGATTCAAGTATAATAATGTACTTGAAATCAAGACCTAGTTTAACAGAGTTTTACTTTGATCTGGAATGGGTTTAACTTTGATCAGGTTTAACTTTGATCTGGAATGGGTCAGATGTTCTAGGAAAAGACATGTTGCAGATACTTGGCTTCTTAGTCTGAAGGTTCTGAGTAGATAATCTCTAGAGCTAATGAAAATATTATTTCCTTGGCATTTTCAGCATTGTAAATGTTTGAAATTGTCTTTTGTCTTTTCAGTATGTACTCTGCCAGTATTATACATAGTTAAGCTCAGTTCTTAGTTGTAGACAACATAACTCTTTTTGGGATAAGCAGAAAAGATACTTATTTTTCAAAGCTTGTTGAGTATTTTATAGGATACCAGGAAAGACCAGATAGTTGGACACAGGTGCAGCCAACTCTGACATGTGCAAAGCAGTGAAGACTCATTTGTTACTGGAGCCTTTGTCACCCTTGAAAGCTGGATTTATCACAGCAGTGATAGGAGGATTCTTCACATTGCTCTGTTGGGTATCAAATTCCTGGGCAGTATGTCTGAGTGTAGGGCCTTGGAGTCAGCTAAGAAAACAAGTCTGCCTTGGGTAGAGCATATATTATTCAAAAGATGCTGGATGGTCAAGGAATCATGACAGTTGTCAACTACAATATAACAAAGTGGAGCTGGAGAGAAGGCTTATACTTTTTGGTAGGAAAGGACTCTGCCCTTTAGCTGTATTTTCATTTTCAGTTAGTCTCCAAAGATGACCTCTGCAAAGTCTCCCCTCACCTCTTGGTCTCATACAAATAGGTGCAGAGAAGTATTATGGAGCTTTATGCTCTACCAGCAATATTTAGTGGCCTTTCCACTAAATACTTAAAAGTTCTGTTTAGATAGCTGTTTGTTGACTTTCTACCAAGAGTAATGACTGCTTTTTTTTTCTAATTCTTTCCCTCCTCTTCCACCTAAACTCATCTGACTCAATGATTATGTAATTTTTATGACATATCTTTTAGACTTTGAAGTACACTTACAGCTCTACCATATGGTTTATTAGCTTTAATAATCTTTCTGTTCTCTGTTCTACTAGATGAGAAATTCAGCCTACCCAGCCACACCTTGTCCTTTTTGTCTCCAAACCTTTTCTGTGTTATTTCTATAATGTTGGAGATTATAACATTTAAATTCTGTTCTGTGACCATAATCTCCATACTTGTTTATTCTTTTTAAAAATATTTTTATTCGTTGTTGATGAATTTTATTTATTTATTTATTTGTACATGGTGCTGAGAATCAAACCCAGGGCATCACACATGCTAGGCAAGCACTCTACCACTGAGCCACAACCCCAACCCCACACTTGTTTATTTTTAGTCCTAAAGTTAGGTGGAGTCAATACTCAGGACCTGTTCTCCCCATTTATCTCTTTGATTTTCAGAGTTTGGCCTCTAGTGGTTTCTTCAAGAAGGGTTTCGGGACTACACTCCCTCAGTTTTTGCAAGTTCAAAATGTTTCTTGTCCCTACACTTTAATGACTATTTAGCTTTGTACAGTTCTTAGATCACACCCTTTATTTCCCTAAGGATTTCATCCCATTGTCTTTGAGTTTTGAACTTTGCTGTGAAGAGTAGCATTCAACTTTGTGCCTCATTTCATAACTGATTTTTCTCTTAATTCCAGTAACTTTACTAAAACATGAATCAAAGTTGAATGTTTTGTGTCAATTTTTCCTGGGTTTCAGCATGCCCTCTCAAGTCTATAGATTCATGACTTATATTTCTGAAAAGTTACTTTGAAGTATACCTTTGATCTTTTTCCTGTTTTCTAAGGATTTTTTAACCTCTTCTTCAGGATGCTGGTTGTTAAATACAAAGTCTTTTTTATCTGTCCTTTCTAGCTATTATTTTCTCCAGTTCTTTTGAATTATTTTTTTTCTACTTCATTTTGCACTCTTTTCCATTCCTGTCATCCTTGTTATTTCCATATTTCCCCCCACAGTCTGGTTGCTGCCAATATAATGTTTATGTCCTGGGCTCTATCAAATCATGTTTCATTTCCTATTGTCTTGCAGTATCTTCCCTGAGCCCTTGTATATTTGATATAAACTCTTGCTTTATAGATAAGGTAGCTTTGTTTAGGTTTTTGTTTGTTTTTAAATTGATGGCAATACCTTTGGTTCAAATTTTTATCTATTCCATGGAAATGTCTTTCCTGGTGAGTAATCTTTTTTTTTTTTCCATTTTTTTCTCATTTATTTCTTATTTTTTCACAGTAGTTTTGTATAGGTGCTCATTTCTTAATGAAGTCAGTTTTTTCTGGGCCTGCTACAGACAAAAAGTTGTATGGAGATATGTCATACCCATGCTTAGTGGAAATTCATGTTATTTGCAGACACTTAAGTTCCTTATGTTCTGTTCTGTGACCATAATCTCCACACTTGAGCATTTGTTTTTTATTTGGGTCTTCATTCTCCCTAGCCACTAGTGATCAACAGGTTTTAGGGCCACTCACTATGCTATTCTTTTCTTTGGCCCTTCCTCAACAACAGGATGCTTCTGGCAAATATAGTTTGCTGTATGATTTTTCTTTTAATTTTACCTCTCCTCCTCCTCTTTGATGCCAGACTGGGTCGTGAGCAATGTCTGGTGCCAGCCCATGAACTATTCGTAGGAGATCTAGGTTCATCTTCCTGGTTTGTGCCACCTACTTTGATCTGTTGCCTTGGTCTGAAGCTAAGGAGTTGGAATTTGTATTAAGTGTTACATTTGAATAGGAAGAATTGTTATGTTTGGAATGAATATAAATTCTAATTCACTTTGAAATAGTAGAAGCAACAGCAACTCTAAAACCGAAAGTGCTAAGAAATTGGGGCTGAAGCTGCAATGCCTGAGGCATCTGTTACTATTCAGTATCTCACCCTCAGATAAAATTCATCTTCCCCACTGGAATGTGGAGGGGAATAATAAATAAAACTGATTCCGAGAAGTGCCTGGCATGTAGAAATTGTGCTAAAATTCCAGTTTTTTTCTACAAAAAAGGTGGAAAATCAGACGTTTAAAAATAGACTTATTTGAGCAATACAAGTCTAATCTTTTTATATGCATGAACATGTGCTTTCTGTTCCAGTTCTACCTACTGGGCACCCTTTAAGCTCATTCGTCACTAAGCAACATCAGAAAAGAAGGTTCAAATCAGAAGCCATTTCTCACTTTTTTGACTTACCGTAACAACTGGTTTCTATTCTTCTGTGCATCATTCTTACAATAAAATTATTGCATTTTGTCTTTTTCTGAGTCTCTTTCTGTGGCAGGCAGGTTGCAGGAATAGGAGGAAGCAAAGTGTGGGGAGGGGTATGCTATGTAGTGTCAGCATTACAAAGCAGTGCTAGTAGAAGGATCTCTAACCTGTAGCTTTGCAAGTCTGGGACTCAAAGAATCAAGTGGAGAGAAATGTGTCAGTAAAAGGCTCTCAGTGCATCAGCAAAGACATAATTCTGGGATGGATATAGGGATCCAGACTTTAAACTAGGAGATTGCAAACTAAGGACATGGGGGCCGGTGGCAAACAAGTGAAACAGGGATGGTCTAGGTCAGAGATCTGATTGGCCAGAGTTTGCTTCCTTCATCACAATAGCACACTATACTTGGAACTTGCATAGGGGCAGTCTTATGTTTGGTTTGTCCTTTGAGTGGGAATTCTGAAGGGTAACCTTGTAACCAGCTCTGAGCCCATTATAATATCCTGTGCAGCACCTTACAGTGAAGGAATGCTCCAGTTTTACTTGTTAATTTACAAGATAAGTATTGATTTAGATAAATACAGATGTTTATAAAATGAGACCAGTCCATAAGTTAAGCATACAGACCAAAATACAGATAGAGCAAATACAGCATTGCTAGGGACCTAAGTTCCAATAGTAATTTTTCATAAAATAACCAGCTCAACTTTGATATATTTTAACTTTAGGGCTGTGATACGGAAATGGTATATTTTCCACTGACTTTTCTAATTTTGGATGCTGAAACTTGCTGGATAAGTTGCAAATGTATGAAAGAGGGTTTGGGAAAACAATTTTTATTCATTAAGCTGTTTGTTTTGATAGACAAAAAAAGCACATATCTTTTTTAAATGATGTTTATTTCGTGTTTTGAGTGGCAGCAAAAAATAATTGAATGTTTGAAATCTTTGAAATCTGTTTTAATGCTTTTAAAATGACTTGAGAGCTAATGTGCCAAATTTACTTACTGTATAAGCCATTCCATGGTTGAAAGTCAGTTTCACTTTCCAAACTATGGAACTACTTAATATGTTATTATATTATGTCCTTTAAACTGCAGTCACTGTATCTGGTAGACTGATTCAAACATTTGGCACACCTGGAGCAAGGTTTTGCAAAGGAAGAAAGATTATAGTTGTATGAATGCTTGATTTGAGCTTTAAAAGTGCATATGAATATTTTTGGATATAATAGAATAGAATTATGTAAACATGGCCTTATAATAGGATTTCAGTTGGTAGACTCAATATTTATGCTGGGAATTAGTTTTCAAAAAAGACTAACTGCCTTTATAATTTGAAAAACCTTTTGTTTTGATGAGTCTGTGTTAAAAAGGTTTGGATAAGGTCCGTTAAACTCAAACCTAAGAACAGTCTCCAGTGTTTCTTGTGTGCCTACTAAAGGTGTATCTCAAGTTATGGTGCATTCAGAATTCCTTGTGCCCATGTTAGGTAAGTAGTAATTGATAATTTATTATACATTTAGTGTGTGGTGGGCACTGTGCTATATGCCTAATCTATATTAAATGTTTGATCTTACAACAAGCCTATGAAATAGGTATGATTGTTATCATCATTTTACAGATGTGTTGACAGATGAAGTCACGGAGAAATTAGTGATTCGTCTTAAGGCTACACAGAGCCAGGATTTGAGGCCAATTAACTGCTCCGGCTCCAGTGCCTGTGCTTTTAATAAATATCACAGACTGTGGGCTAGACACTCTGGGAAAATGATGCCTTCATGCTATCCTTTCAAGAATTTCAGGTGGGTAAGAATACACCCCAAAGTCATTTAATCTAGCCATCTAGCCAGTGACCATGTTCTCATGCAGTTTGTGGGCTGCTGTAGAGATAGGGGGAAATAGCAGTGCAGTGGAACCTCTGTAATGAGCCGCTTAGGGACAAAACAGTGCCCTCCATTAGGTTAAACATGTTATATGAGGCTCTATTATATTTACCAGTGGTCTTAAGTTCTGGGATTCAGCCCATGTTATTTCCAAATCCTTAAACGATGAACTGTGACACTACAGTTTTCTGTTATTATAGCTATAAATATGAAACACACAAAGGCATCCACCCAAGAATAAGCTAAGAGGAAAATAAGAAGAATAAAACACACATTTTTAGGTTTAGAGGATAATTATATAGCATTGGTCTGGCTAGATCTAGATAGGAAATAAGGGTAATTTGTAAAGATTTCAGGGCGAGGGTAAAAGTTGGATAGATCTGTGAGGGTCAAATGATGCAGACAGATTTCAAATGATGCAGTGACATGTGTAAGTTATTATGTAGTGAAATAAGGATGTCTGTGTGCATGGTGCTTCTAAATTTGTTGAAAGAAAAAAATGTCAGGAATAAAAATTCGGAACTGTATCAGAGATGCTGTCAGATATCTTTTCCCCTATTTTTTGAAGGTGGATATAGCATCTTATTTGTATTTTTATCCTTGGAACCCTGTATAAAATATCTTAATATCACTGAAATTTGTTTTATGTAAAACAATGCCACGTGGCAGAGGGGAGACTACATTAGGAAGTTAAGTGAAGTTTCACGCAGGAGGTGATGCTTGAGAATGAGTAGAGATTTTGCAGTGGAGAATGTGGGCTGGGTTGTGGGAGATTGTTGAATGGAAGATAGACTTTATCCCTTTCCCTGTTTTCTATGAAGAGAAGTCCTTAGTGTACCACTCCTGGTTTCTTTTTTTCTCTCAATCCTCCCTGTCCAGAAAGATGGAATGTTTTTACCTTGTTTGGGATATGGGATGAGAAGGATGAGGAACTGGGTATTTGTATGTGGCTCCAGTCTTTCCTTGTTCCTCCCCTTAGGAATGAGCCCTTTCTCCATTATCAAAATGTAATTGTGGGGTAGGCGACTATATCTGGGAAGTCTAGTGCTGCCTGCAGATCTAGGGGTAGAATATTAAGAAGCCCATTGTTGCCATACAGTAAGCTCCATTCTTCAGAATCAACTCTTAGGCAATTAGAGTAATACAGGGTTCTCTCCCTGTGTGTTTCTTTTGTTCTGCCTCTGTTTATTAAGAAGTTGAAGGTTGTTTTTATTTTTGTTTTTTTAATTGGGTAACCCCTAAAGACCCAATCTCTATAGGGCAGGCATTTTTGGAAGACAGAATAATATGTGTAAAAGCATCTAGAACTGAAAATTCATAATGTATTTCAGAAGGAATCAGAATTCAGAATGGCTTTAAGAAGAAATATGCCAGAGAGGATAACTGAGGAAGATTTAGGGTTGAATCATGAAGGAATTTATATATGACATGTCTAAGAATTAGATGTCACTCTTGGATTTTATTGTTCCTAAAGTCCAGACACCTCTAGGGGATACAGTAACTTTCCAAGAGATTCATAAAGCCAAAACTATATCCAAATAATACCAAGATATTATTATTGTTAATTTATTCTTGCTCTAATGAATATATGAGGGGGGGCCTAGAAGCTACACAATTACAGGAGATTGAATGCAGAAGTAGATAAGACCTTTCAGCTTCTTTCATAACAGAATGTCTTCTTTTAAGCCTGTTACTAAAGGTATAATGCAATGCCACATGCCTCACTAGTAGTTCTTTTTTCTTCGAATAGGTATCTTTCATTAAAAAAATTATTTGTTGAGCTTGGGATGTGGCTCAAGCCGTAGCGCACTTGCCTGGCATGCACCGGGTGCTGGGTTCGATCCTCAGCACCACATTAAAAATAAATAAAGAAAGAAAGAAAGAAGGATGTGTGTCCAACAAAAACTAAAAAATAAAATATTAAAAAAATTATCTTTCTCTCTCTCTCTAAAAAAAGTTATTTGTCTTAACACAGAATAGATAAATGATTTCTTTGAATTGTATACATTAACATACATTAAAATATTAATATATCATAAATTAAATATTAGCAAATGTAACCCACATGAACAAAAGCTCTTGTTAAGAGGTCCTGATACTAAAAAGTTTGAGGATGGATAGCACAGACAGTGGGGAGACATTTGGGGCTTCATAGAATCAACAAAATTCATATTGATACTTAATTCTTCAAAAGTCAGAGAGACTGGCTGTGTCTGGTGTTGGCAGTGGTGTGGAAAGTGAGTGTTACTCTGTTCCACTGCAGGAGTAGGAATTGAAACAGCCTTTAAGAAGGGTCTTTTGGCAATGTGGACCAAGGCACTGGAAGTGCATACTCTGACTTAAAGATTTGCACATTTAGGAATTATCCTAAGGAAATTGCTGGACAGATGTTAAAGATACAAATATCATATATAAATATTATGATAATAGTGCTTATAATAATTAAAACTAGAAAACAACTTTAATGCCCATGTTTTAAGTTTTGTTCATTGTGGAATTCATTCCACTGCCTGGGACAGGCTGTGACTTGATATTTTTAATTATAATAAGATGGAGAATTCAGCATTTCAAGAAACAGGCTGGTCAAAAGATCCATGTGCCCTTTATTCTTTATCAAATTCAGCACCCAAATAATACTCCAAACTTACCCACTCTATCACTGGCTATTTGCATCAAGGTGAAAGTATTTAAAGTCTAAAAAGGTTCAGATTTCTAGAGTTGGTTTTGTTTTCTCAAGGACCCAGGAGGCTGCAGGGATGCAGAAGTCTGCAGATTTGACTGGACTACCTTTCCTGAGACAAAATTGTCTACAATAAAACTCTATTATATCTTCCTATTACCATATTTGGGATATAAAAAATGAGGTTTTCACAAAACTTACGAAGACATATTGAAAATTACAAAGTAACATGGTTCATAAACTAATAGGGTCTAATCAAAAGATTCACAGGTGTGACTCATTTCCAATAGTGCAAATGTTTAGATTCCTCAAGGTGTTAACAGTATGGTAAATCTTAACAATATTAGATTTTTTCCCAACAATATTAGATTTTTTCCCAAAAGAAGAAAAAAATTGCTTAGTTGACCAGAATTTTTAAGCCCTCTTGGAATTTCCCCAAGAGTCCCTAACAATAATACAATAACAGGGCATTGGTAAAATAGTGGTGTGTGAGTAAAATGAACTTCTACTAACCTCAAGAATGAAGATATAGAGGTGATTTTTAAGATGTGGGAAGAAGTTTATTATATGTTCAATATAGGAAAATTTCTTATAATAATAATAACATAGTATGATTATAAAATGATTATATCAATCTATCACAGTGTATTCTTCTGGTTATAGACAGCAGAAATCAGGCTAATGTGGGACTTTATTATTACTAACTGGTAAGACTAGAAGAGCAACCAAAGCCATGCAATCAGGCTTCACAGGAAAGCAAGGAACTATGGTTCTGCTGGGATTCAAGGAGCCTCTCCAAGCCATCATGGCTGCAGTGTTGGTCATTCCTCTTGTGCTCTTAGCAGAATTCAGTTTCTGCCCTTCCTGGTATTTGCCATCTGCCTTAGCTCTGTATCTTCCAATACTTGTTCTTTTCCCAACTGCATTGCTCTCTTTTTATCTTTCTAATTTAAATTCTTTAGAGAAGATCTGATCATGCAAGTTAATATTTGTTTTCTTCATTTGAACCATGCCTTTGACTGGGTTGCCTGGTTGGCTACTTTACCCAACACTATCAGTCACATTTAAGGAAGCAGAGTTACATGGTGTAGAGAATGGGGACCTACTTATAAGGAAGGACTTGGAGCTACTTTCCTCAACAAGAGGATGAAGATACAGTGCCTTAGAAGAAAGGCATGGGCATGGTATAACATGATGAGCCTTGCCCTGATCAGTAAAAAATATACTTACCTGTGTATTTCAGTGTAGAAAAAATTCTGGGAGATTACTTTCTGAAGTTTCACCAGCAACAGTTATCTTTAGGTTGAACAATTACAGATATATTTAAAAATTTTCTTTTGACCTATTTATTATCTTGAGTTTCTTTCATTTAAGACAATGTCTATGAGATGTATCCATATGGTTGCTGTATCAAGAATTTGCTCCTTTTATTGTTGAATAGTATTGCATTGTATATCAAGAGGTTTATCCATTCACTTGGGGATGCGTATTTGGATTACTTCCAGTCCAGGATTTTTATGACTAAAGTGGCTAGCTAATTCCCTGTATAAGCCTTTTCAAAAACACATTTTTAATTTTTCTTGGGTAAGCACCTGAAAATGGAATTGTGGAGTCATTGGGTGGGCTCTGTTAAGCTTCAAAAGAAGCTCCCAAGGTAGATATGCTACTTCAGGTTCCCACCAGCAGTTTTTCTGTGTTCTGATTACTTCATCTCTTCCCCAAGAGACTGGGAATATCAATCTTTTAGTTTTGTCCATTTGACTCGGTATGTAGTTGTCTCATTTTGATTTTATTTGCATTTCTTTGATGACTCAGGATGTTGAGCAATTTGCCCTCATTTCTAGTCCTTTGTGCTGAACTTGATGTCCATGATCACATAGGGATGTTACAATTTAAAATCCACATCAACTGTGGAAACTACTTGGTACAGTTTGCTTATTGATTTACTTTATTACCACCTGGTTGAAGTATAATTGTACCTACACCTTTAGGACATTGTGTTAGTTTCTATCTCTTCCATGCATTTTTTTGTTCCATTATTTAGTTGGATTTAACGTGAAGTAACTACTTTCTAGGTAAAATCCTCTTGATAATTTATATGATAATCATGAAGTGGAGCCTTTCAGATTACTTAATGCCTTGTATTTGGAGCATGTCTTTCTTCAGGAGTGCTCTAAGCCCTTTGAAGTTAATATTTACAACATCTTTGTGAAGTGGGTAGGAAGCACTGGGAGAAGAAACTGAAATTCCAGAAGGTGAAGCAACTTAGCCCACATCTCAGAGTAAACCAGCGAGATTCAGACTGTCACTCGTATCACAGTCACTGGATGTGTCAGACTCCAACCTAGCAAACCAAGTTACCTCTCCTTATAGGGCAATAAAAGTTTCAAATAAAGTCAAGAAGCTTCATCTGCTGATGTGAAGTTAATATAGTTCCCCCCAAATCTTTCAGAACAAGAAAGTGTTCATGATCTGTGCCACGCAGAGTCCCTGTGGATTTGTTCACGATGGTTATAAAGAAAACCAGAGTCATTCTGCCCACAGAAAAAGATGTGTGAGAATGCAGTAATGCAAAAAGCAAGATTGAGAGAACAATGCACAAAATCTATCCTCTCATGCACACATAAATATTTTCAAATAAGAAGAGTCTGGGTTTTGAGGGAAAAAAACAACAAAGGCAGGCATAAGACCTCTAGCAACAAAGAAATAAAACACACCAGTGTTCCAGGTTTGCTTTTCCTGTATCTGAACATATTGCATATTTAAAGATTCACTCAAAAGTAATATGTCTGATGTTTAACAAACATGTCAGAATCCACACACCCAAATAGGTACTTTTTTTCCCTCAAAGGAGGCATCTGGGGATGTTATACACCTACTTCAATGTCACTTTGTCACTGATAAAAGCATTTTTGGAATTGCTGCTTTGGAATTGCCTTCAGAGCCTTAGGAACACGTGAATATCTTCAGGATTCTGTAGTTCCATAAAAAAGATGCTTCAAATATTCTCTCACAATTTTATTCCCTTAAGTCTTAGGCTCCTTATTCTTGGTTTCTTCTTACTCTAGAGCTCCACCCAATTGATTCTGATCCCCAGTTTAAAAATTTTTATTGACACATAATAATCATACATTTATGGGGTACAGTGTGACCATTTGTTACATGTATATAACATGTAAATGATAGAATCAGGATAATTTGCATTTCATCTGCTTAGACAGTTTTCATTGTTTTGGAAAACCTCAAACTCTTCTAGTTTTTATAAAACATGTGATACCTTGTTGAAACTATGTCACCCTTCTTGGCTGTAGAACACTAATACTTACTCTACCTCCCTGTGTTTTGGTATCCATTCCTGATCCCCTGCCCCACCTTTTTTTTTCATTGGCACTGGGAATTGTTCCTAGGGTCTCACGCATGCTGAGGTACATCCCCAGCCCATATTTTCCTGTTTTTTGAATCTATTACTTAATGTCCTGCTAACATCTCATAATTCAGACAATAATTAACCCCACAATTTTTACTTCTTTTATTGACCATAATCCTGATTTTTCTTCTGCCCAATGTACTATAGGCTACTTTAGGTAAAAATCTTGGTGCAGCCTGAGCCTGACACCTAGAGTTCTTAACTGGTCTCACCCTAGACATATTAGGACACACCTACTGCACACATCATCTCCATGAGCTGTGGCTAGTGACCTGGTGTCTGATGATCATCCAAGAGCAATAATAATTTTTCAAAACAGCCCAAACATTTAGTACCAAACCTGGTGAATAGCATGAAGATTTGAACTCTATAAGGAAAATAAAGTATAAAATAGTGGCTACAAAGCCATGAGGCTGGAGTACCCTATGGCTCTAAGTGCTGCATTGAATCACTTGCTGTGGACAAGGGAATGCTGCTTCCACCTGCAGCCAAGATTCATATTTGCTCTCACTACCTGCAGGTCAGCTGGCCTCTGCTTCCTGCTGACTTCATTCTGCATCCCATACCAATGGGACTCATCTCCCAAGAGGGGAAAATGACACACAGTGAACCACACAAACATTTGGGGATACTGATGGTAGACTAGGAATAAGCATAGATGGTTAAAGGGAAAGCTAATTAAGGTGTTTTTAAAAGTGTTTTTGGTTTAGTTTTATATATCTTTATTAGGGGAGAGCACTCATGTTTGATATGTCTCCAAAAACTTTGAAATATTCATTTATCAGTAATGTATGGTTAAATAAAAACGACAATAATAAATATACATTAGTATTATTTTGGGGGTAGTGCACTTTTATATTGGCATTTTCGATTTAATTTTCCTAATTGCATTTTGCCTGAGTTAATATAAAAATTAACTTATATTTCCCAAGCATGGGAAAATAGATTACCCCAAACAGAAATAGGCAAGCCGACTATTTGGCTATGGTCATCCCTCATGCTGGAAGATGACCTACTTGTGGAATCTCTGGATAGTGTTTATGTGTCAGCTTAAGTTAAAAAGTCTGGTGCATCATTTGCAAGGCTCAGGTTGGATTTACCTGAAGAATTTCATTTAAAAACAAAAGAAACTCATGGAATAAAAATGCTAAAGATTAGTGCCAGGATTCACAGGAATGAGTAAGAGAAGCTGGTAGTTCTCCAAGCCCATGTGGGAAGGAGGGAATCATCAGAATTGGCGCTGAGGGCAGGTCAGGCCAGGCAGGAGGAATTGGGAGGCCCAGGCAGCAAGGCCCTTTTCTCCACTGGGAAGGCTGGAACCTAACTTCATGGAGGGAAGAGGAGACACATGCAGGCAGGAAGTTATATCTCATTTTGTCTTCCCTCCATGCCTTTAGCTCGGGGTTTCCGACGTGCAGGGAGAGGATAGAAAGGGTGCTCTGTCAATGCTTCATCATACAATCCTACAAAGGAAACAGATTTTAAAAGCTGCAAGAAGGATTTATGACTTCAGGGACCTTTGTGAGTCCTTTTATTAGCCTAGTACATCACCTCTCTCCCATCTTTATGCTGACAACACTTCTCAGCCCTTCTCTGGATTTCTTGTCAAACTGGGCAACTATATAAAATGAACAGACAAGAGCTGCTGCACAGAGCTGATTGATTCCAGCGTGCACCTGCACCATTAGGAGCAATCTTATTCTGCTAAGAGGTTCCCTTATGCAGTCTTCCAGTGGGGGAATCTTGGATTGTTTCTGACAACTATGTGTTTTTAAGGAGTTTTATTTTTTCTTATGGTCTTCCTAAGAGCATAAGTCAACATGTAAAGAGTATAACACACTAGCCTAAATAGTTCTACAAAAGTTGTTTGAAAATTTGGAGTTGGCTCTGATGAGTTTGGCTTGGTCATTAAGGTCAGTTAATGGTGCAGGCCTCTTCAAGCCTGACTCCCTCCCCGACCCTTTCCAATTGCTTCACTTATGAATGTGAAGTTCAGAAGGGGCAGCCCAATTGTAAAGCCCTCCTCTAAAAAGCCTCCCTTGATTCCTCCAGATCATTAATGTCTTCTCCCTCTCAACAACAAAAATTAATAGCAAAATTCATAGTTATAAAAATTTGATGGTCATCTACATGTTCTCTTGACCTTAGTCTAGGTACACAGACTCACCAGTTCTCTTCAACAATCCTAAAATGACTTTACGGTGATTTTCTGAAGCCCAGCATAGTTCAGTGACAACAAGAAAGTGGACTTTAACCTAGAAATAGGCAGATGACTCCAGAACCTGCATTCTTAACTTTTTTTCTGTGGGCTCTGTTTTAAATTCTTAATGGCACAAAACTTCAGGAACAATTAGAACCCCAGTAGCCATCATTTTCCAAATGCTGTGCAAAGCTAACTTCAGTGTTTTCATTTGACTTAGTGAGATGTGAATATTCTGTTCATGCTCTCTACTTTTGGATTACTGATGAGTAAAGAAGGATAGAAAAGAAGCGAAACCAAGTGTTGCCCTGTCTTTGCCTTTCCTTCAATGCCATCATTTTCAGCATAAGAAGCAGAAAAGTAGGAGAGGATCTAACAGGCTTCCTTAGTTGTTCATATTTCTTGGAATGCAATTCTCTTCTTTCTCTATTTTGAATAGTTCTGGTTCAAAGGGAAAGAGTGGCCTCTTGGGCTGTCAGTCCTTGCCCCATCTACTAGTCATAGATGTAATGCACCTAGTGTTTGCTTTCAATCTCTCTGACCTTCCATCTGTGTCAGGTCCACTGGAATTGTGTGGGCATGAGGTATCTCTAGTGCTCTGCAGTAATGCAGTGGTAATGGACTGAGGCAGACTCGCTACCTGTGCTATTGCCTCTGCTCAGTGCATGCTCCAGGCTCTCATTGGACTTTACTTACAAAATACAAGTTCAAAAAAAAATTATTGTGAAAGTGACAACAGAGCATCCAGCCAAGTGCAGGGCCCTCTGAACACAGCTTTATGTGACTTACACACAGGTTGCATGTACATGAAGCCACCTGGCGACAAAGGAATTAGTTACTTTAATTTTCATTTTTCAGAAATGGACTTGGTAACTGCCACAGTCTGGCTGGGCAAAAATCACGAGCCACTCAAGCAGGAACAAACTTTATTTCCGAACTCCCATGAACGCCACCCACGTGGCCCTTCCAGGCACACCACACACCAACCGGAACTCCCTCCACCGGAACTTCACCAACCAACGTGAACTCCCCAGGAATCCCCGCGAGAACTCCAAAGTAGCGGGCGCCCGAGGCAGACAGCAGGGGTCTATATAGAATTGAATACACAGCCTGTTTCAATCCAGCATCATCTTAATGGCTCGCCTCTCACATTACTTCTGGCAAAATGCCAGGGGCTATTCTGACTCGGCTGTGGCTCTCAACAGGTAACTTAAGTCCAATAAATGGAAATTGCAAAAGTCTGGATTTGAACCTAGGTCTGTCTATCTGAACCCAAAGTTCACACCCATAACTATTTAGTACAGTAACTCAGTTATGCAATTGTCTAAATTTTGATTGATTTTAGTTATCTAAAAATAAGCATTAAAATGTGAGTTATAGAAAGTTCAAATTTTTCTTCCTTTGTAGTCATTCTCCATGTAGCATTTAACTAACGCACCATGCCTTGTATTGCAGTTTATATTTTTATAAATACTTTACCAATACATTATTTCATTTGGTAACCAACACAATCTTAAGAGAACCAGAAGCTGTTATTCATTTTGTAGGTGAAGAAATTGAGGCTCAGAGGCAGAAAGTGACTCCTCCAGGTAGCATGCAGCAACAGAGCAGTTTTCTCTAAAGGAGAGAAAACCAGCCCTTACCAGATGCAAAATCTGCTAGTTTCTTGATCTTGGACTTCCCAGCCTCTAGAACTGTGAGAAATATATTTTCATTATTTATAAATTATCTAGTTTTAAATATTTTGTTATGGTCCTATGTATTAGTCCATTTTGTGTTGATTTAAGAGACTATATGAGGTTGAAAGTCCAAGATTAGGTGGCTCCATCTGTTCGTACTCTGGTGCGGGCCTTGTGGCTGCATCACAACATGATAGAGAAGCAGAAAGGGAACCAATTGTGTGCTGAAGTGTGTAGGGTAAACTCGTTTTAAAATAGCCCACTCTCCTGAGAACTTGCCCTGTGGGACCATCATTAATCTCTCTGAGGATGGTGCCCTCAAGACCTAACCATCTCCTACTACATCCCATCTTTTACACATTTTACCAGCTCAGCATCAGAACACAGGAGAACAAGCCTCCAGCACCTGAACCCTTGGGAAACAAACTACATCCAGCACAAACAGACTAGACAACAAACCACCTCTTGAGTCGGAACTAAAATAAATACCGTAGGACTTGTACACAAGTGATAGGAAAGGAAGAACACTGGGTCATAAAGCAAAATGAGGTTTTTTATATAATTCCCTTTATGTGACAGAGAGCATGGTTAGTGGAAGGAATCTGTGAGCTGAGGTCTCAGACTGGGTCCAAGTACAGCTCTGCCCCTTCATTGGGAAAACTTGGCTACTTTCATTTCTGAGCCTCAAAGTCTTCATATGCTAAAAGAAACATTAGTATTTACCTTGAAGGACTATTGCATCAGATGAGAAAACAGCTGGGGCCCATAACAGTGAGTTTCCCTGTCCTGTGGATCATGATCTACAGGTCATTCCCGCAGTGGAGAGCTCAGCATCCTCTACTGTAGGGAAGCTCTCTGCCAGACATGAACTTGGTGAAGGAAAGCTCCGAGGGTCTTGCATTGATTCTTCATCCTCCCAGTCTCTGCTTCTGCTTCTATCATGTCATCAGCATTTGGTTTTGAAGAAGAAACACCATCAGGTACTGTGATTAATACATAAAGATGTGCAAAATGTGCTGGGCTGTGAACATTCCAGTCTTCCTGCAATACTAGTTGAGAGATTTCATTGTGAAATCATTTTAAAGGATGAACTAATGGGTAGTTTGGCTGTACTCATTAGATTTGAAATCATTATTAATTTTTTTAGTACCACAATAACATTGATTCAGATGAACCTTTATAACATAGAAAGTGTATAGTATTTAGGAGTAATTAACATCCTTTAATTAGGAGGAATTGCCAAGTAGTTTTCTCTCTTGGCTCTGTTGTAGCTAGTGCAGCTGGATGAAATTTAATCACAAAGAAAACAGCTTGTGTTTTATGTTATATTTGCCTTTAATGAATTAAAATATTCGTTGGTATTATATTTTATCATAAAAAGGTACATTTGAATCATCAATGTTACAAAATGTGAATAGTCCAAATGCCATAAACCTTATGCATAAAACCTTTCACCTAGATATGCACACACAGGGTATAAGTAAGTTTAGAAACTTGATCTGTCTGTCCATATGCTCACTGAGTTGTGTAGATCTTAATACTGGCTTTGCTATTTTTATTCCTCTATGATCACAATATAAAGTTTCATATTTTCATGTGCATTTAGAGTAAATGTTACTCCTTGCTAACCAGAGAGGCATTTAGGCAATCACTGGGTATGAAAATTGCTGACATTTTCTGAATTTCAGATGACAAATGAAATGCTCCTGTCAGTTTACTGTGTAACTCCAGAGCATATGGTGCTTCTGCTGGTGGGTGTTATTTCAAAGTTTGCAAATCACACCATGAGAAAGTCCCTCTGGTGGGCTCCTGGAATACTTAGCAACTGTGAATCTGAAGTGACAGTACAGAGAGAAGGGACAAAAAAAAAATACATAGCTTTTTACCCTTTTTTTTTTTTTTTTTGACAAGGAGAAGGCAGTACAAAGTGAATGATAAGTTAATTCAGGGAGGTGGAGGGGTAGAAGTACTAATCTAGCAAGAGAAAAAGAAGCAGTTTCTCCTTTTATAGGACAAACTAGGAAATCATCTAAATTCTTAAAACAGTGTTTAATATCAGATTTCAGAGAAAGAATAAAGATTTAAGCAATGACTAGAATTAGAGGTATTGTCAAAAAACCTAACAAAAGCTTAGAAAAAGGAGGAAAGCATCGTTTCAAGCAGTAGAGAATGGTGACAAAATTATATCTCTCCCTGAAATCACAAAACAACTCCAAATAATGAAGACTTGAAAAGAAAGCCTCTTGCCATTCAAGCTGGGGAAGTTTATTTAAATCTAGTTCCCAGCAGAGCCTCATTTCTTTCATTGCGTCTATTTTAATGGGGCACTTTGTTTTGTTCAATAATGCCTGCCTTCAAGAGCACTTCTGCAGTGGTCAAGCAACCAGTCAATTAAATGGAAAAGCCAGTGAAATTGGTTGCTGGGACTAATTGATCAGCCAGTTCCACTGCAGTAGTTTGCCAGCTGTCCTCAGGACACTGTCCAAGGCTCGTGTTTTCTTGTGTATTCCTCCTTGGAATCCAAAACTTTCCACTGGTCTTCCACCATACACACGTTTTTTTTGTTTTGTTTTGTTTTGTTTTGTTTTGTTTTTAATTTATGCCTAAAGGGTACAGAAGAGATGTGAGTGACCTAAAATGATGACATTTCTCTAAAAGTTGAAAGTAATTTTACCCCCAAATTAATGGAACCCTAGATTTTTCATGTGGGAAATGCAGAATCTTTAGAAAACTATGCAAGTGTGCTGACTGGCCTTGAATCTCTTCAGGTATTCTTAAACCTTCAGGTATTAGGAGTAGATCTCAGATAATAACAACAATTAATAAATAAAATGCATTCCATTCTAAGTATGACATGTGAATTATATCACATAATCCTCACAGTCACACATAAACTTACTATCGCCATTTCACAGATGAGGAAATTGAGGACAGGGAGGCCAAGCATCCTACTCAAGTTTCCTTGGGAAGTAGTGTAGCATTTACTTCTCTGTAGTATTGATGTACAGGAAAATTTGATTAGTTTTCCTTTAAAACCTTCAGGCCCCCCAAACTCCCACACACTCACCAGCCCTACGCTGAGTCATTACAGACCCACATTTGTGTTTTATGATTCTGACTTTTCTTCTCAGGCTATATAAGTCATTGGATCTAAGAGTAGATCATATATAGGCTGCACTGGGTCCATCATTTCTTTTTGTCAAGGCTGCTGGACTTATCTTGGGATTGGGGTAGCACAGAGGCACCTGAGCAGGAAGAAGAGGCTAGCAGGCTGACACAAACAAGAATCCCTGTAGGGAGCAGTGGGCATGAGGGACCGTGTTAACCTTGGAGAGAAGGAAAGAGCAAACTCTGTTGTTGGTGCTTTCCTCCCCATTCTTAGCTGCAGATTTGATGGACTTCTTACAATTGAGTTTTGTGGTAAATCCCTCTGATCTGCTGAAACCCTTTATTTATTTTTTATTAACCATGTTTGAGTGAGTTTTTGTTTTATATATATATATATATATATATATATATATATATATATATGTATATATATATATATACATATATATATATATATATATATATATATATATATCCAAATGATTTGTTATAGTCAGGTTTTTCACTGCTGTGACTAAAAAATCTGACCAGAACAATTGTAGAGGAGGAAAAGTTTATTTGAGAGCTCACAGTTTCAGAGGTCTCAGTCCATAGATAGCTGGCTCTATTCCTCAGGGCTCAAGGTAAGGCAGAACATCATGGCAGAAGGGTGTGGCAGAGAAAAGCCACTCATATAATGATCAGGAAGCAGAGAGAGACTGCCTTTACCACACACAAAATATATACCCCAAAAGAAAGGCCTCAGTGCCTAACCTCCTCCAGACACACTCTACCTGTCTTTTTTTTTTTTTTTTTTTTGTGAGGAGGCGGTACTGGGGATTGAACTCAGGGGCACTTGGCCAGTGAGCCATATCCCCAGCCCTATTTTATAGTTTATTTAGAGACAGAGTCTCACTGAGTTGCTTAGCACCTTGTTGTTGCTGAGGCTGGCTTTGAACTTGTGATCCTCCTTTCTTGGTCTCCCAAACTTCTGGGATTATAGGCATGTGCCAACATGCCCAGCTCTACCTGTTTTCAGTTACCACTCAATTAATTCTGTCAGGGGATTAATTCACTGATTGGGTTAAAGCTCTCATGACCCAATCATTTCTCCTCTAAGCCTTCTGATATTTTCTTGCATAGAAGCTTTTTAGATACCTATGGTTATCTAAACTATAACATGTTTCTTAAGAAAATTATGACTCTTCTTGGAGGAGCTTATGTTCTATCTAACTCCAACCACTCTGAATAAACTCCAGACCAGGTATTCATTTATGGACTTCAAAAATGCCCTTCTTCCCAGTATTGATACTGTTATCAGAAGATAGGACTGACAGAATGAAAATAAAGATGCTAAGTACCTCTTATTGTCATGAAGACTATGAATGAGTTTTAACAATATAGTTTGTCAAGTAACCCACTATATGTCTCTTTCATTTAAAGAGACATATTGGTCTCTTTAAAAATGTTTGTTTTCCTCAATTCCATTTATTCAGTAAAATATAGCAAGTATGGGTTTTATAATTTATAGGTTATGCCTCTGGAAATCTGTTCTTCCATAAATATGTTAACACACATTAAAGTGGATGTCTCTATTTTCAATTGGGGACATGTAAGTGGCACAGTACATTAAAAGTGTAGTCAGGCTGGCCCATAATAGCTATAGCTACTTTGTAGGCTCAGAAGAGTGCATGAGTCACCAAAAGAGTTCGGAGAATGCTAACTAGCATTAATTATCATTTTGGTATCATCATTACACTTTTGGTCTCTTTCCTTTTTCAACTGCATCATTCCTACACTCTTTTGATTGGTACTAACCAATATTGTTCTTTAAATTCAGTGCAAGACATGATGAGTAAATTTGATTTATAGTAACTGTTTTTCCTTTCTTAAAAGTAATGGTCATTAGCTTTCTGTATCTTATTTGCTTGTGAATCTATTTTTTTTCAGTATGTCTCCAAGAAATATAGAAAAACACTCAAAGATTCTCTGTAGATTTTTAGTTTGTGTTATAGTTTTATAGAATGTAAAAATTGTTCCTTCCTTCCTTCCTTCCTTCCTTCCTTCCCTCCCTCACTCCCTCCCTCCTCCCCTCCACCTCTCCCTTCCTCCCTCCTTCCCTTCTTTCCTTCTTTATTTTTTAAAAAAATAGGATATAAGAAACTACTGATCAGAGATGTCTTACCAGAACCAAATTAAATGTACTTTCCAACTCTTTCCTTTGTCTATGGTTCTTTAGTAATTGAGGATGTACATCTCAAGGGTGGTTTGTAGTGATAACCAACAAAATCTAGAACATGGATTTTGATGCAGCTCTTCCAGTCTTATGCTTTTATTTAATATCAAAATATAAGGGAAATAGTGTAAGAAAGAGTTTAGTGCAGAGAATCAAACAAGAAGCCATGACAGAAAATAGTAGGTTGTAAGTTACTTTAGGATATATCTTCTGCTTATAGCTTCACTCTCAATCAATGTCGACTAAACTAACTGATTTTTTTAAGAGAGAGAGAGAGAGAGAGAGAGAGAGAGAGAGAGAGAGAGAGAATTTTTAATATTTATTTTTTAGTTCTCGGCAGACACAACATCTTTTGTTTGTATGTGGTGCTGAGGATCGAATCCGGGCCGCATGCATGCCAGGTGAGCGCGCTACCACTTGAGCCACATCCCCAGCCCACTAACTGATTTTTAATTCTGCCTTTAGTACACTGGAAGTAGAATGTTTTCATCCATCATAAGTTAGTGTATTTCTTCAGAGCGGCAGAATAAACAGCTTGGTGTTTACGGCAATACTATCATTTCATTTATAGAAAAATAATACATATAGGAAGAGAGGAGAAGCTGTAGTTTTATGCTGTGTATCTCTATGCAAGTATCTATTACTATTATATCCCTTTTAGTGAAGATACTGTTGTAACTTTGTATCACAAAATGTTACCCCTGACAGGTATTAGACCAAGCTGCTTGGATGAGCCACTCATCCTAAAAATGACAGAAGTCCAGGGTCGTTATCAGATGCAGCATTGGGGGAGCATACATAACATATGTTGCTAGGACCACCTTTGTAATAACAAGATTTCCAGGTGTTCTGTGGATGTCAGTGCTCAGAAAATATAGGCTGCTGTGTCGTTGTGGGAAAGGAAGCCTCTAGGAGTCGCCGGTGCGTGAACTCAGATGTGAGCCAAGAAGGAGTGCCAACTGGCTAATGAGTTCAGATTGACCACATGGTCAAGGAACTAACTGAGATGACACCTGCACAAACCATCTCTGAGAAGCAGCCATCTAAGCAGAGCAGCTGCCAAGAACAAACCAGACCAAGACAAGCTTTGAACACCAGGTGCCCCATACTCCATCTCATGGCTCTTTAAACAACCACCAGGGCCATAGAATGCCTCTGTGTGAGTCTGAGAAAGGTGTCCCTCTGGATGGACAAAGGAGAAGAAGGCCACTTTCTAGCTGGATGTGGCAACTATCAAACAATTGCTTCTCTGCCACAGATCAATACTTTGTGACCCTGATAATTGTTTCTGAATACTTCTTCCTTGCCAAATGCCACTAAGCCAGGTTTGTCAATAGGGGGTGCTGGCAGGGACAGTGGAGGAGAAGGGGCTCTTCCTCGTGATTGCAACGTGCATTCTCTTTTGAAATTTGTGGCAGTTATGGGGAAGACTCAGTTGGCCTCTTCCCCCAGCTCTGCAAACAAAGGCTTCCCAGCAGGTCATGCTCTTGCTGCATGTTGTCTCTGACATTCAGTGGACCCCATTGTGTTCTGTCCCTCAGCGTGGTAGCAGGGATCTTTTTATAGACTTACTTCTTATTTGGATACTTTGCCTCCATCCTATGGGTGGTGGCTCTCTCCTATGTCTTTGTATTGTTTGTTTGGAGTTCCCTCTCCCTTACTGGGTGACCCTCGACTACCTCTATCTCTCCTTGTAGCTATTTTTTCTACTACATTTTCCCTATTCAAATTATGTGTGGATTTTGCCTCCTGCATGAACCCTGACTGACACAATGAATGCATTAGAAAGGTGGCCCTTTGACAAGATTTAATGAATAAAAGTGCCTTTGTGCAAAGGAAAAAAGGCCTTTCTTTCCCAGAGGCAGCATCCCTCACCAAGGCTTATTTGGTGACAACTGGACTTCCGTCTCTATTTGCTCCAGCACATTGGGCAGGCACCTGTGAAGAAGTGCATATCATGTCCAACCATTAGGAATAGTCCTTGTCCAGACCTCTGAAGCTCTGTAAACTCAAAGTTTTGTCGCTGTGTTTCTGATCTTAAGATTATCTCATGCTGGTGGAGGAGATGAGTAAGTAGACAATTGGAATAGTTTTGATGGAAAGAAATAGGGAGAATGAAGAATAGACCCTGTATCTATTGTTACCTACCAAATTACTCCACAACATACAAGCTTGCAACAATATTTGTTGTCTTTCACAGTTTCTGTGAGTCAGAAAATCGGGAACCGCTCAGCTGAGTGATCTGGCTTGGGATCTCTCATAATCTTCTAGTTAGGATGTCAACCAGGACTGCTATCATCTGAAGGCTTAACTGGAGCTGGACAATTTGCTTCTAAGCTGGTTCACTTACACAGCAGGCAAGTTGATGCTGGTTGTTGGCAGAAGGCCTCCTCATTGACCTCTCCATAGGGCTGGTAAATGGCAGGTGGTTCCCACCAGAGTAGGTTGTTAAAGAAAGAACAAGGTAGACTAATTTCCTTTTATGGCCTAGTCTCAAAAGTCACACATTTGACAGTTTCCCATAGTTTATTCAGAGTGTGAATATCAGGAGGCAAGAATCATGGCCATTGTAAAAGTGGGCTGCTGTAGATCCCCTAGAACAAGTTGGAGGGAGGCAAGCTCTCTGTAGCGGAGAGAGTTGGAAGTGAGTCTGGAAGTCCAAGTCAACAAGCCAAATGCAGCAGAAGAAGTTTCCCAGCAAGACATCAGTATGTGGAAAGGGAGGGGGAAGAAGTTACAGATCACACTCTTGTAGGACTCAGAGTTTTGAGATAGGAATGGTGCTGAGCAAATACAGTGCAAAATAATAATGTAAGGCTGAATAAATCACCCAAGGTGAAGCCATAAAGGTTAGCATTTATTTTTATACGATATGAGTATCCATGATTCTTAATACTTGCATTTCAAAAGGCAGCCAAAGAGTTCAGTATACTTGGTGCTATGTTAATTTCCAACTCTTAGAAGTAGAGTGGAATGCCTTTAGAGGGCATCTCCTGCCTTCTTCACTTTTCCTTCTTCTTTTCACTTCTCCTTAAGCACATTTGAGGGGCACGGCTGGCATGAACTGAGAGATTATATTAGTCAATTTTTTACCACTTTCACCCAAAGACCTGATTTAAAAAAAAAAAACACTTCAGAAGAGGAAGAGCTTATTTGGGGCTCAGGGTTTCAGAAATCTCAGTGCATAGATGGCTAACTCCATTGCTCTGGGCCCAAGGTGAGGCAGACATCAGAGTAAAGGGGTATGACTGAGGAAAGCATCACAGGACCGGGCAATAAGGAAACACAGAGAGAATTTCACTTACCAGGAGCAAAATATAAACCCCAAAGTCACACTCCAGTGACCACCCCCTACCTGCCTGCAGTTACTACACAGTTAATCTGTCTACAGTTACCACACAATTAATATTCTACTTTCTGTTGCTCTTACCTAACAGATCAAGAAGAACTTTTTTTTTTCAAAATCTTCACCCTAATATTAGTAAAGAGGGATGGATCTCCATCTGAAAGCTTAATCAACACACTTATTATTAATGGGAAAACTTGAAAACTTGTTTTTGATACAGAAAAAATCCTAGGGATATAAATTCTAATGTAACTGAGAAGCATGTGAATGAAATTTTGAGAGTGGATAGAATAGGAAGGTATTCTTGTCTTAGTTTGCAGAGCTTTAACTTTTACTGTGCTATTTGATGCCTCTAGATAACAATGTTAACAAAGAAAACCTAAAGCTAGTTGAAAAACTGTGAGTAAGTATAAAAAAGTCATAATACACATCAAACTTATAGATACAAGAAATAATTATAGCAATATAATTGTAACATTAAAACACAATTACTTTGGGAAATTATGCAATATTCCAAGTGTTTAAAGAATTAACACTGGATTATGGTCTGGCATTGTTTTAAGTGTTTTACCTATTTCAATCCATGCAGTTATCTGAAATCCTACTTCTCTCATTTTATAGGTAGAGATTATGACAGAGAGACATTAAGTAACTTGCCAATAATCACACAGTTCTAAGAGGCAGAGCTAGGATTTGAATTCAGATGTTATGGTTCTTAAACTCCCCTCTACATTGTTCATAAAAACATCTGGATTAAAAAAAATCCCTTCAAATCATATTATAAACCTTAGTTTCCTTATCTGTTAGGAGGGATAATAATGCTTGCATCATAAGATTGTTGTATATTGTAGTTATTACATTGTAGATGATACAATATTTGTTGAAAGTTCTAATACAGTGTTTGTTAATGTATGAAGCCCTTAATTAATGACAGCTATTTAAAATTCTGATTATCTTCACTGAATTAGGCAAAATGTCAGTTGTCTGGGGAGTAAAACAAGCAAATCTGTAACCAATATTAATAACTGAAGGATGAGATCATATTGGTCACAAATTCAGCGTGATAAAGAGTAAGATGTTCTGTGAAGAACAGTATGGATTTTCTTATCTTCTTTCAAAACTGTTTATATTAATAAATCATTATCTGAATAATCATCTTAATTTTTAAAGCTCAAATTTACTCAGTCGATGAAGAAGCAACAACAATAACGACAAAAAACCATTACCAGCATCGCTCTGTACCTTTTGGCCTGCCCCATTAGCCTGCTCAATCTGCACTCAAGAAGGAAAAAATACCATTTTGGGGACTGAAATAGAGATGGGTCATAAGGTGACTGGTTTTTCCATTTGCTTTTAAGAAAAGGGAGATGAGAGTATAATATGGAGTAATGGCTGTACCCTATGATTATAGGTAAATCGAATATAATAATGTGCTATTCTAGCACAAAACAACAACTGATTCATTCTCATTGTTCTAAAAGTCCATGAACATGTGCATACACGTGTTCTAAATGAAAGCCCTCTCTCGCAGGCTTATTTATTGAAAAGACCTCACAAAACTATCCATATAAGACCAGATCTCTCTGTTGGTTTAAACTAACTTGGATGGGCCACAGAGAAGAAAATAAAAGAACGCAACACTTTGCTCTTGGGGGATTTTAGGAAATTTAGAAACATGGCTAAAACTGAAATACTGCAGCATCTCAGGTTTGTAACCAAGGCAACTCTTCCTGCTCTGCATTCAGGCTTTCCTGTTGATTATCTATTGTAATGCCAATAATTGCAGCTGAGAGGAGTCTCTGTTTGTTGTGAGAGACAATTAGCACTTGAAATAAAATAACAGATTCAAATAAATTGGGGGACTCAACAGTGTGACCTGATCTCTTAGGAACAAGCAACAGCTTTGGAATAGAACTGATTCTTACATTTGCAGCAATCTCCAGAGGGAGAGAGTCATCATCCAACGTTACTAAGGTCTTACTGGTGATTACTCTAGTTGTTATGATTGAAAAGCATTTGTTTCCTTTCATATTATATTGGAAAATAGCTTAATAAATCCAAATCTGCAAGAAGGTGATACTGAATTTTCAAGGATAGACTTATTCGAACAACTTGTCTCTATATGTAATGTTTCATTAAAAATATTTTCCCCAATTACTGCTATAATCACTCTTCACTTTTATAATAGACTGTATTTTAAAATGCTGTTTATTTTAATTCATATGTGAATGGAAAGCTTATAACTCCTGATCTCCCTATCTTTGCCTCACCTGTAATTTTTGCTTCCATAATGAAAATCCCCATTAGCATTATGACCATTTCGGAAACCATTGCAAGTTACAAACTCTCAAAATCCCTGTTAATTAGCCCATAGACCCATGACTCCCAGAGAGTTTTCACAAGTTGCAGTAAATCTTTAGTGTTCCAAGGACAAATAGATTTTCCCTGATTCAACTATATTTGTTTTCAGAGATTCATTTATTATTTGCATAATCACTCTGGTCTTGGTTTCCATATGATGGTATTTCTGCTAGAATAAGATTCCTAACCCCTCCTGTGACCTATTTGATTTGTTCAAGAGAAGAAACTGCACAAGCTGGACATGTTCAGGCCCTTCCTAGACATTTCTTTCTCCGAGTGAACATGTCCACAGGATTCGTGCATTCTTGTCAGCCCTCTGCCATGTGGTAAGGGGTTTGTTTCTAGGGGGGATGGCCTGCAGCTGTCAAACTACACCCGTGAACAAGGAAAAAAGTATTTTAAATTCAGCGATAAAGGCAGATCTAAAGCCACATTCTCCAATCAGCTTTAGCAGTAATAAAGCTGTTGGTTTGATCTCCATCTGTCTATCTTTTCTATCTCTAAATTGGTTCTGAATTCAATTGGGACAGAGTGATGTTATTTACTGGCTGTTCCCGAACACCTAACATATGTTTTCCATATCAAATGTAGTCGATAAATATTAACTAATGACAAAGTCATAGAATATAAATTCCTTGAGAGCAAAGCCTTTGCTTATCTCATTCACTGACATTTCTCTAGCACATAAAAGTTGTTTAAAAAAAAAACCACACAGTTCAGATCACAAATATTCTCACTCCCATTTCAGAATAAAGCTTTGGGAGTACTTCAAGTTTTTTGTAACGCCCAAGAGATTAATGAAAGATGATCTCAATGTGAATGAAAGGAACAGAATCGCTTCAGAGTCCCTGAATTATTCACATCAGAGATTGACAGTGTGATGTGCCTCAGCCTGCTATGTGGGATTACTGAAGGCTTGATTTTTGCCCAGGACCATGTACTGAAAAATCTCAAGAGATTAGAAAAGGAACAAAGAAACGGACACAGGCCAGTAGTAAAATCCTCAGGAACACAGGAAAAGGATCCGAGGATGTGAACGGTGGATCCCAAAGTAGATTTGGAGCCCAGTGAGTACTATCTATGAAACAATCTGAAACTGCTTCCAACAGAACATGTAGACTGACAGAGGACATTATGCCACGAGATGCTGGGAAACACGTTTTCCAAATGTGAAGCCACTCTTGTCACTAATGAGTATGGTCTCTAAAATCCACACTGTGATTCTGTCTGCTAAAGAGACAGTCATTGGCAAGGGGAACTCCATGAGGAGAACAAGCATCTACATGTTGGACGGGAAAAGTCCCAGGGGAAATTCTTAAGTCAGGTGCCTAAGGACAACCATGGACATGTGTAGTTGAAAAGAGCAAGAATTTGTCCCAGGGACCCCCCAAATGATGAGAAGATGATGTATATTGCTCTCATTCTGTGTGTGGAATTCAATTTTCCAGAAACCTCTTAAGGAAATCTCAAAGCTACATCCTTCTTCTGGCTATTGTTATATTTAAGACACAACTATTAGAGTGAACACCATGGCGCCTAGCATTGGTCAGAATCTGCAAACAGAAGAGCATTATTTTGCCTTAATAAGGCATATTATGTAAGCATCAGGGGCCCTGGAGTTCTGCAGTAGTTCCTAAGTATAGGCTTTGGGATTGGAGTGCCCGGGTTTGAACTCTACCTCGCCATTCAGATATCTATTGAAAAAACTTTGGTTTGAGTTATTTGTCATTTTTAGCCTAAGTTTCTTCTTTGTACAAAGGTACAGATGAGGATTAGGCCAGTACTTATCACATAGAGCTGTAGCAAGAATTTGAGAAGGTGAGTCATATGTATTAAGTAAATATGTATGTAAAAATGAATCAATTACCCATTTATATAAATTTAATGTTTTTCAAAATGGGCAATCCATATAAAGCCCTTTACACTGTGACTGGCATATGATCAAGTTCATGCACATAGTAAGATATTGCTATTAACAGATCCTGCAAGCATGTATTGAGTTCCTGCTGTGTACTGACTGTCAAAAATGTGCTAAATATCCTATGACAGTTATCTAACCGTACTTTATATTTCATCTTTATTCTCAGTTTCTGAAAGATGAGAATTTTCAACACTGATGTTTTTTCTTCCAAAAAGCATAAACAGTATATAAGTGAATTACCATTCCCACTATCTTCCTCTTTGCTGCAGGAACTTCAGTGACAATAAGTTGGTGAGGTGATCAGAAAGCCCTGGATCTCTGCTTTTACCATCTTGTGTTCCTTAAGGGATCTTATTCCTATTGCCAATTTCCCCATTTCCCCTCCCCTTTCTCCTTCTTTGAATATTTTAAAGACCCTAGTATGTTTATTGTATAGTGCTAAAAGTTGTGGAAATCTCAAGAGGTGTAACACATACAGTCTCTGTCTCTGTCTCTCTTTATCCATATTCTCAAGCATTTAGAATCTTAGTAGACAAAGCATTAAAACCTAAATATAATAGTTGAATGACAACATAAGACCCTGTTGTGAGACATGAAAGTTGACGGTATACAATCAGTGGTTTTCCTTACCAACCTAGCATATCACACTATCAACTTCTGCAGTGAATAATGTAGGGTTTTTTTCTTTCACAAAGAGATAACTTTATAGATTGCAGTGTAAATATTACCCAATTCCAAGTTGTTAGATGAACTTACTACCTCAATCAAGAATAAGTTAGAGATACAAATGACTATTCAAGGGGTACTCATTATCAATAACATATTTGGAATTTGACTCAATTATTTATTAGAGGAACGTGAAAATCATCACCAAATCATATTGGGTGAGCATAGGCAATGGGCAAGGAAGAAGGTGGTACAGGGGAGGTACTGGGGAATGAAATTATGCAATTTGTATGTATGGATATATCATAATGAACCCCACTTTTATATATAATTATAATTTACCAATTAAGAAAACAAATACAAGGGAGACCAGTAAAATAGAATTAGGGAATCAGGGTTGAGGGAGGAGGGGAAAATATAATATGAAACACAGATACTTTTAAAAAAGGTAAAACTTGGAAAGTAGCAAAGCCAAAATAATTGGGGTGATCACTGGTAGCAAATTAACGTGAGCATGTAACTGTAGTGGGTGCAGGAAAAAAAAAAGGCAACATGACTTTAAACTAAGCAAAGAAATCACATTAGAAATCAAACTATAGGCAAGTCTGAATCTATCTCCTTAGTGAAGACACTTTTGGAATAATACACATGGAAATGAAGATTCAGACATGAAAAGCACAAGTGATTATAAGGACCTGCCAGATTGATTTATGAGGTCTGAATGGCACAGCCACCACCTAAATAGGTGCATATACGTGGATATCTCTCACAGATACCAAATGATTATCAAAATAATTACAGTTTTCTTTGTAGCTCTATTGTGAGGGACAAGTCTTTGTTGGCTTAAGTACAATTCTTTGCCTTGCAGAAATAATTTAAAAATGTGTCACCAGGCAGTCTCTAACCAGGAAATAAAACTAGATGCAGTTATCAGACACTGAAATTCAAGCTCATTTGTAATAAACTAAGGAGACCATAGTTCTATAAACAGATGGTTCTAGAGGCAATATAATGGTAATAGAATTAAAAAACAACCTTAGCTAAAAGATAACTAGTAGTTGTTGCTGGACTTGTGTTTTGGCCAATAGCCCAAGTGCAGAGCTTGAAATTATATTTTATAACTATGCTAACATTGTAAGGGGAGAGGTGACTGACAACTTCAGGAGAGGAAAGGTAATAGATGAAAAAAATTGTTTTTAAATGGCTAAAGGATGGAATGTGTCCACTCAGTGACACCTTAGAAACAGTGAGAGAGTTTGAACTAATTTAATTTTCATCAGGAAGGTGCTTCAAATTACCTTGTTTATGTTAAAAAATGATAACTATTATAAGCCATAAATTACTAAAATTCTTAAATGAATATATGAAGAAAACATTAATGTTTTAAGTATAGGATAAAATAGTCCTTGTTAGAGACACTATTGGCTCAAAAAGGCTGACTATGCATTTATAAATGCAATGAAAGAAATAACTTTAAATTCTTTATTGTGATCAATTGACATTTTGGCATTTTACAGTGATCTTCAGAAGATTCAACAGAAAATGTAAAGAATTTTAGAATATATATGTCTCAAAAATGATTGCAAAATGGACTTTGGAATATATTCAGCATGAATTATTTTCCATTTGGAAATAATTGCCTATAAGTGGTATTAAAAAAGTTATAGCAAACACACAACTTATAAAACTAAAGTATTTTAATGATTGTGGTTCCATATATATTTATGCTTGAGTTTATGGGAAGTATTTTGAAATTCATGAAGAGCACTGAAAAAAATTATAAGACAAATGATTCAAATTGAGGTCAACCAAGTTATAAATCAAAGCATAAATGTACTTCACAGTACATTTAGTTCCAACATAGTTCATAAAATAACCTGTTTACTTGCTGAAACAAAGCATATAAATTTGAAATTTATTTTAGTCAGAATTAACATCTTTTGAAAAAGCCAAATTAACTCCAGTTCATCACTCCTCCATACAAAAAATTTCCATTGCCTGCTATTGTTTACTGACTCAAATTCACAACTTAAAGCTTATAGGCAACTCAATTATTTTCTCCACACTGTAAGTGATTCAATCTGCGTTTCCTATTTCATTAATTCATGGTTTTATAAACCTAACAGCCAGTCACTTATTTGTGAAGCAAACAGTATAGATAATTTAAAGTATTTTTCTAATCATATTGAAATTGTTTCAAATTTTCAAATTATCTTAGAAGATGTCTTATGTGTTTCTTTTGAGAGAATTATTGCAAACTCAAAGCCTATGGAGGCCACGTAGGTAACAAAATGGGTACAGTGGGTCTGAAGGAGACCAGATAAATGGGAGCCCTTACCTTCTGTTTATGTGTTAGTCACTATACAGCCCTAAGAATTGATGTGCAGTAATGGCACCTCTGGTTGCTAGCTCTTCCAATTCTTTAAGAGAAGTCAAATATGTAACTTTCATTTTTAATCTTCTAACTTTTGGACATTGTCAACTGATTGAAATTGATTTATTGTAATTTTTTTAGGTGCTGAGGGTCGAATCCAGGGCTTTGCACATATACTAGGCAAGTGTTCTATCATGGAGCCACATCCTCAGCCCATGATTTAAATATACCAAACCAAAACAAATCAAAACAAAACAAAACAAAAAACTGTGTAAACCAAAAAAGAAAATAAAGTTTTTAGGCTCAATATTGTCCTTGGACTTCTAGTTTTAATCTCTATGGCAAACTACAAACCAATTAAACCTTTGGGCTATAGTTCAGTTTTCTACCCAGCTCTCCTAATACATTCAAATTCCTGGGCCAGGACAGCTGTCTTTCTTCTTTTTTCCTGTCAATTCACTCTTTCTGAAAATTCTCATCTCTTTGCTGTGGCCCAAATGTTTTTGTCTTCCCTTGAGTTCCTATATTGAAATGCTAAACCTCAAGGTTATGGAATTGGGAGGTGGGGCCTTCAGAGGTAATTAGGTCCAGAGAGTGGGGCCCTCATGAATGGGATTAGTGCACTTATAAAAGAGGCCTGGAGAGGAACAAAATAAACAAGTAAATAAATAAACATAAACAGACATCTGATTTTCTGTATCTATGGCTTATTGAATACATTTTCTAAGCCAGATTCTGCCTGTATCATACTCATTTGTTCTAGGTGTTTTATTTGTACTGTAAAAATATAAACTATCTGGAGGCAGAGATTGTTTTACTATACCTGATACTTAAGAGTCACTCAATGAAGGCTTGTAGAATTGGATGGAATGGGATATGGAGGATATCACTTACAGATGTCTCATCAGCAGTATTTTTTTCATGGAGATTTTCATCTGAGTTGAACATACAGAGTTAATATTTACACGGCTAAAGTCTAGTGAAAAAAAATCTGTTAAATCATGTTCCTTAACAGATGGTGCATTTGTTTCCTTAATGCAATATCCTGACTGTGTAGAGTTGTCATAATTAAGTAATAGCTGCCTGCACAATCTTTGGTAACTGAAGACTTTCCTATGTGTCAGCTCTGTGTGTTCCAAGCTTGATGTGTAGCTACTCTTGAATTTGGCTCAGTGTGAACTGTTTCTGGGTGAATTTTCTTTTTTGATCTCAAACAGTTATTGAAGTCCTTGTTGGTTTTAGTTTGAGAAGGTGGTGAACTAGGCCTATATGGTTTATTTATAAAATGATCCTGGAATTCAGGACACAGAATTTTTTGTTTGTTTGTTTTTGGGTTATTCACAGCTTGGACTGATGCTTGAGTTAATACCATGGAGGTTTTAATAGGGCTGGAGAGTGTTGATGGATTTTCCTCCCACTCTACTGAGTACTCACTACTTCTATAGAAATTATCATTCATCCCTTTCTGTTTGATCTGTATAAATAATGTATTGTTTACATGCCAGCTGGGTGTGTGGTAGGAAGAATGTTTAAACTGTAATAAGAAACCAGCTGCTTGACCTTGAAGAGCAAAGTAGTCACCTGATGTCCTGCAGGGGTTGACCATGGGAAAAATGTTTGGAATTGGAGCAGCTGAAAAAGTAGTGAGGTGCAGTTGGGATTGCAGACATGCTTTATTTGAAGCAGCAGCAGGTGCCTGAGTCTTTCCAACAGGCTTTTTTCTATGTGCAAACCAAACAAAGAAGACCTGGTGCCAACAAGTTACATAAGTGAGCTCATGCTCATAAGCAGATATTTATTACCTTGAGTATATATGCTGAATCAGGGTATTTATGACCTTGACTACATACTAAACCATAGCGGGTCAGAAGTCTCAGGGAGGGAGCCCAAATCTAGTCATCTTGGGTCTGTCCCACACCTGAGCACCTCAAGTCTTATTTTCTTATGTATAAGATCAGAAAATGAGAATGCCTACATCTCAGAATAATCCCTATCTACGGATTAAATGAAATAATATATTTGAAAGCCCTTTGTGAACATGCTTTTCTAGTGCTATTGTTTATTTAAACAACTTTTTGCACTTTCTCCTTGGCGGGAGATGTTTAGTTTCTTGGGAACCCTTTGGAGTCAGCAAACTATGGCTGTATCTATGGATTACTGAATCCTTTCCTAGACCAAATTCTGCCTTGTGTCGTACATATGGCTAGGCCAAATCTGACCAAGCCCACTGGTTTGCATCTTGTCTATGGCTGCTTCACTTGACAATCAAGAGTCAAGTAGTTTCAACAGAGAGCTTATATCCTGAAAAATTAAAAATATTTAATATCTAGCTCTTTAGAGTCTGCTGACTTGGGCACAGTTTTTCACTCACAGGAAATATTCAAACATTTGGCTGCAAGTGTGAACTTGAAGAGTGCCCCCAACAAGACCTTCTCAGGCTTACTATTTATTTTTCCTGTGGTCACAGGGCAGGAATGAAAACACCTGTGGGATTTGGGACCAAGACAATAATTACTTCTCAGTCTTATCTCCTGCAGCCAGAAGAAAACATCTGCTTTTTTAATTCTGCAGAGAAGGGCAGAATTAAAACTGTCTAGGGACTTCCGCTGTATCTCTGAATAGAGAAGGAAGGGTGGAAGGCAGGCAAGAACATTTCCGGTTTAACCAAATGAAAAGTTGAGGAAAATCAAAGGAGAAGGGTAAAGTGTTGGCTTTAAAGTTTAAATCTAAATAAGTCTCATTGCCATTCTTGTACCAATAGATGGATAGATGTTGGCAATAGACCCACTAATTCTTTGATTTGCTTAATAAAAGTCATTTTAAAAAATCAAATGGATCACCGGGCAGGAATTTGACCAGAAACACCTTCCAAGTGATAATTAGCTTGCCAATTTTTCTCCGAGTTTTATGTTAGCATAAATATTCATGACACATTCCCCATCAAATTGTAAGTTCTTCAGGAAACACTGTTATCAGTTTAAGAAGAACATGAATCAGACTGATAAAACTAATTGGTTAGGGTTCTTTTTTCTCCTTCATTTTAAATAAAGCTGTCGAAGGTTCCCAGGGTAATGAAGAGCTTTGTTGTTATGACAACTGCTTATTCCTTCCCTTTGAAGAAGCTTGTGATGTGATAGGCAACACATCAGGAATAATTAAAACAAATGATAAGCGAGACGCACCCACGTAGTTGAAGAAACCAGCACAAGCTCAAGCCGTTTTACTGGTCTTCAGTTTCTATTTTCTTGGCAGGAAATTCATATAAACTGAGATGGGCATTTGTACAATTCCCACCGCTTCTATAACTGAGGATGATGCTACTCAAGGAGATTTTGATACAGACTGTGGTCTCTTTTGCCTACTGTGTCTCACTGTCCAACCAACTCTTCTCCAAGAAGCAATGGTTTTTCAGGGTGATGGTGCACTCTGAAGTGATTGAGAAAGCTCACTTAGGTACACCTCAATTTCTTGCAGTAAGTAGGGCCCATTGTACAACACTGTAGAGCTCACTGCCTGGAACCACAAAACACTTGTCTTTTTCCAGGGCTCTCCCATTTCTTTTCTCTTCTAACTGTTCTCTCAACAACTCTGTGAACTTGTTGGCATTATCCCTACCCCACAGTGAAAGAATGCAATCCCTGAAGAGTGTAAAGGACACATCCAAGGTCATCCAGCTGGAAGTAGTTAAGTGCTAATTCGGCTCCAGTCTTTTTATTCCAACAGATCTTTACAGGATGCTATAGCTGAAAGAAAAAACCAGTTTGAATAATTAAAACATAGTAGATAATTCTCTACTGAGGAATGCTATTACTATTACTTTATTTCCTTCTCATTTCCTTGCTATACTCTTAGCCTAGCTAGACAAATCATTTTATCTCCTAGCTTCAGGTAATGAACCTTTGGAAGTTATGAAAATTTTATGCTTAAAACACAGATTCTTTTCTTTTTTTAAAAAAATGACACAGACTAGGATATAAAATATCTGAGTTTCTTCACACATAGTAAAGACAAGTATGGTTTTATGAGATGTTTATTTCTTTTTATATATACTTGGGTACACTTGGTTATAATTTATAATCTACAAAGTTTGAAAGCCACCTCTCTGACACAGTTATTGACTCTCATTTGATTCTCTAATTTCATTTCACTTCTCTTTTCTGTTTTTTTTTTTTTTAATGCCAATAGACATGAAATACACTGGGACATGCTTGTGTTTAATAAATGGTGACTGTAAAAACAGACTTGGATATCTCTTTCTCAATAATAATAATAATAAGTATACTGTCCTTCTTACATAAAATTAAAATTCTGTTGTCATTGTCGTAGTCCATTCTGACTGTTGTAGCCAAACACCTTCTGTTGGGTGTTTTATCAAAAACAGAAATTTATTTCTCAGTCCTGGAGCCTGGGAAGTTCAAGATCAAGGCCCTGGGGGTCAGTGTTTATGAGGGACCACTTTCTCAGAGACAGATGACTTCTCACTGTGAGCCGATACATGGAAGGGGTGTGTGTGGGGTTCTCTGGGATCTCTTTAATGAAGGTACTGATCCCATTCCTAAGGGCTTCACTCTCATGACCTAAATCACTTTCCAGGACCATCCCTTGGGGCTTAGGATTAGAACATAACATTTGAGAGTCACAAACATTCAGACCATAGCAGCCAACCAAAAAAAAAAAAAAAGAGGTTCAGAGAACTGGGACCTCAATGAAAATGGTGCTGTGGCCAACTGATGTGGTATACATTGGACAATCTTTTCTTCCTCGTTTCCTGTCAACCTTCTCAATCATACTGAAGGGTTCCTGCTGGAACCCTTGCTGGACCACTGCTGGATATGTTCATGGAGAATGGAGAATAAGTTTTATGAAAAGAATGGGTATGAAAGTTTATTGATCAGATGTACAGACAGAGTGTCCTATGAAGTAATTCTTGTTCCAAATATTTGACTTAAATTCACCAAACCTCTGGACCTAACACCTAGAGAGGAAATACAGGTGACAGAGGCAAAAGTAAAGTACCACCATAAAGAGGTGGACAAATACAAAGTGTGAAAGATACTAAAAGACAAGTTGGTTGGCATTTCCCAGAAAGAAAATGTCATGAAGAAAAAAAGAAGTAGGGTTAATGTCCTAAATTGAATGAGTTTGAATATTGTATGAAAAAAAAAGTGTATAAAAGTCATTTGGGACATAATTGAAGAAAATTGAATATGGATTGAATATTCAAATAACAGATATATTGCTAATTTTCTTAGGTATGATAGATAATATTATGGATATATAGCAAAATGGCTTTATTCTTAAGATATGGATGGTGAAGTATTTAAAAATGGATGTCATATCAAAAATCTGTAATTTACTCTCTAATGATTCAGCCATGTATCATCTCTCTGTCAAGAAAGACATAGATTAAGCAAGTGTAAACCAATACAATCTAGGTAAATCTTCGTAAATCTAGGTTTAAAAATACACAAATTATTTTACATTATTCCTTCAACTTTTCTGAGTTTTAAAAGTTTTCAAAATTTTGTTACGGTAGATTGCATAAAAAAAATCTCTGACACATAGTGTTTCTATTTTATGCCATTTGTCTTCATTTTAAAAACCACTATAACTTAAAAACTTTTCAGTGTTCTTGACTGCTAATTTCATCATGTGTGGGCAGAATTATATGATGGAATATGATTCCTTTACATTCTAGGGAGATCCAATGAAGAGCCCCACAGAGCTTTCTCTGAAGCCTTCTTTCTGGTACACCCAGAATTCCAACTGCCTTGATCTAGTCAGATTTCCAACTCTGCTTCCTCTATAGGAGTACATCTCTAAGTTTTTCCTTTCCTGTCCTACAGACTGGGAATTCTCTCCAGTTAATAAGATGGGGCATTTATTAGGCTCACCTAATTTTTTTCCCCTGAATTTCAGTGACATTGCTCTTAATTTTCTGGTGTTCAAATTCTTGAAAACCATTTTTTCCCATATATATTGTTTTGTTTTTCTGTTTTTTTAAATTTTGTTTTGTTTTAGCCAGGGGGTAAATCTTGTTTCAATTTTTTTTTTTTTTTTTTTTTTGGCTAGAAGTGGACGTCTCTGTCATTTGTGAGGCCCTAACAGAGAATTCTATGAAATAAAGTGTTAAGAATACTGGTGAAAAAATCTAAATTCTTTGGATGAAATGGATAACAAAGGTTAGTTACACAGATTAATAAGCAAAGTACTATGTTGGGAGGAGATAGTTTTGAGAGGAAAAAGCAGAGGGGGAGATCAAGCAGGTTTGCATATGGCCCCTCTTTAAACCATATCTCACTGGATGACAGAAAGAGGGTCTTCAAGATGCCATTGGCCAGGTACTTCTTTCTACAAAGCCACAGTGGCAAGTGTAGATGCCAGGGAAAAGAAGCATTACTCTTTGGCAGGATGGAAACACTTCAATTTTTCGTGCTAATGTCTTCACAGAAATAAAAGAAAATACATTTCAACAGATTCTTTAAAAAAGTGGATGAAAAATACAGCATCTACAGTATAAAATATCTTTGGATTGAGATATCCAGTTTATAAAATGAAGTCACAGCACTTCAAAAGACCAGTCTCTTGCTGCCTTGATCCCACTCTGAAATTTCTTCTTTCTTCACCAGTGAAACAATGTGTTGCATGAATGTAGTGATATTTGGGGAGAGCCCAGTGTGTCAATGTAGAACATTATCCTAGCTGTGTGTAATGAGGAGTCCTGCGGCCTGAAAAAATGGGAGACTGCTGTGCCTACCAGCATTACTGTGAGCACATTATTCTCCACATAAAGCCAGGGGCCACTGGGAATTTGAAAAGAAAAAACATGCACTAAGCTGTCTGAGAATTATGTAATTCTTGAAATACAAACTGTCCTTCGCTTTTCTTTTAAATCCACTTAAGTACCTGCAAAGCCTTGAAGAGGGATTTTAATGACTTAATGCAAAAACTGTGTGTAGATTTGGTGTGTCTGAAACTTTTCCCTCTCCTTTTAAACTACTGAATAAAGGACATGAGAGTTTCTGAGGTTGAGATATATGGCTTATTGACATACCCAAATCTGAAAGGCCATTTTAGTCCAGGGGAATGCAGTCTTGTTTTCCCCTCTCAGGGAGTGGCCACCTTTCCACTGATTAGCTCACACAGCCCATGTTACTGAGAGGGCAAACCAGAGGATGAGCTAACACCATGGTTTCCCTATAGTCCATGATGGAGTTGGAATTTACCCTAGTCTTTTTTCAAACCAAAATAAGTTTAGTTATTGTTATATCAGGTAGGGATTCTATCTCTGCTATACACAGGCAACATGAGATGGGTGCAAAATCCTTTGATAAATCCCATAATGCCTTTCACTTGTCACTCATTTGTTTTGATTAAATTATGCTCTCCCATTGGTTCCTCAACAGAAAAAATATTTTTAGAAGAGCTGTTACCCATCTCACAGTGAAAGTGTTTAATTAGGTCATTTCTTCATGTCACAAGAGAGAAGGGCCCACATGAAAGATCTGAGTATTTTGGAGGAAGGAATAATAGAAGAAATGTGGAAAAGGAAGGTGGAGACCAAAGATATACTTCCTACTTCAGAATTTGGCCAAGGAGTATGATGCCATCATTCATTCAATCATTTATTCAATTCAACAAATTTTTATAATGTATAAACAAATTAAGTAATTTATCTCTTTCATCTTATCAAATAGGATTTTTGTGTTATGGATTGGGAATAGAAACCCAGTTCCCACTGTGGACATGACATAGACTAAAAGATCATAGGATCATAGGTTATAGAAAGAAATAGAAAGTATGAGAGTATGAGAAGCCAATCACAGTTCAAAGCATAAAGTGCTACATAATTAACATCGTGCAAGTTATGACATTCACAGCTCAGAGGGAAGAAGAACTCTAAGGAAAAAAAGGGTAGGACTTGATGGATAACTAGAAGTAGAGATGGCACTAAGATTTCTAGCCTGGACAACAAGGAACTATCATAGAGTCATCATAGCTGAGGTATCAAATGCAGGGAAAAGAACAAATTTTGGGAGAAGATAATGAATTTGGTTTTGGAAATAAAGAGTTTGAAGGCAATGTCCACTGGTGTTTTAATGTAGTGGCCTGGACAAAGGAAATCATGTTTAGACTAGAGGCAGATAGAGGAGTTATTTGTTTTGAAGTGTTTAATATGTCATTGATGAGATTACCCAAAGATAAAATCCACTGAAAAATAGGTTAAGGATAGCTTAAAAACTTGTACAAGAGGCACAAGCAATGTGGAAAAAACCGATTTGGAAGGTGGAGGCATACAAAGACCAGGATGAATCTAAGGGATGGTAATACGATAGGAAAAAAAAAGCAGAGAAAGTGTCATTGGGGTAAGAAGGAATTGTTGATGGTGCCACATGTTTTAGAGGAATTGGTGAGACCAATCTAGAAACCTGACACTGGAGGACACTGCAAATCTATTCAGTAGCACCTTGAGAATGGAAGCCAGTCTTCAGTGAGCTGAAGAGTAAATGTCAGGGAAAGAGGTATAGATGTTGAGTGAACTTTTCCAAAGCAGGTTAGCTGTGAATATATTAAGCCTATCCACAATGAGGTCTCTGGTCAAGAATAGCTTTGGTTATTAAAGACAGTATCAAAGAAAGGCACAAAAGAGTACATATATAGGTACTCAACATGGCATTTTTTAAAAAAATGATTTAAAAGAAATTGGAAACAACCTTAATGTTCAACTTAAGGTATTAAGTAATTGATGATTCAGTTCTATGATGAAAAAAAAATCACCTTTAAAATTATGATGAAGAAAAATTCCGACATAAAAAATGCCTGTGAAACATGTTTTCGAAGACTTTTGCATGGAAACTGTAGTCATTTTTTAATTTTAGAGAAAGTGGTTAGAAAGGCCACCTGCTGGGCTGGGGATTTAGCTCAGTTATAAGAGTGCTTGCCTGGCATGCACAAGGCCATGGTTCAATCCCCAGCACCACACACACACACACACACACACACACACACACACAAAATAAAGGCCTAAGCTGCATTATGCATAGAAAGCAGAGAAAAGGTAGTTAGTGGAGGAGACTCAATCAATAACAGATTTTTTTTCTTCTTCCTCCCCTTCCTTCATTATCTTTCTTTATCTTTAATTATTTAGACAATCTTGAACATACTTATTTGTTCCGAGGAAGTAGCTGATAAAGCAAAGGGTTTAAAATACTGAGTGTTGGGCCTGGAATAGGGAAGAATAAGTGAAAAATTAGGATTTATCTGAATGAGAAGAAAATCAGATCCATAGAAGTAATATTAATTACACACTTCAAAAAAATATGGGGAAGAAGAAAGATAGACATACAAATGAGTGTATAGTGACATTCAGAAAGAGAGTCTGAGAAATGTTTCTCCAATGCTTTTACTTTCCTGTAAAAAGAAAAAAAAAAAAGCTTGGTCATCCATCTGCAGAATATAAGTTGGGTACAGGTGAGACTGTAGAATTGAGAGAGGTTGAAGTTTAGGAGTAGGGAAAGGGAAAGGACACATGGGCTTTATGGATGCAAATTTACAATGTGTTACAATGTGTGCCTTGCTTCTTTTGGCAGTAATTCCATAATAAGCTACAATGGGTGTGGGGAGGAAGCAGAGTACTGGTGTATTAATGATAGGACTTTGCCTGTTTAACTGTGTGAGTAAATAAGGTCCTGCTTCTCCATCTTGTCACAATCCTTAACAGGTATTTGTTGAATTCACATGATCAAGACACTGAGGACAATGCAAAAATGATGAGAGCTGGTACCCAGCCTGATGGAACTTACATTCTGTTCGGGAGATGAATCATAGCCACTTGAAAAGTTAACTACATTTCAAGGTAATTTTGCCATAAGTGATGAAAATAGCATAAAGAATCAGAGAGATGATTAATCACTTACAACTGGAGCAGTCAAGGAAGATTTCATATTATTTTTACATTGCCTTTGTGTGTTTATTTATTTCTCCTTTCCAGTAGGATAGGCACTGCCATATTCATCTTCAACCCCTATCATACTTCCTGGTATGTGACATGCACTTAGTAACCATCACTGATTAAATGGACTAATGAATAAGTGAATAAACAAATCAAGTCAGACTTGAATAGGTGGAAGGGATAGAATTTCATTCCAGTAGGATTATGGTCATATATAAAAATATAGAAGAAGGGAGAAAAGAAAATAGTTTTCACTGAGTATGTATATTCTGGGCAATGGGTTACGCGTTTTCACCTACATTAACAATTCATTAATTGTTACAACAACCCTCTGAAATAGATCTAAATATTCCTACTTTAGAGGATGCAAACGTGGTAAGAACAGCGGAGGATGCCTGTAATTCCAACCATATGGGAAACTAAAGTAGGAAGGCCACAGTTTGAGGCCAACCTCAGTAACTTAGTGAGATGTGTCTCAAATTAGAAATAAGCAAAGTGCTGGGGATGTCACTCAGTGGTAGAGTACTGACCTACCTAGTGTATGTGAGGTCCTGTTTAAAAATAAAAACAACAGCAACAAAAAAATAAAAACACTCCAAGTTTTAGTCAGTTTTTGCATCACTCTCACCAAAATACCTGACAAGAACAATTTAGAGGAGTAAAAGTTTGTTTGGGTCTCACAGTTTCAGAGATCTCATTCCTCTGGGACCAAGGGGAGGCAACTCATCATGGCGGAAGGACCCAGTGGAGAAAATCTGCTCAGCTCATGGTAGGGTCAGGAAATAGAGACAGAAGTGGGGAAAGGGGCCACAGAGCAGATGAACCCTTCCAATACATGCCTGCAGTGACCCACTTCCTCTAGCCATGCACCACCTGTCTATAGTTACCACCCAGTCAGTCCATTTAAACTTGGATGGACTGACTGAGTTAACAGCCCTCACAATCTAATCCTTCTTACTTCTGAATATTCCTGCATTAACACAGGAGGTTTGGAGGGACACCTCATACCCAAACCATAATAGGGAGTTTTAGGGCGATTAGACAACTTGCACACATAAGGAGTAAATGTCAGTGTTCAGACTGGAAGCTCTGGGCTCCATGCTGGGTTTGGGACAGTGAAGATTGTTTCAGATACTTCCTTGCAAGGAAATGGCTGGCTCTAGCTTGATGGCAGCACATTGTGTTTCTGTACTTTTATACTCCTGTGACTTCTAGTTATATCTCAGTACATGGTTGTGGTGGTTCCTAGATTCTACCTGCCTAAGACATTAAGTCAAAAGTCTTCAGTGTGGTAAAAAGGCCTTGCAAGACCTGGCCCTGCTTCCTCTCTTCAGCCTCATTCTCATCTAACTATTCCCATTCACCAATATCCACGCTCTGTTTTTCCTGACCTATGCTTGCTCATTTACCCTTTTGGCCTTCTTTCTTCCTATTCTTATGTCTCTAGTGCCCTTTCTCTTTTGGGCACCTATTCACCTTTTTAAATTTAACTCCACAGTTACTTCCTCTTTTCCTCACTTGTAAATAACATTGGTTGCATAAATTGATCTTTTGTCTTCCTGGGGCTCCATCAAATTATCTTCTCTTTTCCCCAAACAGCTATGCTAATGGATTTTTTGTCTTCTTTTTCCTTCCCAAAAAAGGCCCTCAGCCAAAGGGCAGTTTAATATTTCTACAGTTACATGTAGCCTTCTCTACTTCAATATTGTGAAACACAAGGGAAATGTAGGTACTTGTCCCCAAGGCTATGGCTTTGAAATTTTGTACCTTCTGTAACTATTGAAACTTCTCCCCTTATCCCGTGGGATAAAGAAAAAAGGGAAATTGAAGTTATGCATACATGTATACTGATCCATTCAGAGTCCATATAATTCTTTAGTTTTATCAAGTCGTGAAATTCCTGAACTGTTTCCCCTGAATCTTGTTCTGCTTCTACTTGCTTTCTATTCATTTCAGAGCTGTATGCTAAGCTGCTGGAGAGGAATACAGAGAAATTTTCTATGGACTTTGTCCTGGGGTGGCAACCAGAGAGTAACTGCATAGGCCACCTCCAGAGAACTTTGGAATCTCAGAGACTGGAAAGAAAATGTTGGTGCCCCGAGAGAGGTTCTTTCTCAGGAACAGCATGAAACAACACTCTCAACTAGCTCTGGGGGTTAATTAGCACTGCTCTAATATAAATCCTTTAGAGAATTTTACTTCTCTGCAACAGAAAGCTATTTTCAAATTTAGATCATTTTGCAATTATTAAATGAGACTAACGATGGTCTTCTTGTGTATCCCTTTTAATCTGTATGCTGCTGATGTCTCCAAAACTATATACTACCCTTCCTCCCATGGTGGCCAGGCCTTACCTATAGGGCCTGGGTGCAAAATATGAGTAAGTGTGATCCTTGGTACAACTGGGCCTGGAGTTAAATGGCCATGGAGATAGGGATTTATGCACAGTTTAGCCTAACTTAAGTTCAAACATATTTAGAGACAGCTCTGTAATTCACCAGCAGGAAAAGGAGGATTGTTCTAGGAGCTCTTAGGAGATCTTTGCTACTCCCCTTCTCTACAGTTAGACTGCAGGTGGAAGAGCTGAAACAATCACAACTGCACCCCTTGTCCAGTAAGCAGGGGTCCCAGCTTGTTCACTTCTCCTCCATCATCAGACTCTCTCCCCCATGTGTGCTCAGCAACTCCCTGAGGGATCTTAACCTTCACTTTTCTGTCAACTTGCTCTGATAAAGTAGTATCACAGAACATTGGTCTGTGCCTTCTTGCATTTCATTACTTCTTCCAAAATCTGATAAAATTTGTCTTGCTTATTAAAGAGAACAAATGTCAGGTACAAGATGAAATTAGGGTGGGAAATTAAATCACAGGTCAAAATTACATCTTTAGGTGTTCATTTATGCAGTTGCTAAAAATCTAGGCATAGTCCTAAAATATCTATGCATTGATAACCACTAAAAGCCATACAAATTTCCAATCTTTGTTAAAGGGTCAAATTTCGTTTCTTCTTGAGTTTTGAAAATGAAAATTTAGGGATCCTGGAAGCGGTTTTCCTCTGTAGAATGTGTTCCCTAAGCTAAAGGAAGTACACTGACTAAATATAATACTGGCTGCCCAAGTTTCCAGGAAGCATCGAAGAAATAAAAAGAAAAACCCTTCAATTTCTTTCTTTTGTGTTCTGTAGTTTTCATTGTGGAGGTCTTTCACCTCTTTCATTAGATTGATTCCCACGTATTTCTTTTTTTGAGGCTTTTGTGAATGGAGTAGTTTCCCCAATTTCTCTTTCAGTGTGGATTCATCACCGATGTATAAGAATGCATTTGATTATGGGTGTTGATTTTATATTCTCTACTTTGCTGAATTCATTTAAGAGTTCTAGAAGCTTTCTGGTGGAAGTTTTTGGATCTTCTAGATATAGAATCATGTCATCAGCAAATAGTGATAGTTTGAGTTCTTCTTTTCCTATTTGTATCCCTTTAATTTCTTTCTTTTGTCTAATTGCTCTGGCTGAAGTTTCAAGGATGAGGTGAAAGAGGACATCCTTGTCTTGTTCCAGTTTTTAGAGGAAATTTTTTCAGTTTTTCTCCATTCAGAATTCTGTTGGTCTTGGGTTTAGCATAAATAGCTTTTACAATGTTAAGGTGTGTTCCTACTATCCCTAGTTTTTCTAGTGTTTTGAACATGTCGGGGGGGCTGAATTTTGTCAAATGCTTTTACTGCATCTATTGAGATGATCATATTATTCTTGTTTTTAAGTCTATTAATATGATGAATTACATTTATGGATTTCCATGTGTTGAACCAACCCTGTATCCTTGGGGTGAATCCCACTTGATTGTGGTTTGCTATCTTTTTAATATGTTTTTTTTTTTTTTTTAGTTTAAATGCACTTTATTTTTAGACAACCTACATGACACGTTTTCTTAAAAAACAATGCCTCCACTCCAAATAAATCACAGTCAAAATCAATGTGCTCAGGATGACATCAGTTCCATTTGTCTTAAGTCCTGGTATTGTGTGGACGACAAGCAGCAGCCAGTTATGATGACAGATGATAGGTCCAAAGTAACTGCCAAGTTTGTTAACATTTCTCCATTTCTAAACCATCCTTAAAGAAAATCATATATGGGGTCACACCATCCTCATGGTAGTCCAGGAGAGCAACCATGCCATCTGGATTCATGTTTTCACCAATAAAGAACTGGTAAGTTTTGAAATTAGCAAGGATGTGCTCAATTTGTTCTGCAGCGCCTGTCATAAAACGTTTTACTCTCTCTGGTCTCTGTTCTTCAAGTTTGCCTTTAATTGATTTCATGTAATCTTTGATGTACTTCTTGTATGCTTCTTTTGTGAAGCTGGTTTCCTGCAAGTGATGGTTCATGACAATACCAACACCAGTGATTAGGGTGCTTTCAGTATCTTCGCCCTCCTGTCCTTCAGTGGAGGCATTTTCACCAATGAGCGAGTCATCAATGTTACCCTCGGTCCTAGGTCCTGCTGACCATCTTGCCCTCCACCTCCAGGCAGAGCCCGTCGGTGATCTCCCGGATGTTGTAAATGTCAGAGAACATCTCACTGTGGCTGATAAGGTCCTGGTAGATAATCATGATGGCGACTGGAGCTCGGAGTGAGCATGATGGTGCTTGGGGGTAGGGGGAGTAGGCGGAAAAGCTTTAATATGTTTTTGTATGTGATTTGACAGAATTTTATTGAGAATTTTTGCATCTATGTTCATCAGGGATATTGGTCTGAAGTTTTCTTTCCTTGATGTATCTTTGTCTGGTTTTTGGTATCATAGGTATCATAGCCTCATAGAATATAAGTTTGGAAGGGTTCCCTCCTTTTCTATTTCATAGAATACTTTGAGGAGTATTGGTGTTAATTTTTCTTTGAAAGTCTTATAGAACTCAGCTGAGAATCCATCTGGTCTTGGGCTTTTCTTGGCTGGTAGGATTTTGATGGCATTTTCTATTTCATTACTTGAAATTGATCTGTTTAAATCATGTATGACCTCCTCATTCAGTTTAGGTAGGTCATTTGTTTCTAGAAATTGAAGAAAACCTCAGAAGATGGAAAGATCTCCCATGCTCCTGGGTAGGCAGAATTAAATTTGTCAAAATGGCCATACTACCAAAAGTGTTATACAGATTTAATGCAATTCCTATTAAAATCCCAATGACATTCTTCATAGAAATATAAAAAGCAATCATGAAATTTATTTGGAAAAATAAGAGACCCAGAATAGCTGAAGCAAGCCTTAGCAAGAAAAGTGAAGCAGGAGGCATCACAATACCAGACCTAAACTATACTACAGAGTTATAGTAACAAAAATGGCATGATATTGGCACCAAAATAGACTTGTAGACAAATGTACAGAATAGAGTATACAGAGACAAACCCACATAAATATGATTATCTCATACTAGACAAAGATGCCAAAAATATTCACTGGAGAAAAGATAGCTTATTCAACAAATGGTGCTGGCAAAGCTGGAAATCCATGTATAGCAAAATGAAATTATACCTCTATCTCTCATTCTGCACAAAAATCAATCCAAAGTGGATCAAAGGCTTAGACACTATAACAGAGATCCTGCACTTAATAGAAGAAAAAATAGGCCCAAATCTTTACTGTATCAGCCTAGGATCTGACTTCCTTGATAAGACTCTGAAAGTGCAAGAAGTAAAATCCAGAATCAATAAATGGGATGGATTAAAATTAAAAAGCTTCTTCTCAGCAAAGGAAACAATTAATAATGTGAGGAGAGGAGAGAACCTACAGATTAGGAGAAAATCTTTACCACATGCACCTCTGATAAAGCATTAATCTCTAGGATATGTAAAGAACACAAAAAACGTAACACCAAAAAACCAAATAACCTAGTCAATAAATGGGCTAAGGAACTGAACAGACACTTCACAGAGGAAGAAATACAATTGACCAATTAATTTATGAAAAAGTGTTCAACATCTCTAGCAATTAGATAAATGCAAATCAAAACTACTAGAGTAGTTTTGATCTCACTCCTGTCAGAATGGCAGTCATCAAGAATATAGGCAACAATAAATGTTGGTGAGGATGTGGTGAAAAAGGTATACTCATATATTGCTGGTGGGACTGAAAATTGGTGAAACCACTGTGGAAAGCTGTATGGAGATTCCTTAGAAAATTTGGAATGGAACCACAATTTGATCCAGCTATCTCACTCCTTGGTTTATACCCAAAGGACTTAAAATCAGCATACTATAGTGGTGCAGCCACATCAATGTTTATAGCAGCTCAATTTGCAATAGCTGGACTATGGAACCAACGTAGGTGTCCCTCAATTGATGAATGGATAAAGAAAATATGGTATGAATACTCAATGGAATATTACTCAGCTTTAATGAAGAGAGAAATTATGGCATCTGCCTGTAAATGGTTGGAGTTGGAGAATATCATGCTAAGCAAAATAAGCCAATCCTACAAAACCAAAGGCTGAATGTTTTCTCTAATATGCTGATGATAATTCACAATAAGGAGGGGGGCACTAGGGAAGAATAGCATTACCTTAGATTAGGTAGAGGGAAGTGATGAAAGGGGAGGGGAGGGAAAAGGAGATAGAAAAATAGTAGAATGAAACATTAAAAATTTTTGGAGGGATAAATTCTTAGATGTGAATGTTTGTATTCAAGTGTATACAAATTTTGTAGATATTATCAGATTGCTCTCATGAAAGGTGAAAACAATTTATATCGGGTCTCATTTTCATTATTACTAGATGTTACTACAGGAAAATTATTTGAAGCCAGTGAAATTTAATTTTGAAATTTTGAACTCACTTCTTCTACTCAATTTTGATAGAAATGCAAAACAGCTACTTTAATATTAACGAGGGCAATTTTTTAATTTCATGCACATATCATATAGCAGCTCATGTCCTCAAGTTTAATTAATCTTAAGACACTTGTTTAGCATGCTTAATTGATTGTGTCTCTCCTAAGTTCAAGGGACTGCATTATGGCTGGTAACAAAAATGTATATATCATGTGGGACGCTACTCTGAAAGAATTCCTAACAGCCTGTGAGTCCCAGCATGCAAATTATGACAAGAGAGCTAGAGAATGGCAATAATGATAATAAGCAACATTTTAAAGAGAGGAGTATGTTCCTTTGTTCAAGTGCCATGTTTAGGCTCTAAACAGGCAGAAATGTGAAAAACCCATGGAGAATCAAACCCCAGCACATGACCATTTATTGATGTAAAATAATAAACGACACAAAATGATTACAAAAACAGGTGGTGTTTCAGTCAGCTTTTTGGCAACTCTGACTAAAAGACCGGACAAGAACAATTTTAGAGGAGGAAAAGTGATGAAAGGGGGGCTTACTTGGGGGCTCATGATTTCAGTGGTCTCAGTCCACAGCCAGCCAGCTCCATTCCTCAGGGTTCAATGTGAGGCAGGGCATCAGGGCAGTAGAGTGGTAGAGGAATGCAGGTCAGGACATGGCCACCAAGAAGGAGGGAGGGAGGGAGGGAGGGAGGGAGAGAGAGAGAGAGAGAGACTGACTCTCATCAGATACAAAATATATTCTCCAAAGACACACCCCCAATGACCTACCTCCCCTAGCCACACCCTACCTGCCTTCAGTTACCACTCAGTTAATCCCTATCATGGGATTAATTCACTAATTGGGTTAAGGCTCTCATATCCCAGTCATTTCACCTTATGCATTGTCTCACATGAGATTTTGGGGGACACCTCACATCCAAAACATAACAGGAGGTGTTATATATTTCAACTGTCCCAGAGTGTGAAACTCAAAACACTACAAAGGCATCCTGAACAGTATCTTGAATTGCTATCTAAAGTCCCTGCTTAATTCTTCTTTAGGCAAAAATCTCAAATAGATATCAAGTTAATGAAGCCACATAGCACAGAGAAGAAATGTCACAGAAAAATGCTGATATGTTATAGATTTTTCAAAGATGGCATAATTATCTCCTATGGCATTCATCACCAGAATGGAGGTGAACGGATGACTCTGAACATGGGCAGAATGTCATTATGCAGAATTGAACAACATTGAATGATAAGAGAAGACAGTACACTTTAGGCAGAAAGGGATTCTATCTGTTCAACACCATGTTTCCACTGCTTTGGTTCTAGTGTTCAGACCTAGAAAGCATTTAGTAAATACTGGTGGAATGAGTGAACAAGAATGTTGTGATACTAGCAATCTGTTGCAAGCTTTCACTCAAATTGAACTTCAATATATGTAGAAAATCTTTTAAAGGCCAAACTCCTAGACATCTTTGAAACTTTGAAGCAAAATTCTTCTTCAGAACATGAACTCAAAAGACTCTGAAGTGGCAAGGTGAAATGCAAGCTTGCAGAGACTAAGTAAGCTTGCTGCATAGATTGACTGAAAAGTGGAATGGTTGAATTGCTCTCAGTAGTGGATGCTTTGGCAAGCTGAGCAGTCCCTCCTCATTCCATGATGTCTGTTAATGCCAGAAGTTGACAATTTTCAGCTGAATGGGTCTCCGGGAATTGCCCTCAGGGAGAGTTCCTTAGCTTGAGATTACACTGCTTCCCCTAGAGCAGGCCAAACGTGTGACTGGCTAGTGAAGGGCAGGGTGGAGTGTGTATAAGTGAGTCCCATGCTCTTTGCCTCATGGTGGAACTACTTGAAAAAACTATCTCAGCTCCAGCGCCTTCCGTGGGATTGTTTGAGATCTATATTTTGCCTGCATCAGAGTTCCATTCTTCTGTCCACAGGATCTGTCTTCTTCCCCTTGCTCACAGGTCTTAGTTCTCATAGGCACTCTGTAGAAAATGCCACACATGCAGGTCTGTTTCAGAGCGGCTTGCTAGGGTGTCTGGCAAGACATTCCATGTACCTATGATTTCTAAACAGAGAGGAGACACTCTAAAGTTAAAATATCTCAGGGAGATTTGGGCTTAGTGCCTTGGTTTAAACTCAAGGCTAGGCAACCATGTATCTCCAAAATTTAAAAATGATCATCAGAGAAATCAGAAATGACTGGATTGGGTTACAAGAGTTAAAATAAAACTTAACTTTGTTTACTTACACAGAGATGCATCTCCTTTACACTGAATGTCTGCTGAGTGCTACATGTCCATACTTTTTAATACCAAAACATACTTTGCTAGAGTTTTGATTTTCTTTACCCAGTGTTCCAAAGTTTATTCCTTTTGATATTTTTTTCAATAGAACTTACATTTTATTCTTTCCTTCTTTGAACAGTTGTATTTCTGATAGGATAGGTAACTGTTTGTTTGGACCCAGGAAAGTATCAAAACAAAGTATCAAAACTTTTTCATTCTATATCTTCAACTATAGTCAGTCCTCAAGATGAATGCCAAATGGAGGTATTTCCTGAAATTTTCTTAGAATGTCTTAATTTTGAATCTGTTTTCTACCATGACTGCTTATTATGATGTTGTGATATTGGAAAATATTTTCAATTTAATTCTTAAGTATGATTAATATTTATTTAGCATCTATTCATTTGATACTTTTATTGTAAAATAAAATGCAGATACACTCAATCACACAGAATCATGTAGATTAATTAACTAGCATTTGTGGTAATCACTACCTGGAAAGAAATAGAATTTTTTCAGTATCGCAGAAGCTCCTCCTGGCACTTCATCCCAAACTTCACACTCCTTCCCTTGGAGCAACCTCTATCCTAATTTATAATAACCACTTTCTGGAATTTTTTTTCACAGTTTCATAAAAAAATGGGTATCCTCAATGGAGTATTACTCAGCCACAAAGAAGAATGACTTTATGATATTTGCCGGTACATGGATAGCTCTGGAGACTATCACACTATCTGATAGTAGAGGGGAGGAAGGGAAGAATAGAAGTTCAGTGGGCTAGACAAAGGACAATAAAGGGAAGAAAGTGGGGATAGGAAAAGGAAAGACAGGGGAATGAATCTTACATAACTTTCCTATGTACATATATGAATACACCACAGTGAATCCCACCATGGTGTACAGCCACAAGACTGGGGGCCTAATTAGAATAAGATATGTTCCATGCTTGTACAATTGTATCAAAATGGACTCTACTATCATGTATAACTAAAAAAATAGTAAAATAAAAAAATGTGTATACCTACTGGCTGTAATTTTGTCTTGCCTATTTTAAATCTTTTACATTTCTTTTAGTCTTCCAATTTTCCTCCTTCCTTTTCTTTTCCTTACAGATTATCTGTTGAAGAACTTAAGGGATTTGACCCATAGTTTCCCATGGTCTGGATTGTTCATTAACACTTTTTTTCTGACTTCTGCATTCCCTACAAATTGGCAACTGGATCCAGTCAGTCAACCAAACTCCTGTATGCTTCCTCTTGCAAGATGAAGGGATGTCAATTCCCATCCCACCCTTTCAGACATCTCAGTGAAAGCCCGGATTGTCCTGTAGTTGGCTAGCGAACCTCTTCAAGTTGGCTTCTGGGTCTTTTAACACCACCTTTGATCACCTTTTCATTAGTTGGCATGACCAGGGTTTGCAGGCTCATCTTGTATATTTCTTGCCTCAGACGTGGTCATAGTCACTTCTCCAAGAATCCCTGGGTAGTTTTGGAGGGAAGAACCGTCCCCCCCCCCACCCCGATGTTTCAATACAGCATCTATCTGTATGCTGGAGATGATCATTGTTCCTAGGTGTCTTTGGTGCAGTTATTATAGAATCGAGTAACAAAATTACTTCATGAGATCATACTGGTAGTTCTAATTTAAATTTGGGAACGCAGGGTTTTTAACTTTTGTGTTGCAGCTGTATTTCCTTTCTTGAATACCAAAATCTTAGTTCTCAAGGATATAGTGATAGAATCAGAACACCACCTAATTACTTATTTACCCAATTCCGATGTTATATATTCAAACAACACTAACACCACCAGCAATTCATTCGTGAAAAATAACTACATTTTTTGCATATACTTCCCTCATTCTCCCATTTGTTTTTATAGCTGCTATACATTTTCTAAGCATATAGCCACCAATATTATACTTTCTCCTGTTAATGCTTGTTTGATCTCTATTCTATAATCACTGCATGTTGTATATATTTAGCTCTTGTCATCAGTCCTTGTGTCTGTATCTCTCTAGTGACTTTGTTTCTCTGAAGCTCATTTTTAGTATATTCCCTAGGAGGGGCACATGGGAATCATGTTCTTTGAGTTCTTGCATGTTGATAACTGTTTGTTTATGCTCTTTGTATCTAAAAGTCAGTTTTACTGGATAAAAAAACTTTATATTTCCTTTAGACATTTCTTTCCTTGAGTATATTAATTAGGTTACTCTATTTTCTTCTGTCATAGAGCAGGGCTGCTGTAAAGTCTCATAGTAACCTATTTTTTTCCCTTTGTAAGTCATTTGCTTTTTGTTTCTGACATGTTCCAAAAATTTTTGTTAGCATATGCCTTGGTGCTGGACATTTTGAATTGATTTTCGCAGATATATTTTAGTATATGGTTTCAGTTCCTTTTTAAATTCAGGAAAGTATCTTCGCTTTGTTGTTTTTAGAATTTGCTCTTTTCTGTATTTTCTTCTTCCTCGGGGATTCTTTATATTATGTAGTGCAAATTTTCTTTGTCAGTTTCTCTTTAATACTTCTTATTTCTTTTTTGATTTTAAAAAGTTTCCTCAATTTCACCTTGTATCCTCTTAAGACATATTCTGGGCTTATTTGCTTTTGGGTTCCTTCTAGTTTACTCTTCCTTTCCAAAGTGACTTTTTCATTTATTTATAATTCTTTCCTGTGTTCTGTCACCTGGTTTATGAGTTTTCCTAATTCTGATGTATGCTGTTCTTTTACATTTTGTATCATTTTCATAATGTCTTTTAGCTCGTTTTGAAATAAGTTACAGTTTTGATCTGTCTCTTTATGATATGCTTTATTATCTATAGTGAAGTTACTCTGCTCTTTCTTCTCTTTTATCTTCTAACAACTTTGCAGAGCATTTGACGTCAATACTTTCTTGTTGCTCATTTTTAGGTGAAGTCAGTTCTCTGAGATGTCAGAAGCTGGTTTGAAGTCGTTTTGGAGAATTCCCTCTTCTGTTGTTTCCCAAACCTTCCTAGTTCTGTTCTTCACCTCCACTCTTACCTGAATTCCAGCTTTTCTTTCCTTTGTCTCTATTGGGATATGCTGATAGATCTCAATGCCACTCCAGTAGCTTCTCCTCAGGGCAGGGACCTTTCCTGAAAGGGAGGCCTGTTCTGGAAGAAAGCTCATAGAACCCCATTTCTACAGTGCCTCCAGGCCCACCCCAGCCCCTAGCACTTGTCCACATGGACTGGGTAAAACCCTTTTCATCTTGGGTCTACTCCCAAATTGGCTCAGGATGCTTTGTCTCCATTTTCTCCCGCACAGACATAGACACCTCTCTGGTCTTGGGGCTATTAGTGGATTGTTCTCACCAGCTCATGTTCTGGGTTTACAAAAAAAATCTTTAACTGTAAATGCCAGCCATAGGTTTTTGGTTTGCTATAGAGATTACAAGACAGAGATAGATATAAATGTAAATGTCTATACACATACCATGTCCACTGCTACCATCTTCTCTTGAGCACAAAGAATTTGCTAGGCACTCTCTATATTTTTTTCTTGTTCAATTTTTATAACATCTCAGTGGGGATAGTAATAATTATTATTCTTATTTTACACAGAAGCAATCTTGGGTTCAAGAGGCCAAATAGTTTTTTAAGTGATAGAGAATTTGTACCTGTGTCTGATTGATCACTAAATCTGCTAATCTTTATGTCAAAAATATTGGTTAAATCAGCTCTTCAAAATATATATTACAACAGAATGTTTTCTTTCCAAAATGTTGTAATTTCTAGTTAAGAAAATATTAGAAAATTTTCATCTTTGCTTGTTTTTTTCCTTTTCTCTTGTGCACATTCTCAAAATTTTCTAATGAATAGATATTAACTTTGAAATGAAATAACCAATATATTTTATTTTAAAAATGAAAGGATGGCCAAAAGTTACTTTGGCTAGTTTTCAAAATTTATTCAATCCATGGTGTACCCAAAATACAGTATGTGGATGTGTGTGTTTGTGTGTGTGTATATGCATGTGTACTTTAATTAAAGCAGTAAATCACACAGCTGCACTATCACATAGTTGTTAAGGTGCATGAAGACGTCAGATCTCTGTTTAGACAGACCTGAATTTGAATACTAGGTCTTTGTATTTTCTGGGATTTCTGTGGGAAAATTATTTAGCACCTTCAAGTTTTAGTTTCCTTATCTGTAAAATGAGAATAACTTCATAGGGTTGTTCTGAGCAGGAAAAATCACTTGAAACAAAGCGCTTGAGGAAGTTCTTAGAAATAATTGGCGTGAACGTACTTTATATACAAAGATGTGAAAAATTGTGCTCTATATGTGTAATAAGAATTGTAATGCATTCCACTGTCGTGTATTTAAAAAAATAAAATCAATAAAAAAGAAATAATAATTATTCACTAAATATGAATAGCTGTTAAACAAGTAAATAAACAAAACAGTAAAGGAATTGGGCCTTAGGGGAAGTAGATGGAAGATTATAGACTTCATGAAAATACATTCTGTGTAGTATCAAGCCTTTAGAAACAGATTTTTATTTTTTGGTTTGTTTATTAGTTTTAGAATGGGAAGATTTTCCCCAAATTTATCAAAAGTCAATGATTGCCTTTTTAAAAGAATTGATAATGGGGGGGGGGGAGACAAGAGTTACAGTAAATAGCCTTAGATTAGGTGGTCTGGTATGGCCAGGACAGCTTACATTTCACATAAAAGACATATATAGGTCAGATACTTGTTGTAACTTAGAAATTGACTTCATGTGGTGTTCTGGGGAAGCCTGGAAATTGCCTTGCTGGGTTAGTATGTGCTTGCCAGAAAACTTTGTCAGGTTTCCCCAGGAACTGATTTGGAAGGTCATTTATAACCATGGTAATTGTAAACAAATTGTACTGAAGTGGTAACTTCAAAGGTGCATTGGTGAGTATTGTTAGAATATTCAACTGCAATGAGTTTAATTGGTTGTAAGATGGTGAACTTTTTTTTTTTTTTTTGCACAATATAATGCACTCCTTTCCTCTACCATTGAGTTTGCAGTTTTATTATGATGGCTGTTGAGATCATAGAAGCGTTTAGTTTTATGGCGCACAAATGAATGACTTGAAATGGCTCCCCCTCTAACTTTTGACTATAGCATCATTTATTCAGTGGTAAGATGCCTGTTGTATCCAGAAGTAGTACAGATGTTGTTTTCTCTGCCCAGACCCTGGGGGAAGACAGAGAAAGGTCGGTGCATTCTTGCTAGGGAAATCTCCTGGTACCTGGGCCATGGTGCTGGCTGAGGTACATTCCTGCCCATTAGTGACTGCATTCATATCCCTGCCTTCCAGAGTCCAGCTCCCCACCCTCAGTGAAACCACCTGGGAAGTCTGGGTAGTGCTGACAGTAAGCTTCAGTGAGAACAACTTTAGCCTTGGTGCCAGTGAAGGGAAATCATAAAGTGAAAAGAATCTGTTAGCTAATGGAGGGATGTAGTAAATGCAAAAAATAAAAGTAAATCTTTTTGTATGTGTTTGCAACTAGTTGTTTCTTCCTATTAAAAATAATCTATCAAAATTAAAAGGCAAAATACGAATTATAATGAATGTAAATTTTAAATGTTATTTAAATAGAGCTGACATTTTAAATTTATTTTAAAATATTGAATTAAATCTTGTTAAATATTTTTATAAAGATAAAATTGCTGAAAGTTCTAGTGTTCAATACCCATCAGGTTGAGAGTGCAACGAAATAATAAGCTGCTTTGTGAATGTTATGCCTAGTTGTCTAGTTTAATGGTTCTCAACCAGTGGACCAGTGGGAATATGTCTAGAGATATTTTTGGTTGTCAAAAGTGGTAGGAAAAAGGAAAATGAGGGGAGAGGTTCTATAGCATCTAATGGATACTGCTTCATATCTTATAATACACATGACAAAACTCCCCCCAATAAAGAATTGTCCTCCTCTAAATGTAAAAGTTGAGAATTTAGGACACACACACACACACACACGTACATAGATGTGTTATATGAGTAGTTTAAGATTGCAAGGTTACCCCCAACAAAGAATTATCCCATCTTCGGCTACCATATGCCATGGTTGCATATATTGTACTAATTTGTGAGTACCTCTGGAACCACAAATTGAAACACAAGGAAAAGAAAGAAAACATGCAGCATCACTGGGAAGCAATACTTGGCTTTGCAATAATCTACTGTGTTCATGTTATCTCTGAAGAAAGTTTTGACAAGTTAATTAATTTGTCTCATCTCTTAAATGCCTCTGCCCAAGATCTTCCTACTCTAAAGTAGTGCCCATTCAGGAGCAGCACAGCCCACAAACTTTTACAATGAAGTGAAGTTGTATGGGGGATATAGGACAAGCCCTGGAGAGTGTTTCTCTGGGTCTTCCCAGTGTTCCTCATGAGGGTGGATGTTTGCAGTTGTGTTTTGCTACCTCTGTTCCTGAGGGACCGAGGCACAAATGTAATGTACATGTAGACTTTAGTGTGTGTGTGTGTGTGTGTGTGTGTGTGCGCGCGCACACACACTACATAAACCCCATGGCTACAGCACCAACCTAATACAGAGGCCTCATGTGCACAGATGTGCAGACAATAATGACATAAATATTTTAAAAAATTGTGTGAATCTTGAGGCCTTGGATTTTCAATTTGAAACCAGAAAAGTATTTAGCTGAGAATCAAGTCAGGAATAAGTGAAGCATATGTTAATATTAGAATTCACTTTACAGTTATACTTGAATACTGCAATAAAGGACAAGCATTTCTATTGGCTATAAACTTTCAGTAAAGGGCAGTGTATGTGCTTAGAGCAAGTTCATAGGTGAAGAAGCTGGATGTGGGTGAGTCCTGGGCTCAGGGGCCTACTCTGGCAGCTGCCTCTGCTTGATTCTACCCTGGGGATCCCAAGTGAAAGAAAACTTCCCTTTAAATACTCTCCCTTTGCAGGGTCTTATTTCCCTTCCCCACTCCAATTTCCCTGGTTCATTTTCTCTTAATTGGTCCTGATTGGAAGTCATCATAAATCAGAATAATTTCTCTTTCATGCTCTTCAAATTTTAACTTACCAAAAAAAGTCTTTAGCTGGAAATGTCCATAAAAAATGAATGTCAGTGGTTTCATCTTTAACAGGGAGAAAATGAAACTCAGACATTTTGGAGTCACAGTCAAACTACCTCAGTATGATTATGAATTGATTTATATAGGGCCTTTAAGAAACTTCATGTCCTTTTTGGAATGTACTAAGCAGGAATCACTCTTTCACAAATCTAGAAATTATAGTCACCCATGAAGTTAAATGCTATATCTGTCTTAGCCTGGGTCTGTACTGGGCTGATAATTTACTTCAAGACTCAAAAAGGCGATTTGACTCTGCTGTCTAGTTCTCAAAATGACTTATTCAATACTGAGTATTTAGATAAAAACTAAAAATACCTCCCTCCCTCCTTACTGCCCTTCCTTCCTTCCTTCCTTCCTTCCTTCCTTCCCTCTTTCTTTTTTCTTTCCTTCTTTTCCCCTTCCTTCCTTCTTTTCTTTCAATTTATAACACATGCTGTGAATGACAGCCTGCTATCACCAGGTAGGAAGCCATGTGGGGAATGCAATTTATGTATGGATAGAGGTTCCTCATGTTCCCTTAGCTCCAAGGTTTCAAATGGCAACAACCTGCATTTTAGCAACTGGTAATCATTTTTGAATAATTTAAAATCTTCCATATTAAAGAAATTTGTGCATCAGTATTTGTGAGTTTGTTAGAGGTCAACCACCAAATGATGGTGATTGGTATGTGTAAGTTATTTCATTTTGAATAGCTGCTGAAATTATTTTATCTAGTCTATTACTGTGTTCAAGTAGTAGAGTCTGAGCATGAGCAGCCTCAGGAAAAGGCTGAGAAGACATTTTGGAGAAACAAGTCCAAGAACCCAACTCAAATCAAAGGCTAGCCTACTTTGAGTATTCATTTAATTTTTGAGGTTCACTGTAAGAATGCTGCATATGTTAGTAGGAAGGTCCAGATGTCAAGAGAGAAGAAGATTCATCTTGGAATTGTCTTGCTCATTCCCTGTGGTTCAACAGAGACACTTCCTACCAGAGCCTGTCTCATGTTGCCAGCTTAAGAAGGCCAATAGGAAGGCTGCCTTGCATTATTTTTACTTTGGGGCCATATCTTCTCGGAAAAGTAGTGAACTTCTTTTTTTTAAGTTAGTGAATAGGTTTTATTATTCAGAGCAGTTTAGGTTGGCAGAAAAATTGAACAAAAGAATAAATTTTCCACATCCTCCTATCCCTATATCCCTTGTTGTTAACATCTTGCATTAGTGGGATATTTGTTACAATTGATGTACTAACTTAGACACATTGTTATTATCTGAAGTCCACAGTTTACATTACTGAACTTTATTTTATCTGTTCATAAAATGGAGACAGCACTGCTTTATTTGCTTCCCATATTCCTAAGGCCCAAATGTGGTAAAGACCAATTATAACCCTGTTGAATCACCAAAACTTCACACTGATACAAGGCAGTGTAAGATGACAAACACCAGTAGTTTCAAGAAGAATGAAGAAAGGGTCGTTGTCATTTTGTGAAGAGGAAAGAGTGTAGGGTGAAATTCTAGAGATCAGGCAAGGGGCCCTATCCAAGGAAGGCTGAAAGGTGACATATATATTTTCCCTTCAAATTTTGCTCAGTCTTCATTTAGCATTTCATCATTCCTCTTAACCATTTACTGAAAGAAAAACAGAAATTTTGGAGTGTTCAGATTTTCAGAGTGGCACCAACATGAGATCCACAACTATTTTATCCTACAGTATGCACTAAAATCTACTTAATCAGAAAACCATGTCCATCCCTTTAGCTTCCCAGCACCCCTTTGAAAGAAGTTGGAAGTAATGGTGTCTTGAATGGGATTTTTCATCTCTCTCACTTGTTGAGCTAATGTAAAGTAATCATGCTCCTAAGATGCTCTTCTGCCTATGCTATGCCTTGTAGTCACATCCGAGAAGGTAGGAGTGGAGAAATGGAAAAAGTAAAGGACAGGGTGAGAGCAGGAAGGGGAAAGACAGAGGGAAAGAACAAGACC